>NC_035439.2:70048864-70399709 GCF_002127325.2 Helianthus annuus
GCAAAGGCTAACAGGCAGGATAGCAGCTCTAAACAGGTTCATATCAAAATCCTCAGAAAGATGTAAAGAATTTTACGATATCTTAAGGAAAAACAAGAAGTTTGAATGGACTGAAAAACACGAGAATGCTTTACAAGCCCTTAAAGAATATATGTCCTCAGCACCAACATTAATGAAACCCGGAAAAGGAGATGTGTTATCCTTATACCTGGCGGTATCCTCAACCGCTGTAAGTGCTGTCCTTGTTAAGGATCACGAAGGTACACAACATCCTATTTACTATGTAAGTAAGAGTTTACTTGATGCAGAATCCAGGTACTCACACCTTGAGAAACTTATTCTCGCATTAATTATGGCATCAACTAAGTTAAGACATTATTTTGAAACCCACACTATTGTTGTTAGAACTAATTTTCCAATCAAGAATGTCCTCAGGAAACCAGAGATGTCCGGAAGAATGGCTAAGTGGGCAGTAAAGCTTAGTGCCCATGATATAAGATATGAGCCTAGAACAGCCATTAAATCCCAAGCACTAGCTGACTTTGTGGCTGATTTCAGTAGTGATCTACAAAAGGAAGCAGAATTGGAAGTCCAGCAGCTGGATGAGACCAAGGATCCTTGGATACTACACACTGATGGATCCTCAAATGTCAAGGGCACAGGGCTCGGGATACTACTAAAATCGCCACAAGGGGACATAATACCCCACTCCATAGCCTGTGAGTTCCAAGCAACCAACAATGAGGCTGAATATGAAGCCTTAATTGCTGGTTTACAAATTGCTAAGGATATGGGGGTCAGATACCTTAAAGTATACGTAGACTCATTACTAATCACTAATCACTTTAATGGATCCTATGCTGTTAAAGGAGAAAAACTAACCAAATATTTAGAGATAGTCAAAGAATTGGCACTCTCTTTTGTTTCCTTCAGTTTAACACAGGTACCAAGGGAGGAAAATACAGAAGCTGATGCATTGGCCAATCTAGGATCATCCTTGAAGATCCCAGAGGATATAAGTATCCCCATCATCCATATCCTAGCTCCTGCTATTGAAAATCAGGTGGCCATGGAAATAGAAGAGGATACTGCAATGATCCCTAGTGAAGAAACTCAATCTTATTCAGGATCATGGATCTCACCAATCATGAGATACTTACAACACGGGGAGATTCCTATGGGAGAAAATCCTAGAGCTTTCAGGATTAAGGTATCTCAATTCACAATCTTAAATAATGTATTATATAAACGATCTCTTGCAGGACCATATTTAAGATGTATCGAGGATCCCGAAATTCAAGAAGTGTTGAGAGACTTCCATGAAGGAGATTGTGGAAACCATACTGGGGGCAGGGCATTGTTCTCAAGGATCTTTAGAACAGGATACTACTTGCCAACTATGAAAAGGGATGCTGTAGAATATGCTAAGAAATGTGATCCTTGTCAAAGACACAGCAATATCCTTCATCAGCCAGCTGAATTTTTGCATCCAATACCATCCTCTTGGCCATTCATGAGATGGGGGATGGATATAGTTGGCAAGCTCCCTAAAGCACCTGGTGGAAAAGTATTTATGCTTGCCATGACCGACTACTTCTCCAAGTGGATAGAAGCTGAAGCTTTTGCTCAAGTCAGAGAAAAGGAAGTTATATCCTTTATTAAGAGAAACATTATAACCAGATTTGGCATTCCCTCTGAAATTATATGTGATAATGGTTCCCAATTCATTGGGAGCAGAACCACTAACTTTTGTGACAGTTGGGGAATTAAGATGATAACGTCAACACCAGTCCATCCATAAGCCAATGGTCAAGCAGAATCATCCAACAAGATCATCATCAACAACCTGAAGAAGAAATTAGGATCCAAAAAGGGGAAATGGGCAGAGGAATTGCCTTATGTGCTGTGGGCTGATAGGACAACTCCCAAGAATGCCACTGGTCAAACACCCTTCTCTTTAGTATTTGGGGCAGAAGCAGTGATCCCAACAGAAATGGTGATTCCAACTGCTAGAACAAGTACTCGTGATCCTGAAGAGAATGCTGCAAACCTAGCTCAAGACTTGGATACTATTGAGGAAATCAGGGATCTGGCTAGGATAAGGATGGCAAGCTACCAACAAAGAATGGCTGGTGCCTACAACAAAAATGTCAGGATAAGGAAGTTACAAGTCGGGGATATGGTGTTGAGAAAAGCATTCCAAAACACCATCAATCCTGCTGACCGAAAATTGGCACCAAAATGGGAAGGCCCTTACTTGATTGAAGCTGAAGCAGGAAAGGGGGCATACAGATTGCTAACCATGGAAGGAAATTTGTTACCAAGAGCCTGGAATGCTATTCACTTAAAGAAGTATTTCATGTGAACATGATCCTTCAAGCATATGATCCTTACATCGGAAGCATCCTCGAAGGATCCCGGCGACATCAGTGATCCTTTACTCTGGTAAAGTCCTTATCTCAAAACTTTTCCATTTTCTTATTTTTACCTAAGGATAAGGATCACGTATCCTTCATCCTTCTCTCACGAGAATTTGAGTTCTGATAGTCCAGGTATCCTCAGCATATTATCGATAGTCTTCAAAAGCATCTCAGATCCTTGGGTTCAACCCCAGTTATCCTTGGGCTTGTCCCCAGTTTTCGCCTGTAGCGCACGATGATCCTGGTATAGTTCACGTCTTTGGGACCAGTACCCACTTTAGGGGCTGACAACCTCATCGTACTGGCTATATCTAGGATCCTACGTATAATGGTAGACGTACCATACATCCGTTCCTAAGGTTTCTAACGTTTTCACGTTAGCTAAGGTTTTGACATTTTCATGTCACCAAGTTTGGATAGTCGCCAGTAAGGGCCATACTCCAGTTTACATACGATCCTTGGGCTTGTCCCCAGTTATCCTTTGGGCTTGTCCCCAGTGATCCTTTGGGCTTGTCCCCAGTTATCCTTTGGGCTTGTCCCCAGTGATCCTTTGGGCTTGTCCCCAGTTATCCTTTGGGCATGTCCCCAGCTATTAATTTATCTTTTACATTGGCTTAGTCCCAAGTTATGTTCCATTTTTCAGGTTTTCGAAGTTAAACAAATAAGGATCCTTAATCCTTATTATCCGTTAAGATTTCACTTATGGTTATCTTGATTAAAGGTTAGGATCCTAACTTGGATTCTCAGGTATGATCCTTGACTATTTTGATTATACTTGTTATTTTGAATAACCCTTACACTTTGACAACTAAACCTATGATCCTCGATCATAAACTATTTTTGAAAATTTTTCGATTACAGGATATTTGATCCAGGATCATATCCTAAAATGATTGAACATGATTTGCTTAACAATTGGAAAATAAAAGGATAAGCAAAGGATAACAACACGAGATAAGCCAGAAAGATTAGAGTTATTTTATTAACAAAGGATTTTAAACCCTTTCAAAAGTTGTCAAAATTGCCAACCCACGTTTCTACCAGCAAAACGTGGCCCGTCCACATGGGTTGGCAAAGGGTGTCCATTGTTTATGCGGTCATAGCAGGTGCAGGAAATTAAAAGCGGCAGGATCACAAAGGCTTCATCCCCCAAACAGAGGATCCCTCCACCATTTGCGATCCTACCTATTGTTCAAAGGATCCATGATCCTTAACCCTAAAAACTATTGTTTAAGTTACAGACCATAAATTGTTTCAAAACATCAACAACCACAAAAACCACTACCAAACTTAAAAAATTGGGCTCCGGCCTAGTCTCAAAATATCCATCATCGCCCAATCCTGCAGCTCAAACCTTTGTTGCTCCATCACCACCGGCTCCACTAGCCTCTCCACCCTGATCCTTGCCAGCCTCACCACCTTCCAGCATTGGGATCTCCTCAGCTTCGTCCTCATCCTCCAGCTCTGCCAATCTTGGCTTCCAACCCTCCACGTCCCATGAGCTTTTATCAAAGGCAGGATCCTGAGCCTCCGCAGCCATCTGCAGTTGTATCTTATACATAGCTATTGCGGCAGAGACCTTGGCATCCTGGGTGATCTCCTGCTTCTCACCATCCATGTTGACCAGCATTTGAGCAGCTTCATCCTTTGTAGCCCGGAGTTCCTTCTCAAGATCAGCTATCTTGAGATCCTTCAACACGCCCATTTGTTGGAGGTCGGCGATTTGGCGATCCTGATCCTCGACGTGGCCAAGGTAGGTTTCTATTTCAGCAAGTTTCTGCAGAAAGGGAAAAAGGTAAGTTCAGGACCAGGTGATCCTCAAAGAAGCAGGATATACAGGCAGGATATTCAAGCAGGATATTCAAGTAGGATAACCAACAGGGGCAATGATCCTTACTTCATTAACATAATCAAGAAACTGCTGGCGGAGCAGGGGAAATCCTTGAAGATCCTCAGAAGCCTTTCTCTTCTTTCCCTTACCCCTAATAGGAGCTTTAGGGGCTGAAGCAGAGGGACTAGCAGCAGGGGTCTTCTTCCTTGAAGACTTGACATTAGCGAGATCATCAATACCAAACTTGGAGGCGGACTTGACAGATTTCCCAGCGCCTACACAATGAAAACAAGATAAGTACCCTAACTAATTTAAAATCTTACATAGAACTGCTTTTTAAATAAAGATACTTACTTGACATTGTGGCAGATGCGGAGGATACTTCATGTGAATCCTGGGTGGCAACTTGAAAACTTCTGATTTCAGGATCAACCTTTCTGAAGGCTAGAACTCTCTCTCTTGCAGCAGGGGTCAACTTGAGATGAGCAACGGATATAGCTGCACAAAAGACAAAGAAGACATTAGTGATCCTCATCATAAGGAACAAGTCTGATGGTGATCCTTCCAGGATCCTCTATCCTACCATGAGTAGCCCACTCCTTGGGCAGATCCTTCCCATTAGGGATGGTATCCCTCCTAACAAAGAAGAATCGTCGCTTCCAGTTCGTATCATTTTTGGTAACCTTAAGAACAGGGTGATCCTCCCCAGCTTTCCGTTTCAACAAATATCGACAGGATCCAAACGTTGTGAGATCATACATCTCAGCCAGCTCCGCCATTCCTAAATCAATCCCTTCTTGCTCAATGATCCTTTCCAGGGTATACAAAACCCTCCAGATCATCGGCATGGCTTGAATATAAGACATGCCGGTCAGGGAAAAGAAAGATTGGGTGAAAGCTGGAAAGGGATACGAATATCCTATGGTGAACGGAGTTGCAGGAAAAGCTACCCATGTGTCAGAAACAAAATCGCTTAAAGCAGTGGGAGTGAAAGACTTGAAGATAGCATCCGCCGGAAAACAGTGACGGATCCTATCGATGTGAGCATCGGTGAAGCAGCACCTCTCGGTGGGAGAGTCTTTAATGATCCCTTGACCTTTCAAAGGGCTATTCTTCTTGTGATCCTTGTGAGGAGAATTCCGGAGCAACATATTCGCGGTGGAATGAAAAGAGAAAGAAAAACAGAGAAAGAGAAGGAAAGAAGAGAGGAAGAATACCTGAGCGATCTTTTGGACGAGATTATAAAGGGAGTAGCTCTTGAATTTAAATGCAAATTGATCCCAACTCTATCTCCTATTTATAATGATGATCTGCAGGATTGTCACTTCAATGACGTAAGGGTTGCAACGGCTAGTCCGACTTTAACGGCTAGTTATCCGAGTCGCCCGTTGCAGATAAGATCAAAGCAAAATATAACTCGTCAATTTACAATATAACTCCTTATATTTTGGGGGCAATTGTTAGGGCTGGATTTTTATAATACATGATCCTTACATGTGATCCTAACCAGTGATCCTTGTTTCTTTGGCAGATAGTGATCCTCAGCAGAGTTCCAGGATCAGGATCGCGGACCATCATAGGGATCCTCATGCTAACAGTTGCTTTCATTGAACTTAATGTCATTTTGCAGGAATGTCTAGCAGGATCCGCTCTTAGCATCACAATCAAGGGACGCGTCTTTACAACTTTGGCATATGCTTAATCAGAGATGAACGTTGTGAAGGATATGGAAACTTGGCATGATTTAAGGGCGATAATTTAGGCTAGATTTACTTTTATTTCTAAAGGGGTAATGAGCTGATTATTAGTTTGTTTACCTAAAATAGGCCACTCACACTTGTATATATAACACTCTTCCCCATTCGGAAGACACACAACACAATTCTCACATGCTTAGACACTCGAAACTATAGTGATCCTTGTACTCAGCTCATTATCATCCGAAGTTGTAACCATTTTTCTTATATTGAAGTTTGGTGATCGGTAGTTGCCATCACCCGAGGTTTTTTATGCCGGAGATCATACATTGATCAAGGGCTTTTTCCTCGTATAAATCCTCGTGTCACTTGCATATTTCTAACTAAAGTGATCCTTTACTTTTTCAACTAACCAAGCATCATTCCCCGTTTACATAGAGTTAGGTTGTATTATCCTTGTGTGATTTTTGACCAAAACATCACCAATGCTTTAATTTGTTCCGGGCTTGCTTCAATGCCCCTCTGAGTTACCATATATCCTAGAAATTTTCCTGCTTTGACACCAAAGTGACATTTTGAAAGATTAAGCTTCATGTTATAATTATCAAGGATATCAAATGCTTCCTCCAAGTCCCTTAGGTGATCCTCAGCTTTCTTTGACTTTACCACCATATCATCTATGTACACTTCCATAGTCTGTCCAATTTGATATTTGAACATCATATTCACCAGCCTTTGATATGTTGCACCTGCATTTCTTAATCCAAAAGGCATGGCAATATAACAATATAAACCGGTTGGGGTCATAAAAGCCGTATCCTCTTGGTCAGATGGCTCCATCTGAATTTGTTGGAATCCAGATGATGCATCCATAAAAGTTAACAGTTCATGCCCCGCCGTTGCATCCACCATGGAGTCAATGTGGGGTAATGGGAAAGGATCCTTGGGACATGCCTTATTCAGATCAGTGAAATCGACACATACCCTCCACTTTCCGTTTTTCTTTTGGACAACAACCACATTGGCTAACCATTTTGGATATTTTACCTCTCTGATCATACCTGCTCGAAGTAGTCTTTCTACTTCTTCCTGGTTAATGGCATTCCTTTCTGGTGCAAACTTCCTCCTTTTTTGATGGATTGGTTTGATTGACCTGTCAATGCCAAGTTTATGAGTGATAATATCCTTAGATATACCTGTCATATCTTCGTGTTTCCATGCAAAGGTAGATTTTCTTCTTTTGAGGAAGGATATCATGTCTTCTTTCATCTTGCTAAGGATCCCTGATCCGATATAGATTTTTTATTCAGGATCATTAGGATCCAAAAGGATTTCGTCCACATCCTGTTCCCTTGCCTCCAAGACATTCCTTGGAGGATACTGTAATTTCTATTGCTCCCTTGGCTTCGAGGTTGGTTTCATGGATGAGGTATAAAAATCCTTAGCCTCCTGCTGATCACTGTCGATCTTGATTATTCCCCATGGGCTAGGGATGGGACTGCTTTCATATCATGTATCCAGGGCCTGCCAAGGATAACATTACAACAAGATAAACAGTCAATAACACAAAATTTTTGATAATTATGTAATCCTTCCACGTAGATTGGGAGTTTGATGTCCCCCAGGGTTTTCTTAGTTTCTCCACTGAATCCCACAAGCACAGAGGATCTTGGTGTGATGTCTGATTCTGGAATACCCATCTTCTTCAGAACATCAAGCTGGATAATGTTTACTGAGCTTCCTCCGTCGATAAGGATCCTCCGGACAAAATGGTTAGAGATAATGAGGATCCTGGATGTTAATTCTATCATCCTCATCGAAGGTTATAATTTTTCCTTCCGAGACGCTTGATGTTCGAATAGGCCTTTCTCCGTTATCCATTTTAGCTTCCTTTGCATGCCTTTTAGCTGCCGAGAAGGATGTACCACAGATGTCTGATCCTCCAGAAATAAAGTTGATCACTTGTGCATTTGCCGGAGGGGCTGGAGCTTTTTCAGGGATCCTTTCAGGATCCTGAGTCCTTTGCTTTTTTCTTCCCAACAACTCTTTTAGATGCCCCTTGCTTAGCAGATATCCAATTTCCTTTCTTAATGCGATACATTCTTCAGTTAAATGCCCAAAATCCTCGTGGTATGCACACCACTTCGATTTGTCTTTAGTTCCAGTTGGTTTGTCATTCTTTCTGGGCCACCTGGCTTTTTCTCCTAGATTTTGCATTGCAAGGATTAGTTCATGATTGTCAACGGAAAAACAATATTCAGAAATCGGAGGATAATCCTCATCATCCTCTTCTTGGTCAACAGCATGCACGTTCTGGTTGTCATTTCTATGGTAGGATTTGAATTTGCTGCTTTTGAAAGAGGATCCTTGCTTTTCTTGCTTTGAGGATCCTGCTTGTCTCTCCTGGATCCTCTTGTCATCCTCTAGCCGGATGAACCTGAGTGCCCGAGTTCTTACTTCATCTAGGTTCCTTCATGGTGTCATAACAAGATCATCATAGAACAATGAATCCTTAAGCAATCCCATCTTGAAGGCCTCAACAGCTGTTGTGACAACTCACTCAAAACCAGGTATCCGTACGACCTAATTAACTATTAATTATTGCTTAATTACTGTGCTTAACTGAGATTTATGATAAACTGCTACTTGATTTTTGATACTTGTACATATCTGCATCATACTTTGATTTTTCCGTCACTACATTATTTATTTACTGAACATTAGTGACAAACATGATGCACAAAAGCACAGTAGCATTTGAACGGATAACCTATTTGACATGCTGATATAGCCAGCATCAGGCAGACACTGCCTCTAAAGGCCTGAATGAGCCAGAAATATTTTACTACACCCGTAGTGTGTGTAGGATACAAGGGTTGTATAATTGCGTCTCTAGGAATAAGATATAGAGATTGGATGTGCCTAAAACGTATTCTAAGCACAAAACACAGCACTTTTATCTACATACTAGCTTCTAGCTAATTAATAAAGTGCCAAAACATGAGGAATTATTCCTGACACCTTGCAGAATAAATTGTGTCGCTAAAAATATTATTTACGACGCTTAAAGGATTACTTAAGCACTTTAACGGATTACTATCCGACCGAACAACCGGACTATACCCGGAACATAAAAAAAATATTACCAGAAATATTATTGGTCTTTTTCTGAGCCAGTTAGGGTCCCTGATTACCCTAACACCCGCTTTATAACGCATTAAACAACTAACGGGGTTAAACCCTAAACTTAACCGACTTAACTTAACTAAACTGTAACTGAACAATCGAGATCCAACCGGGTGGTCCCACAACCCTAATGAAATCGGCCAAGATGATGGGACAAGGGGGGGTACACTTTTATTATATTATATTGGGTTTGTGGATATCTAGAACGAGAAACCGTTGGGCGATAACGAAAATTTTCTCTATAAATACACACACTCACACATAGAACACACACACTCATCAACTCACTCTCTCTCTCCCTCTTGTGCTCCCTCACGGCCGTAGCCACCCACCACCATCCATCCATTGCTCGGTTCTTGTCTTGCCATTCCAAGTGCACACTAGTGTCGGGGATCACATACGAGGAAGCCGGAAGCAAACGGAAGTTGAAGGACCTCGCTACGTTGCTTTTATCCACGCCGTTTTCGCCAAAGATCTTCCCTAGCCCCGAGCTAGAGGTATAACATTTAAAACTCGTCTTTAATCATATCTAAAGTGGTTAAAAGGATTTTTAGTGGTTGAAAGTCGGTAACCCACCTTTTGAATCTAAAAAGTCTACTAAAAACATGAAAATCGTTGGATAAAAGGTCATGTCTTGTGTAAATGTCGTAGTATTTGAATATGTTGATTGTTAAGGCCCGATCTACGATGTGGTGGCTCTTATCATCGTTTAACCCGACTTTGTTAAGATCCCGAATCTTGACATACACTTGTTTCTTTTGTACAAGGGTTAAAAGGTGAAACTCCACCACACGGGAAACATGAACTTGTGTAAAAGTGTTTTGACATGAAAAATAGTATTTAAAATGAGCCGATCTACGTATGTACAAGTGGTATATTCGTAGAACCGGGTGTTGAGAAAATCATGTTTTATAAAAGTGGATAACATGTTAATAAAAGATGATTTCTATAAACTACAAGTGTAAAAACACTTGTGAAACGAAAGATCCGACAAAATAACCATTTTTATAAAAGTTGTCGGGAAGTTGTAAAGAAGGATTTGTGATAAAAACTGGGTTTTTACGAGACTAAATCATTTTACACATAGATCCATTGATTATAACGAGATCTACACCGTAGTTTTTAGAAAAACTACAAGTTCATGAAATGATGCGATTTTACATACTTATCGACAAGATTAATGTGTTGGAAATTGATTGATTGAAATAAAAGGAGTGTTGAAATGATTTTGTAAAAGAAAATGATACGCTTGAAAGCGTGGCCACCTCCAGTTACAGGGGAAACTCTGGCGAAATTTTTCTAAAAATCTAACGCTTAGAATTATTTACAAGTGTTAAACTATTTTGAGATGTTTTCAAACTATATTTCGCCATGGCTTTATTTATTAAATAATCGGAGGTGGGATTTTCACAAAACTAAACGTGATAAATATATATTCGGTAAATATATTTTGTCACCACACTGTTTATGATTATTTTGTGAAGATGTATAAATATTATTTTTAGAGTAAAAATAATATTTACTAACTTTGTCGAACCCAAAATAATACAAACGCTTATACGACAAACATATAAGTTACAATGGTAATTACTATTACCACTTAATCGCCAAAACGTAACTTACGCTTTATACGGAAATATTCATAAATGCGTATTTTTGTCAAAGTATTATTTTGGAAAGTATTATGCGAAGAGAAAATATATTATTTCTGAGAAAAATAATTATATTTTTGGAATAAGAAATAAAATGTATTAAGTGGGACTTAATAAAATGATATAATTACACATGTATTAATTCCCCCATCCTTGGGAAGGAAAATACGTTATCAAGTATATACACGGAGCGGTTGTCTAACCGTTTCCTGAAAACTAAACTATAACGCTAAAGCACGGCCATCCGTCTAATAGAATTAGCACATGTAGGTCGTTGCGCAGCAGTTGGATATTTGGATTACTTGGTATTGTGACGCACTCACTGTGAGTTCATGTCCCCTTTTTCTCTTAACTGTTTTCAGTTTTCTAAACTGCGGGGGTGAAATACATGTTACAATGATTATGATTACTTTATACATGGTATGTTAGCGTAAGGAGGGTTACTTTTAGATCATGTGAATGGGTAGGCGGAAACTTGAGGTCATTAATCCTCAGGGTGGGGACCGAGGGGCAGGAGCGGTAGATCTATTTGGGTGTAGCGAGCCCAGTCCCAGGTCCAGCATAACGGACCTTGGGATGACTTTGTTCCCGACGCATAAATTTGCTAGGTTTGAGCCTTCCTACTTGCATTTACACATATCAATGGCCTTGCAAACCGTTGGTGATCTCTTTTTCCTTATTTGCTGCATACCAGGGTTTTTGATAAAGATAAAGGTTTATTTACTCATTTTTCGCATGAACTCGCTCAACATTATTGTTGATTTTTCAACTTACATGTATTTCAGGGAATTAAGGATCTGGCACGGTATAACAGGTTTCCCGCTGCATAAGACATCAGGGTCATCCAGGATTCGGGGAATGTGACTTCTTCCTGGACGAGTCACAGACCTTGAATCGTGTTTATGTCATGTTTATGGTTGTAATGTTTAGACAAGTCATGATTGTTGGGTGTTTCACCCGTTAAGACAATGTTTTATATTTTTATTATCAATGGATGATCTTGCATATTTTAATACATATAGCCTTGTTATGATTAAGCTATGGTATTAAGAAGTCACACCAAATTAACCACGCTTCCGCAAAGCCAGGGTGTGACAGCTTGGTATCAGAGCTCTGATCATAGCGAACTAGGATTCCTTCTCGAGTCTAGACTATGATCACTAGGGCTCTCACGAAAACATTTTTACTGCATACCACTTAAGTCCAGATCCAAAACCTTTTTATAAACAAATGTTGAGCATATTTTATTTATTATTTTTAGGCTCAGTCTGGGAGGCTGAGGCTCGGTCTGGGAGACTGAGGCTCGGTCTGGGAGGCCGAGGCTCGATCTAATGGATCGAGGTAGTTGGCTAGTGGGACTAGGGAGTCAGTCTGGGAGGCTGGGAGAATTTGCTAGTGGGACTAGGGAGTCAGTCTGGGAGGCTGGGAGAATTTGCTAGTGGGACTAGGGAGTCAGTCTGGGAGGCTGGGAAAGTTGGCTAGTGGGACTAGGAAGAACAGTCTGGGAGGCTGGGAGGCTAGTGGGACTAGGAGAATTATGTGATTATTATTTGGTAGCTTATGTGATTACCTGATTTACTGATTATTTGTGCATACTTGTGATTGTGTTACAGACACATGGATACATCAGGCACCGGAGACTCAGATACCACCGGACCTCTACCCATAGTGTCGGATGACATTGTGTCATCGGAGCGTGAGGTGCATACCTCAGACTACACGAGCACGGATGATGATGACTTCCAGCCGTTCGCTCTACCCGACGGCATTGATGAGCATGCTGATGACTCCTTGCCCTTCGCTTTACCCGAGGGTGCCTATGAGCCTATTGATGGCGATCCTGCTGAGTATCTTCCCCTTGTTGTGATTCCAGCTCCGATTCCTCTTGCTTCTTATCCAGCACACGAGCTATTACTAGACGCCGAGGCTGACGGCGACATTGATCTCTACGAGGACGAGCCTTTTGAGGACGAGGATCCTGATGCAGCCCCTTTACCCGCTCGCGGTCTCTTGATGATTGCTGATGCCCCAGCTGGAGACTCGCCCGTCCACTCACCAGTCCCGGACTCTTTTGAGTCTGTGGCTTCTGCTCCGTCTCACGAGGTGAGCATTCAGCATTTTGTTCATGACTCGGACCCTGATCAGGCATCTTCTGCCGCCCCCATTCCGAGCCTTGTATTTGAGCACGACGTTATTGAGGATTCCGATCCCGTTTTTCCTCCAGGATATGATCCTGACCGCGATATTGAGTATATTCCTATGGACCATCATATGGAGGACCCTGTCGATCCTGCTGATCCTATCGACCCCATTGATCCAGAGTTTGATTTTGACATGGCTTTTGACGACCCAGAGCCTGCCGTGGCCCCAGAGCAGGCAGCTGCTTTCGATCCTGTGCATGAGCATGACTTGGTACATGCTGACATTCCTGTCGAGCCCGTTTTGGCTGACCCACCAGTTGGCGATCTTCCCATTGATGATGTTCCTTTGCTAGTTGCTGATCATGCTATTGATCCTTTTGTTGACCCACCTTTGATTGCTGACGTCCCTGTTGACCATCATGTTGATCATATTGATCCTGCCATTGCTCCTTTTGATCCTGTACCCATTGAGCCTGAGCACGCTCTATTTGCAGAGCATATGGATCCACCTGATGAGGAGGCTCAGCACGGTTGGATACCGGCTGACGAGGATGTTCCACCGCTTCCACCACACCACACTGAGGCACATCATGCTGACTTTTCATTTCAGATCCCACCGTTTGTACCTCCAGCAGGGCCTGGAGAGGGCTCTTCAGCCCACCCCTTTGGGCACATCCCGATGCCTATGCCCTTCATGCCTCAGATGACACCTGTTCCATCTTCTGTTCATGTAGCACCATTCGATCCCACCAGCACGCCACTGCTTTGGTCATCTTCCTCACCGATGCCACCCACTGATCCATATCATCCATTCCATATGGGACATACCATAGAGGACGTCTTGATGTCCTTTGTCCATCAGCATGATTCCCATACACAGCGACTCCAGGAGCTTGAGAGAGCTCAGTTATCACTAGGTCCATATCTTGGTCAGACATCTTCATCTTTTCAGCCTTTTCGATCATTACCTCCTGACTACGCTGCCCGACTTACGACCTTGGAGCAGCAGATTGCATCTGTTATTCGCACTCAGCAGGCGATGGAGGAGGATTGGCTTCATCTACGCCGCTTACTTTACGCTCATTTTCCCCCTCCTCCACCCCCATCCGCATAGGGCTCATTGGTACCATAGTGGTAGGCGATGGTGAGACGACCGCGATTGTGACTGCACAGCCTTTTGGAGACCATCTGACGATACTGATTTTTGTTGATATTTGTTGATGTACTGGATGTATGTGACACTGATGTGATATTGTTTTTGGACAGGGGTGATGTAGCCCCTATTTGATTTGTGATTGTATGATACAATGACGTACTGATACCCTTACCACATTATGGTCTCGATATATATAACAATCGCCGTATTCTCACCATATCTGATTTACTTAATTGCTTATTTATGTTTTGTGACATGGGATGTTGTATGATATTTGCAACATGGGATGTTGGGACATGGGATGTTGTATGATATTTGCAACATGGGATGTTGGGACATGGGATGTTGTATGATATTTGCAACATGGGATGTTGGGACATGGGATGTTGTGTATGATATTTGTGACATGGGATGTTGGGACATGGGATGTTGTGTGTGATGTATTGATAACATGAGATGTTATATATTATTATTACTATATACGTATATTTATTATGGCCTAAACGACGTACGCATCTTTAGAAGATGGCACCAAGACGACAACCTCAGCCAATGCCCACTACTCCTGAAGAACTACAGCAAGTTATTGCTGCCGCCATTGCTCAATATGCTGCCTCGCAAGGAGGACCAAGCGGAAGTAGCTCAAACAACAACGGCAACCAAAATCCTCCTCATGGTAACCCTAGTCATTAAGACATACCGTGACCTGAATGGATTCCTTTAGCGGATGCTAATGCCGTTCCTATGTTGTAATGTATGTGCAGGGTGCACCTACAAGCAATTTTTGGACTGTAAGCCCACAAACTTCGATGGCACTGGAGGTGCTGTCTCTTTCGTTCGCTGGGCCGAGAAAACAGAGTCCGTACTTCGCATGAGCAAATGCGCGCCCGATCAGCAAGTCACCTACATTTCAGGGCTTTTTGTGGACGGAGCCCTATCCTGGTGGAATCTACAGGTCCAGACCCTTGGCGAAGCCGCCGCTTACGCACTGACCTGGACAGAATTGAAAGAGCTTATGCGTAAGAAGTACTGTTCTCGCGCGGAAATCCAGAGGTTAGAGACCGAGTTCTGGCACCTGAAGATGGAAGGTTCGAAGATCGCAGAGTATGTTCAGAGGTTCCACGATCTGTCGCATGTGGTACCCTATATGGTTACGCCTGAGTTCAAAAGGATTGAGCGCTTCATCTGGGGATTGGCTCCTCAGATAATCAGTATGGTGACTTCTTCCAAACCTGCAACCATCACAGAAGCCATTGATCTAAGTGTGGCTCTCACCGAAGAGGCGATTCGGTTGAACAAGTTCGATGAGATTGAACCCAAGAAAAAGGAGACTCATGTGGAGTCATCTGGTGGTAATAAGCGGAAGTTATCGAGTTTCAAGCAGAGCACCGGGACGGTGGTTAAAAAGGGAGAGTCGAATGCGCCAGCTCATGATTCAGCTGGTGGTAGAAAGAAAGGGAAGGGATACATGGGTGCACAACCCAAGTGCAACTCATGCCAAAAGCATCACTCTGGTCGTTGTGGGTTGAAAGTTTGTGAAGCATGTGGAAAGGTTGGCCACCTGAAGGAGACTTGTTGGACCACTGCTGGCCGGGGAGGTCAAGGAGGATATGGGAATAGGAATAACCGTGGTGGTAATGGGAACCGCCCACAAGGAAATCAGGGAGGTGATGGAAACCGTGTTAATCATGCTAACCAAGCAGGCACCATGAATCGGAACCAGGGAAACCATCAAGCTGGAAACAATGGTGGGAACGGGCAGAGGCCCGGATGTTTTAATTGTGGAGATCAAGGGCATTTCAAGAGGAATTGCCCAGAATTAAACCAGGCACGTGGAAGAGTTTTCAACATGGAGGCCAGGGAAGCGCGCCAGGATCCTAATGTTGTCACTGGTACGTTCCCTGTAAATCATCGCTATGCATCCGTTTTGTTTGATACTGGTGCCGATTATAGCTTCGTATCGCTAGAATTTAGAAACATGCTTGGTTTAGCCGCTAGTAAGTTAGATATTCCTTACTCGATCGAATTAGCAAATGGGAAGTTAGTAGAAGCTAACGAGGTGATTCGAGGTTGCGTAATCGAATTAGGAGAGCGTGAGTTTGCTCTCGATCTACTACCAGTCCAGTTGGGAGGCTTCAACGTGGTAGTAGGGATGGATTGGTTATCGAGCAACAAGGCGGAGATAGTTTATCACGAGAAGATTATTCGTATCCCGACCGATGATGGTGAGACCATTGTAGTTCATGGGGAGAAGCGTGAGACGCCATTGCGGATTATTAGCTGTTTGAAAGCAAGGAAGTGTTTGAGGAAAGGATGTGTTGCTTTTCTAGCACACATTAGGGATAAAAAGGCTGCTGAGCCAAAGATCGAAGACATCCCTGTCGTGAGGGAATACCCAGAAGTCTTTCCAGAAGACTTGCCTGGCTTGCCACCTCAAAGGCAAGTGGAGTTTCGCATCGACTTAGTTCCGGGCGCTGCGCCTGTGGCTAAGGCACCTTACAGACTTGCTCCGTCTGAGATGCAAGAACTGTCGACGCAACTTTAAGAGTTGTTAGATAAGGGTTTTATCCGACCAAGCTTCTCGCCTTGGGGAGCTCCAGTTTTGTTTGTCAAGAAGAAGGATGGTAGTTTCCGTATGTGCATTGACTACAGAGAGTTGAACAAGCTGACGATCAAGAATAGGTATCCTTTGCCAAGGATTGATGATCTGTTCGACCAACTTCAAGGTTCAAGCTTTTACTCCAAGATCGATCTTCGATCTGGATACCATCAGCTACGGATACAAGAGGAGAGTATTCCGAAGACAGCCTTCAGAACTCGTTATGGGCACTACGAGTTTCTGGTTATGCCGTTTGGTTTGACAAACGCACCTGCAGTGTTCATGGATTTGATGAACCGAGTTTGTAAGCCGTACTTGGATAAGTTCGTGATCGTATACATTGATGATATTCTGATTTATTCAAAGACGAAGGCTGAGCACGAGCAACATCTTAGAGCTATTTTAGAGTTGCTGAGAAAGGAGCAGTTATATGCCAAATTCTCTAAGTGTGAGTTTTGGCTGCGAGAAGTGCAGTTTCTTGGACACGTGGTGAATGGAGATGGAATCCACGTGGACCCCACTAAGATCGAGGCGATCAAAGATTGGGAAACGCCAAAAACGCCAACCGAGATTCGGCAATTCTTGGGTTTGGCTGGCTATTATCGAAGGTTCATTGAGGATTTTTCAAGGATTGCTCAACCGTTAACGCTCCTCACGCAAAAGGATAAAAAGTTTGATTGGGGAATCAAACAGGATGAAGCATTTCAAGTGTTGAAGGATAAGCTTTGTAACGCGCCAATCTTAGCTCTACCGGAAGGTACCGACGATTTTGTGGTATACTGCGACGCATCGCGTCAAGGATTGGGTTGTGTGTTGATGCAACGTCAAAAGGTTATTGCCTACGCATCACGCCAACTGAAGGTGCATGAAAAGAACTATACCACGCATGATTTGGAGCTAGGCGCAGTGGTTTTTGCCTTAAAGATTTGGAGACACTACCTTTACGGTACAAAGTGTACGATCTTTACCGATCACAAGAGCCTCCAGCATATGTTCAACCAGAAGGAGTTGAATATGAGGCAAAGGCGATGGGTCGAGCTGCTAAACGACTACGACTGCGAAATCAAGTATCATCCAAGGAAGGCGAATGTGGTCGCCGATGCCCTAAGTCGTAAAGAGAGAATCAAGCCCATAAGGGTTAGGGCTATGGAAATGATTATTCAAACCGACCTCTCCTCGCGCGTTCGTGCAGCACAGAAGGAAGCTCTCAAAGAGGGAAACCTTGAGGCAGAATATCTCCGTGGGATGGAGAAGATGTTGGTACCAAACAGGGAAGGAACGTTGTGCTTTGAGAAAAGGGTTTGGGTTCCTCTGTTTGGTGGTTTAAGGGAGGTTATCTTTGATGAAGCTCACAAGTCGCGGTACTCTATCCACCCTGGAGCGGATAAGATGTACCAGGATCTTAAGGACTATTACTGGTGGCCTAGAATGAAAGGCGATGTTGCTATTTACGTGAGCAAATGTTTAACTTGCGCCAAAGTTAAGGCGGAATACCAGAAGCCTTCGGGACTTCTGCAGCAACCAAAAATTCCCCAGTGGAAGTGGGAAGAGATCTCCATGGATTTTATTACAAAGTTGCCAAGAACGCCAAGAGGCCATGACACTATCTGGGTGATAGTGGATCGCTTAACAAAGTCAGCACACTTTTTGCCTATCCGCGAGAAGGATAATACAAGCAAATTGGCTGAAATCTACATGAGAGAAATTGTTACTCGCCATGGAGTACCTCTCTCGATTATTTCTGATAGAGATGGAAGGTTCGTATTGAGGATATGGCAATCCTTCCAGGAAGCTTTTGGTTCAAAGCTGAATATGAGCACCGCGTTTCACCCGCAGACCGACGGCCAAAGTGAGCGGACGATTCAGACGTTGGAAGACATGCTGAGAGCATGTGTGATGGATTTAGGCGGTAGCTGGGATAAGCATTTACCCCTGGTTGAGTTTTCGTACAACAACAGCTACCACACCAGTATTGGTGCCGCGCCGTTCGAAGCTTTATATGGGCGCAAGTGCAGGTCGCCGCTCTGTTGGTCTGACGCAGGTGATAGACAATTGGTAGGTCCCGACGTAGTTCAGGAAACTACAGATAAGATTGCGCAGATCCGAGATCGTATTAGTGCGGCTCGCGACCGCCAGAAGACCTACGCAGATCTGAAAAGGAAACCTAAGAGTTCGAGGTTGGGGATATGGTTTTGTTGAAAGTATCACCCTGGAAGGGGGTGGCACGCTTTGGAAAGTGTGGGAAGTTGAATCCGCACTACATTGGTCCTTTCAAGGTTTTGGAAAGAATTGGGACCGTAGCATACAAGTTGGAACTACCTGCCGAACTGAATAATGTTCACGATACATTTCATGTATCCAATTTGAAGAGAAGTCCAACTCAAGTTAACGTTGCCATTCCTACCGACGAAATTCATGTTGATGACACGCTCCACTTCGTTGAGGAACCTGTCGAGGTCACAGATTGGAAAATAAACAAGACCCGCCGGAGCAGTGTCAAGCTCGTCAAAGTTCGCTGGAATGCTAGACATGGTCCTGAGTTCACCTGGGAGCGTGAAGACCGAATGAAGGAGAAATACCCCCACCTGTTTCCTAAGAACCCTGCTTCTACAAGCAGAATTTAAAATTTCGGGACGAAATTTATTTAACGGGGGGAGAATGTGACAACTCACTCAAAACCAGGTATCCGTACGACCTAATTAACTATTAATTATTGCTTAATTACTGTGCTTAACTGAGATTTATGATAAACTGCTACTTGATTTTTGATACTTGTACATATCTGCATCATACTTTGATTTTTCCGTCGCTGCATTATTTATTTACTGAACATTAGTGACAAACATGATGCACAAAAGCACAGTAGCATTTGAACGGATAACCTATTTGACATGCTGATATAGCCAGCATCAGGCAGACACTGCCTCTAAAGGCCTGAATGAGCCAGAAATATTTTACTACACCCGTAGTGTGTGTAGGATACAAGGGTTGTATAATTGCGTCTCTAGGAATAAGATATAGAGATTGGATGTGCCTAAAACGTATTCTAAGCACTAAACACAGCACTTTTATCTACATACTAGCTTCTAGCTAATTAATAAAGTGCCAAAACATGAGGAATTATTCCTGACACCTTGCAGAATAAATTGTGTCGCTAAAAATATTATTTACGACGCTTAAAGGATTACTTAAGCACTTTAACGGATTACTATCCGACCGAACAACCGGACTATACCCGGAACATAAAAAAAATATTACCAGAAATATTATTGGTCTTTTTCTGAGCCAGTTAGGGTCCCTGATTACCCTAACACCCGCTTTATAACGCATTAAACAACTAACGGGGTTAAACCCTAAACTTAACCGACTTAACTTAACTAAACTGTAACTGAACAATCGAGATCCAACCGGGTGGTCCCACCACCCTAATGAAATCGGCCAAGATGATGGGACAAGGGGGGGTACACTTTTATTATATTATATTGGGTTTGTGGATATCTAGAACGAGAAACCGTTGGGCGATAACGAAAATTTTCTCTATAAATACACACACTCACACATAGAACACACACACTCATCAACTCACTCTCTCTCTCCCTCTTGTGCTCCCTCACGGCCGTAGCCACCCACCACCATCCATCCATTGCTCGGTTCTTGTCTTGCCATTCCAAGTGCACACTAGTGTCGGGGATCACATACGAGGAAGCCGGAAGCAAACGGAAGTTGAAGGACCTCGCTACGTTGCTTTTATCCACGCCGTTTTCGCCAAAGATCTTCCCTAGCCCCGAGCTAGAGGTATAACATTTAAAACTCGTCTTTAATCATATCTAAAGTGGTTAAAAGGATTTTTAGTGGTTGAAAGTCGGTAACCCACCTTTTGAATCTAAAAAGTCTACTAAAAACATGAAAATCGTTGGATAAAAGGTCATGTCTTGTGTAAATGTCGTAGTATTTGAATATGTTGATTGTTAAGGCCCGATCTACGATGTGGTGGCTCTTATCATCGTTTAACCCGACTTTGTTAAGATCCCGAATCTTGACATACACTTGTTTCTTTTGTACAAGGGTTAAAAGGTGAAACTCCACCACACGGGAAACATGAACTTGTGTAAAAGTGTTTTGACATGAAAAATAGTATTTAAAATGAGCCGATCTACGTATGTACAAGTGGTATATTCGTAGAACCGGGTGTTGAGAAAATCATGTTTTATAAAAGTGGATAACATGTTAATAAAAGATGATTTCTATAAACTACAAGTGTAAAAACACTTGTGAAACGAAAGATCCGACAAAATAACCATTTTTATAAAAGTTGTCGGGAAGTTGTAAAGAAGGATTTGTGATAAAAACTGGGTTTTTACGAGACTAAATCATTTTACACATAGATCCATTGATTATAACGAGATCTACACCGTAGTTTTTAGAAAAACTACAAGTTCATGAAATGATGCGATTTTACATACTTATCGACAAGATTAATGTGTTGGAAATTGATTGATTGAAATAAAAGGAGTGTTGAAATGATTTTGTAAAAGAAAATGATACGCTTGAAAGCGTGGCCACCTCCAGTTACAGGGGAAACTCTGGCGAAATTTTTCTAAAAATCTAACGCTTAGAATTATTTACAAGTGTTAAAGTATTTTGAGATGTTTTCAAACTATATTTCGCCATGGCTTTATTTATTAAATAATCGGAGGTGGGATTTTCACAAAACTAAACGTGATAAATATATATTCGGTAAATATATTTTGTCACCACACTGTTTATGATTATTTTGTGAAGATGTATAAATATTATTTTTAGAGTAAAAATAATATTTACTAACTTTGTCGAACCCAAAATAATACAAACGCTTATACGACAAACATATAAGTTACAATGGTAATTACTATTACCACTTAATCGCCAAAACGTAACTTACGCTTTATACGGAAATATTCATAAATGCGTATTTTTGTCAACGTATTATTTTGGAAAGTATTATGCGAAGAGAAAATATATTATTTCTGAGAAAAATAATTATATTTTTGGAATAAGAAATAAAATGTATTAAGTGGGACTTAATAAAATGATATAATTACACATGTATTAATTCCCCCATCCTTGGGAAGGAAAATACGTTATCAAGTATATACACGGAGCGGTTGTCTAACCGTTTCCTGAAAACTAAACTATAACGCTAAAGCACGGCCATCCGTCTAATAGAATTAGCACATGTAGGTTGTTGCGCAGCAGTTGGATATTTGGATTACTTGGTATTGTGACGCACTCACTGTGAGTTCATGTCCCCCTTTTCTCTTAACTATTTTCAGTTTTCTAAACTGCGGGGGTGAAATACATGTTACAATGATTATGATTACTTTATACATGGTATGTTAGCGTAAGGAGGGTTACTTTTAGATCATGTGAATGGGTAGGCGGAAACTTGAGGTCATTAATCCTCAGGGTGGGGACCGAGGGGCAGGAGCGGTAGATCTATTTGGGTGTAGCGAGCCCAGTCCCAGGTCCAGCATAACGGACCTTGGGATGACTTTGTTCCCGACGCATAAATTTGCTAGGTTTGAGCCTTCCTACTTGCATTTACACATATCAATGGCCTTGCAAACCGTTGGTGATCTCTTTTTCCTTATTTGCTGCATACCAGGGTTTTTGATAAAGATAAAGGTTTATTTACTCATTTTTCGCATGAACTCGCTCAACATTATTGTTGATTTTTCAACTTACATGTATTTCAGGGAATTAAGGATCTGGCACGGTATAACAGGTTTCCCGCTGCATAAGACATCAGGGTCATCCAGGATTCGGGGAATGTGACTTCTTCCTGGACGAGTCACAGACCTTGAATCGTGTTTATGTCATGTTTATGGTTGTAATGTTTAGACAAGTCATGATTGTTGGGTGTTTCACCCGTTAAGACAATGTTTTATATTTTTATTATCAATGGATGATCTTGCATATTTTAATACATATAGCCTTGTTATGATTAAGCTATGGTATTAAGAAGTCACACCAAATTAACCACGCTTCCGCAAAGCCAGGGTGTGACAGCTGTGGCCATATCCAAGTTAGGAATATCCAAGGATTCTTTACTAAACTTCGTTATGTAATCCCTTAATGATTCATTATGACCCTGAGTTACCCTATATAAATCACTAGTCAATCTTTCAAACTTTCTACTACAAGAGAATTGATTATTGAATAAATTAACTAAATTAGCAAATGAAGTAATAGAGTAAGGGGGAAGACTTAGCAGCCATTTAAGAGCTGATCCAGTAAGAGTGGATCCAAATCCTTTACATAGGCATGCTTCCTTTAACTTTTCTGGGATTGGATTGATCTCCATCCTCTCCCTGTATTGTGACAACCGTCACTTTTCCGTACATTCCGTACACTAAATGAACAGTGATCTGTGCCTTAGTGAACATACATGATCTAGTTTACAAGAGAAATAAGTTTCTGAATTCCATACAAGTGAATTCATGTACGTTTTATACTACAAAATATTGCTTTATGCAAAAATGAGAGCGTTGCGTCAAAAATATTAGTAAACTCACCGGTAAGACACATTGTGTCAACGGAACTGCAGAAAGCAGTCAGACAATAAAATTGGAGCCTAGATGTAGGTCCAATAACAAGAATACATTAAAACCCAAGAGTACATACAAGGGTTTAATATATATGCTATATGAAAGCAAAAATAAGCACTAAAAAGCACCCGAAACACACTTTAAGAGCAGAACTAATTGCGACAAAACTGCGAAACGAACGTTGATGGCCGCCCGGATAATATTTAATCCCACAAATATTCTGTTATGATTAAAATTTTATTTTAATCAGGTTCGTGTTGAAAAATAAATTAAAACGCTTAAAAACGTTATTTTTCAAGTTTAAGCACGTACCGTGTGTTCCTACGCGACACAGTGCTTACACTGCAAAACGCAGACAACGCAGAAAACCTAGGAATATTCCAGGAATATGCTAGGAATATGCTAAGAATATTCTAGGAATATGCTAGGAATATGCTAGGAATATTCCAAGAATATGCTAGGAATATGCTAAGAATATTCCAGGAATATGCTAGGAATATGCTAAGAATATTCCAGGAATATGCTAGGAATATGCTAGGAATATTCCAAAGAATATGCTAGGAATATTCCAGGAATATGCCAGGAATATGCCAGAAATATGCTAGGAATATTCCAGGAATATGCCAGGAATATGCTAGGAATATTCCAGGAATATGCCAGGAATATGCTAGAAATATGCCATATGGAATGTCTATAAATACCTTGAGATGGCACACTAGACAATTCACCACCCAACACCACAAAACTACTCTCTCCTCTCCCTCAAAAACTTTCGGCCGAACACCCCTTGATCATCCATCATATTTTTCGATTTTGTTCTTCACATTCCAACATCATACAAGTGTCAAGTGTCACGCATAAGAAGGCTTGGTGCACTCGGAGCTCGAAGGACCTCTTTCTCTAGCTTTTATCCACCACATTCGCGTCTAGATACTTCCCTAGCCTCGAGCTAGTGGTATGTTGCTTAAAACACATTCTTGAGCTATTTTGAAGTGGTTAATGTGATGTGTAATGATTAAAACTCGAAATCTTACAAAATGGTGCATTAAAGTCTACTAAAAACATGAAAAATGATGGTTAAAAGCTCACTAGTTGTGTAAATGTTGTAGTAATTGAAATTTGTGATTATTTAGGCCCGATCTACGTTGTGGTAGCTCGGATCATCATTTAACCCTGTTTGGTTAAGATCATGGATCTTGACATAAGCTTGTTTGAAATGGTGCAAGGGTTAAAAGGTGAAACTCTACCACACAAGAAACATGAACTTGTGTAAAAGTATTTTTACTTATGAAATAGTGTCTAAAACTAGCCGATCTATGTGTCCACAAGTGGTATTTTCAAAAGACCAAGCGTCAAAAGAAATCACATGTTCTAATCCGGATCTTACACAAACAAAAGTGATTTTTTTGTGATCAAACAAGTGTGCGAACACTAGTGTAACAAAAGTTTTAACAAAGAAATAATTTTCGTAAAAAAAACGACTAGAAGTTATGGAACTTCATATTCTTTAAAAATAAAGTTTTTTTTTAGAAATTAAACTTATTTTTAAAGATAACAAGACTTACTAAATGTGCTAGTAAATTACTACACATTTTTGTAAATATGCAAGTTCATGAAATGGGGAAAATTAGTGATTGTTGTTGATGATTATTGTTGATAATTGTTGTTGATGATTATTGTTGATAATTGTTGTTGATGATTATTGTTGATAATTGTTGTTGATGATTATTGACGATTTAAAAGAAAATAAACACATGTTTTGAAAACATGGGAAACCTCCATTTTTAGGGGAAACTCTGTCAAAATTTTTATAAATTTTGACACTTAGAAAAATATAAGTTTTTGAAGAACTTATTCCCTAAAAATGTATTTAAGGGTATTACCAAGGTTTCCCTAATTTTTGGTGATAAGAAATGAGGATTTCTTCAAAAATAAAAGTGGATATAAATATGTATATTTTTGAGAGAAAAATATATATTATTTTATCACCAACTTTTGTGCTAAGTTTATATAGTATGTGTTATACGTGCTAGCGTATTGAGACGTAAAGATACACTAAATACTCATGAGGAGTATAAACATGAAAATACACATACAACATGCTTAGACACATACAAGAGGATATATTTATGAAAATATATTACTTGGACAAAATACATAATTCGGGTGCAAAATACAAGATACGTATATTTATTTTTGAGAAAATGATATAAGACAAATAGTTAAAAATATAAATATTTTTAACACAAGAACACAAATACAAAAGATAGTGACTTGCACTTGTGCGATACAAGTCTAGTGACTAACGTTAATAAAACGCGTTTAGGTCACGACGCTAGATAAGCAACTCCGGTGAAGTTTACGACGCAGGAACGCAAAGTTGTGAGTTCATGCTCCCCCTTTTCTTTAACTGTTTTTGGTTTTATAACTCTCGGGGGTGAAATACATGTTACAAATATTATAATTTTTTTACAAGTAGTAAAAATACAAGAAGCACTCTTGGTGAGAACGAGTACCGAGTGCAATACGAATCGAGAATACAAAAATACGAGAAGCACACTTGGTGAGAACGAGAACCAAGTATGATGTGCTTTAAGAAATGCCTAGAAATTACTAGATCATGTGAGCATAGACTTAATACTAAAAATGCCATAAAGTCTTGGTGAAAACTAGTACCAAGCCATTAAAAACATTCAGTAATTAGGGACGAGGGTTAGATCTAACGGGTACGGCCGAGCCCCACTCATGGTCCTTATGTGACCTCTTAAGTGCTTCGGTGTCCCAGTCGAGGTAAATCGACACAGTCGAGGTAAATCGACACAGTCGAGGGTAATCGACACAGTCGAGGGTAATCGACACAGTCAAGGGAAATTGACACAGTCGAGGTTAATCGACACAGTCGAGGGTAATCGACATAGTTAAAGGAGCCAACACTAATGCTCCATAAGTCCTCACATGCCTTAAAGGAGCCAACACTAATGCTCCATATGTCCTCACATGCCGGAATGTCTTTGTACAAACATTCAATTAGTACGTGGTGTACACAAGAAAACTTGATTTTTGCAAGAATACTTTATTTATACAAGATACATACCATGTTTTCATACTCGGTATGCAAAACGCATGAACTCGCTCAACTTTATGTTGATGTTTTCCAAAATTACATGTATTTCAGGTGACAGGATGGATCTTGGGCGCAAGTGTTGTAACTAGAAGTAGACTACAAGTTTAGATGTCATCCACTTTTGTTGAATTGTAACCTAGATGAAGGTTGTGTTTTAAAACTTAAATGACAAGTGTTTGTGATCCTCAATATTTTCCGAATGGATGAACATCGTTTTAAATCATGTAGTTGTTTATTATGATCGAATGCAATGATAACAAGCTAGTCACACATCATACGCTTCCGCAAAAGACAGGGTGTGACAGTTTGGTATCAGAGCTTCGATTGTAGTGAACTAGGATTCCTTCTCGAGTCTAGACTACAATCACTAAAGTGCTTTCACAAAAACATTTTACAAAATGATTTTCATTGCATTCACGAAATCGCCAAGATCCACGAGTCAGACACTTTTCAAAGAAAAGACAAGGCAAGGACATTAGTGAGGAATACCCATAGAGTAAGGTGCCAACCAAGGCATAGTCTACAAAAGTTAGACTTGACAAAATGACCCCCCCCCCCAAAACGAGAGTTATACGTGGTATAATGCATTAAGTTACTTGATTATGCTAAGTAGCATATTTGTTATTGGTATTCATGCATACGAATAAGTGTACGGAATGATTATTGACGTGAATAAAATTCTTTCGACTCCGACTCCTATTACGGTACGTGACTCGCACGATGAAGCTATCGACCTCGCGTCCTTTGCAAAGCTCGTGGCTGGGAGTGATTACCAGACAAGACTCTGAGCTTACTTCCGTAGGAGATGGCTGCTCTTCCCTCTCGA
Source organism: Helianthus annuus (assembly GCF_002127325.2). Lineage (NCBI taxonomy): Eukaryota > Viridiplantae > Streptophyta > Magnoliopsida > Asterales > Asteraceae > Helianthus > Helianthus annuus. The sequence goes on from NC_035439.2 coordinate 70,076,084, forward strand.
ACGTGAAGATGCCAAACTACGGTGGTGATGACGAGGCAGAGGCGGCGACCTTGAACGAACTCTTAATCAACGGGACGAGATCCCTCCGGATTATGTGAAGCAAAATTGACAACATACTTGACTAGAAAAGGAAGATGAAGTATTCATCACGAAGGTGCCCCTCCAACTACTAGGAATTCTCTCCATTCCTATTCCATCTAATCATCGTGCCTATACGCGCATAACAGTAACGAATGTTAGCGCATGGACCTCCGCAATGGTCCTTTCCATGGCAAGGAGTGTAAGGACAGTAGTGTCCCCTCCTAGATCAATCATCTGCTTGGACGAGAGAAAATTGGGGTAACTGTGCAAGACAATTTATTATTACGGGGGCCCACGTAATAACGACTTGTAGTGCACAGAAATCCTGGTGGACTCTACGGGTCGAGCTAATGAAAACCACACCAAATTCAATGTATAGGTGTCCTCACCTTCATCTGGTAGAACATCACATAGATCAGTGCTTTAGCACGTAAGAAAGTAGGAAGCCTGTCTCAGCCTACTTCGTGACTGACACTTCTACCTGCGTACGAGACGTTTGAGGAAAACGACATTTAAGCAAGTGAAGATGAGAAACATTCAAGAGATTCAGCGACTTTGCACTCTCTATCACCCATACACGAGCAACCCCCTCTAAGGGAAAATGTACGCCCCAGTAAAGCCAAAAACCTAAGAAAACCAATGTAGCGGGAAATAACTGAAACCTAAATGACCGAGGCAATGTAACCTCAAGTTCGTTTTAAGCCAAGTTGGCAAGCCTAAGTGAAGGCTCAGTAACTGTTTCCCGCTCATACATTGAGTATTTATGTATACATGTGAAATTGGGTGATTACATAATGGCTTATGGTGCTATGTACCTCATAGACACCTGGAATGTTGCCTAACCTACTTCATACCGTTTTGGCAGAAGGGAATGCCGCCCAGGCGAGACACAAACACCAGTACGCTACCAAGAACAGAAGCCGAGCTGCAAGAATGCATCTCGCAGGCAATTGCACGACATGAAGCCCTCCGCTCTAAGCACATCAATGGCACGACTGAGAATAACCCTCCAACTGGCTGCACCTATAAACAGTTCCTGGACTGCAAGCCTTTGAATTTTGATGGCACGGGAGGTGCCGTTGCATTTGTTCGTTGGACAGAAAAGACGGACTCAGTTCTAAGAATGAGTAACTGTTCACCCCAACAAAGCGTTACCTATATCTCAGGGTTATTTCTGGATGGCGCACTCTCATGGTGGAACCTTCAGGTTCAGACCCTTGGTGCAGATGCTGCTTATGCACTGAGCTGGGACGAGCTCAAGGAAATGATGGAAAAGAAATACTGTTCTAGGACTGAAATCCAGAAGCTTGAGGTGGAGTTCTGGAATTTGAAAATGGACGGACCGAAGATTCCTGAATACGTCCAGCGATTTCACGACTTGTCTAGGGTCGTCCCCTACCTAGTCAAACCGGAATTCAAGAGGATAGAACGATTCATTTGGGGACTTGCACCCCAGATTAGGGGCATGGTTACTACCTCAAAACCCTCAACCATCGCAGAGGCTATCGATATGAGTGTCACCCTTACTGAAGAGGCTCTAGGTGCGGGAAAATTTTCGGAATCTGAGGATAACAAGAAAGAGACTCATGTGGAGTCGTCAAGCAACAAGAAGAGGAAGTCCTCAAACCTAAAGATGAGCACCCAACTCAACTATGGAAGCTCTAAAGCAAACAAAAGAAAGAAAGTAAATTCGCCACATGGCAGGAGCACTGATGGAGCCATTAATAGGGCAGGTGGTAATGTTTACTCGGGGACTAAGCCGAGGTGCAGAGAATGCACTTTTCACCATAAAGGTCGATGTCTGAAGCCTAGGTGTGGAAAGTGTGGAAAAGAAGGGCACAACAGGGACGCCTGTTGGGCGAAGGACCCAGATGGAAGAAATAAGAGAATACCCGGTTGCTACAAATGTGGTGAAGCAGGGCACTTTAGGAAAGATTGCCCAAAGAAGAAACAAGCAAGGAAGGGTTTTCACGATCGAAACTCGTGAACCACGCTAGGATCCAGATGCGGTTACGGGTACGTTCCCTATTAACCACCCTTATGCATCTATTTCTAATACTGGCATCAACCTTAACCTTGCATGCTTAGAACTTAAGAAACTTCTTGGCCTAGTCTCAAGTAAGATAGACGTCCCGTATTCTTTAGAAATGGGCATATAGAAGGATAGCTTAAACAGTCGAAGCGATTAAGGATCGTGATTAGGCACTCAGAGGGCCGTAACCTTCTGTTACCATTGACTCGTGAGGTCATAATAATCAGCATGGATCGGAAATCCAAGTATGCAGCTGAAGTCGTCAATACGAGAAAATCAGACGCATCCCTCGTGCGAATGATGAAACCCAACTTTACTGTAATAGGCGCAAGGATGCTAGACCCCATAAGGCGGCAGATCTACGACATCCTTCATTGGTCGAAGAGGCATAGAAATGCCTCTGAGTAGACTGCAGAACCTGGGAACATCCCCGCGATGGAAGAAGTTCCAGTAGCCTTTTCAAAAGACTTGCCAGAAATGCCCCTTCGCAGCGTCAAGAGAAGTTTAGGATAAACCACGTGCCAAGAGCAGCACCAGTGTCGAATAATGTCTTACCGACTAACTTCGTCCGTAAAGCATGAGCTCCGGACGTAACTGCAAGAGCTACCAGACAGAGGAAGTTAAGGATATGACGCCTTTAGTTAGGGATATGAGGAGAAAGTTGGCAGTTCCATTTTGCGTAAATTCCTGAGAATTGAGAATCAGAATCCTTTGCCAACGACTGGCAACATAAACAGACAAAATCATAAGATCCTAGTTGCCACCCAAGGATCAACTTGAGGACAGGATGTCCATGACTGTGTATACCAGAAGGAAGTGTCCCTGAAACGACCTTTAGGACTCGCTTTGGAAGTTACGAGTTCCTTGTCGTACCATTTGGCCTAACACATGCATCGACAATATTCATGGACCTCATGAAATCGAACGTGTAATCCATACCTAGATAAGCCATATACTTATTGACTACATTCTCATATGGCCAATGACCAAGGAAGGTCGTGAGCAACAACTGCAATTTACCTTGCAACTCTTAGAGAAAGAACAGTTAAGCGCTATGATGACGAAAAGCGGATTTCGAATTCGCGAAGTGAGAACTTTCAGATCCATGATGGATAAGAACGAGATTCATGCCAACCCTGCAACCAAGAGCTAAGGAGCTAGAGTTGCAATTATGTGACGCCTCTCGACAAAGTCTCGATTGTACGCCGATGCAACAAGACCACGACATTACATACGTGGCACATTGATTAAGGAATCATGAGAAGAACCCTTGAGATAGGTACAGTCATTGCGCGCATCAAACTGGGCGTTATTACCTGAAAGAAAACGTTGCACGATCTTTACTGATCGCAAGGGATTGCAGCACACCGATGATCGTAAGAACTCGAATATGAACTGAGCTGTTGAACGATGCAGACTGTATGAACAAGATGCGTGCTTGTGTGATAAACTTTGATAAAAAGTTGGAACACTCACTTACCCTTAGTAGAGTCTTCCTACAACAGTATTTATCACGCCGCCGTCTAAACCGCTTTGTGTAAAGCTTTAGATGGAACGTAATGAGTCAATTCCCGTTGTGTTGAACGGAGACCGGGAATAATGGATCAACTGGCCGAGATGGTCCAGGAAAAATCTAGAGGCAAGGTCGTTCATATATGCGATTATATCAAGACAGCCCGCAGAACACAGAAAGATTACGCCGATGAGAGGCAGAAATCGTAAGAATTTGAGACAAGAAGCACGACTAAATTGAGAGTCGCGCCTAGAAAGGGCGTAGTGTGAATTGGAAAACGAAAAGATTGAATCCCCGGTGTAGGGATCAGAACCATTGTTCACAAGATGAAGCTTCCAGAAAAAGATCAGTAGTGATCGCGACACATTCATGTGTCTAGTCTTTAGAGGAGTCTGACGCAAGGAACAGTCATAGTTCCCACAAATAAGATTCACGTCAATGATATACTATACAACCTGTTGAGGTTTCGGACCAAGAGTCCACAAAATGCAGAAAAGACATGATTGATTTACTTGAGCATGATAAAATACATGACATGAGAACACAAAGACGTGTTTCAAATATAAGTGACCATATTGGTTTCACAACTCCCCTGCGACCGATGGCATCGCTTGAATTTCGGGACGAAATTCTTTTAACGGGGGGAGACTGTGACAACCGTCACTTTTCCGTACATTCCGTACACTAAATGAACAGTGATCTGTGCCTTAGTGAACATACATGATCTAGTTTACAAGAGAAATAAGTTTCTGAATTCCATACAAGTGAATTCATGTACGTTTTATACTACAAAATATTGCTTTATGCAAAAATGAGAGCGTTGCGTCAAAAATATTAGTAAACTCACCGGTAAGACACATTGTGTCAACGGAACTGCAGAAAGCAGTCAGACAATAAAATTGGAGCCTAGATGTAGGTCCAATAACAAGAATACATTAAAACCCAAGAGTACATACAAGGGTTTAATATATATGCTATATGAAAGCAAAAATAAGCACTAAAAAGCACCCGAAACACACTTTAAGAGCAGAACTAATTGCGACAAAACTGCGAAACGAACGTTGATGGCCGCCCGGATAATATTTAATCCCACAAATATTCTGTTATGATTAAAATTTTATTTTAATCAGGTTCGTGTTGAAAAATAAATTAAAACGCTTAAAAACGTTATTTTTCAAGTTTAAGCACGTACCGTGTGTTCCTACGCGACACAGTGCTTACACTGCAAAACGCAGACAACGCAGAAAACCTAGGAATATTCCAGGAATATGCTAGGAATATGCTAAGAATATTCTAGGAATATGCTAGGAATATGCTAGGAATATTCCAAGAATATGCTAGGAATATGCTAAGAATATTCCAGGAATATGCTAGGAATATGCTAAGAATATTCCAGGAATATGCTAGGAATATGCTAGGAATATTCCAAAGAATATGCTAGGAATATTCCAGGAATATGCCAGGAATATGCCAGAAATATGCTAGGAATATTCCAGGAATATGCCAGGAATATGCTAGGAATATTCCAGGAATATGCCAGGAATATGCTAGAAATATGCCATATGGAATGTCTATAAATACCTTGAGATGGCACACTAGACAATTCACCACCCAACACCACAAAACTACTCTCTCCTCTCCCTCAAAAACTTTCGGCCGAACACCCCTTGATCATCCATCATATTTTTCGATTTTGTTCTTCACATTCCAACATCATACAAGTGTCAAGTGTCACGCATAAGAAGGCTTGGTGCACTCGGAGCTCGAAGGACCTCTTTCTCTAGCTTTTATCCACCACATTCGCGTCTAGATACTTCCCTAGCCTCGAGCTAGTGGTATGTTGCTTAAAACACATTCTTGAGCTATTTTGAAGTGGTTAATGTGATGTGTAATGATTAAAACTCGAAATCTTACAAAATGGTGCATTAAAGTCTACTAAAAACATGAAAAATGATGGTTAAAAGCTCACTAGTTGTGTAAATGTTGTAGTAATTGAAATTTGTGATTATTTAGGCCCGATCTACGTTGTGGTAGCTCGGATCATCATTTAACCCTGTTTGGTTAAGATCATGGATCTTGACATAAGCTTGTTTGAAATGGTGCAAGGGTTAAAAGGTGAAACTCTACCACACAAGAAACATGAACTTGTGTAAAAGTATTTTTACTTATGAAATAGTGTCTAAAACTAGCCGATCTATGTGTCCACAAGTGGTATTTTCAAAAGACCAAGCGTCAAAAGAAATCACATGTTCTAATCCGGATCTTACACAAACAAAAGTGATTTTTTTGTGATCAAACAAGTGTGCGAACACTAGTGTAACAAAAGTTTTAACAAAGAAATAATTTTCGTAAAAAAAACGACTAGAAGTTATGGAACTTCATATTCTTTAAAAATAAAGTTTTTTTTTAGAAATTAAACTTATTTTTAAAGATAACAAGACTTACTAAATGTGCTAGTAAATTACTACACATTTTTGTAAATATGCAAGTTCATGAAATGGGGAAAATTAGTGATTGTTGTTGATGATTATTGTTGATAATTGTTGTTGATGATTATTGTTGATAATTGTTGTTGATGATTATTGTTGATAATTGTTGTTGATGATTATTGACGATTTAAAAGAAAATAAACACATGTTTTGAAAACATGGGAAACCTCCATTTTTAGGGGAAACTCTGTCAAAATTTTTATAAATTTTGACACTTAGAAAAATATAAGTTTTTGAAGAACTTATTCCCTAAAAATGTATTTAAGGGTATTACCAAGGTTTCCCTAATTTTTGGTGATAAGAAATGAGGATTTCTTCAAAAATAAAAGTGGATATAAATATGTATATTTTTGAGAGAAAAATATATATTATTTTATCACCAACTTTTGTGCTAAGTTTATATAGTATGTGTTATACGTGCTAGCGTATTGAGACGTAAAGATACACTAAATACTCATGAGGAGTATAAACATGAAAATACACATACAACATGCTTAGACACATACAAGAGGATATATTTATGAAAATATATTACTTGGACAAAATACATAATTCGGGTGCAAAATACAAGATACGTATATTTATTTTTGAGAAAATGATATAAGACAAATAGTTAAAAATATAAATATTTTTAACACAAGAACACAAATACAAAAGATAGTGACTTGCACTTGTGCGATACAAGTCTAGTGACTAACGTTAATAAAACGCGTTTAGGTCACGACGCTAGATAAGCAACTCCGGTGAAGTTTACGACGCAGGAACGCAAAGTTGTGAGTTCATGCTCCCCCTTTTCTTTAACTGTTTTTGGTTTTATAACTCTCGGGGGTGAAATACATGTTACAAATATTATAATTTTTTTTACAAGTAGTAAAAATACAAGAAGCACTCTTGGTGAGAACGAGTACCGAGTGCAATACGAATCGAGAATACAAAAATACGAGAAGCACACTTGGTGAGAACGAGAACCAAGTATGATGTGCTTTAAGAAATGCCTAGAAATTACTAGATCATGTGAGCATAGACTTAATACTAAAAATGCCATAAAGTCTTGGTGAAAACTAGTACCAAGCCATTAAAAACATTCAGTAATTAGGGACGAGGGTTAGATCTAACGGGTACGGCCGAGCCCCACTCATGGTCCTTATGTGACCTCTTAAGTGCTTCGGTGTCCCAGTCGAGGTAAATCGACACAGTCGAGGTAAATCGACACAGTCGAGGGTAATCGACACAGTCGAGGGTAATCGACACAGTCAAGGGAAATTGACACAGTCGAGGTTAATCGACACAGTCGAGGGTAATCGACATAGTTAAAGGAGCCAACACTAATGCTCCATAAGTCCTCACATGCCTTAAAGGAGCCAACACTAATGCTCCATATGTCCTCACATGCCGGAATGTCTTTGTACAAACATTCAATTAGTACGTGGTGTACACAAGAAAACTTGATTTTTGCAAGAATACTTTATTTATACAAGATACATACCATGTTTTCATACTCGGTATGCAAAACGCATGAACTCGCTCAACTTTATGTTGATGTTTTCCAAAATTACATGTATTTCAGGTGACAGGATGGATCTTGGGCGCAAGTGTTGTAACTAGAAGTAGACTACAAGTTTAGATGTCATCCACTTTTGTTGAATTGTAACCTAGATGAAGGTTGTGTTTTAAAACTTAAATGACAAGTGTTTGTGATCCTCAATATTTTCCGAATGGATGAACATCGTTTTAAATCATGTAGTTGTTTATTATGATCGAATGCAATGATAACAAGCTAGTCACACATCATACGCTTCCGCAAAAGACAGGGTGTGACATGTATTGTGCTATGTGCTCCTCAGGATCCGTTGTACCATCATACAGCTTCATAGTAGGGATATGGAACCTTTTGGGTACCTCTGCATCACAAATTGGTGGTGCAAAACGAGATACCTTATGGCTTCCATCTGCAATCTCCGGGATAGGCTTGACTACCCCTGGAACACTTGAGATCATATCCTTCAGCTTCTGCAGTTCTCTGGCCATAGCATGGTTGATTCCTGTATCATGCACGAATCCATGGTTAGCGGTAAGATAATTATTTAAGGCGTTACCTCCCATTGGGTTCAAGTTAGGAACACCGGATATGAATCCATATTGCTGGGATTCTGGGATGATGGAGGGACCAGTGGAAGCAACGGTCTGCATTGGAATGAAATCTCCTTGATGGACATCTAGACTTCCTGTTTGCAAATTCTTCAAGGATCCTGGCATCTGAAGGGATCCTTGAACCTGGGATGATCCTGGAACAAAGGAGGATCCTTGAACCTGGGATGACCCTGGAACAAAGGAGGATCCTTGAACCTGGGATGACCCTGGGACAAAGGAGGATCCTAAGCTCATGAAGGATCCCATATGTTGAGTATAGGATCCTGCCGGTTGGAAATATGATCCTGATGCCTGAGTCATTGTTGCTGGGCCGCAATGCACTCCTCTTGATCCACCCATATATTGAATGTCTGGGACCTCTGATGGCTGAGAAGTAATCATTGGAGTATCAAAATTTAAAGATTTGGGCATCAGTGGGGAATGATCCTCTGCCGTTTTCTTTTGTCTTTTGAGATCTCCGATTTCCCTGAGGATCCTGTCATTAGTTTCATCCTGCTACTGCATACGATTCCTCATCTGCAAAATCAAAGTAAATATATCACTAGTACTGGGAACAGAAGAAGTTAGAGCAGAAGATGATGGTTTAGAGGAGATAGTAGTTGGTCTCTTCTCAGCATTTTTCTGAGATCCGGCTGGTGGTGGAGGCAAAGGTGGAATGCCAGTAGATGAATTGACTGCCGACATCGCTGTGGAAGTATTCTTCAACGACGAAGCCATGCAACACTCCGGAATGGTCACCAACAGAAAAAATTCTTTATGAATGAAGCACCAATTGCCCCACGGTGGGCGCCAAACTGTTTTGGTCAAAAAATCACACAAGGATAATGCAACCAAACTCTATGTAAACGGGGAATGATGCTTGGTTTGATGAAAAAGTAAAGGATCACTTCAGTATGAAATATGCAAGTGACACAAGGATTTATACGAGGAAAAAGCCCTTGATCAATGAATGATCTCCGGCATAAAAAACCTCGGGTGATGGCAACTACCGATCACCAAACTTCAATATCACAAATAATGATTACAACTTCGGATGGTAACGAGCTGAGTACAAGGATCACTACAGTATTGTGTCTAAGCGTGTGAGGAATGTGTTGTTCGTCTTCCGAATGTGGAAGAGTGCTATATATACAAGTGTGGGTGGCCCTATTTTAGGTAAATAGACTAACTATCAGCTCATTACCCCTTTAGGAATAAAAGTAAATCTAGCCTAAATTATTGCCCTTAAATCATGCGGAGTTTCCATATCCTCTACAACGTTCATCTCTGATTAAGCATATGCCAAAGTTGTAAAGACGAGTCCCTTGATTACGTTGCTAAGAGCGGATCCTGCTAGACATACCTGCAAGATAACATTAAATCCAATGAAAACAACTGTTAGCATGAGGATCCCTATGATGGTCCGTGATCCTGATCCTGGAACTCTTCTGAGGATCACTATCTGCGAAAGAAATAAGGATCACTGGTTAGGATCACATGTAAGGATCATATGTTACAAAAATCCAGCCCTAACAAATATGATGTTGTTTTGCAGGAGTACGAGCTTGGACTTGGTCTTGGCGATATTCCTGGAGCATATTCCATGTTTATTCCGCACGTGCATGACTGAAGTGGACGTTATGGAGTTCGTGGAGGACTTGCACCAAATGCGGATAGTTAGTTAGCTTAGATATTTTCTATTATTAAAGGGGATAGCGAGCTAAATAGAAACACTTGGCTATTTTTAGCTTAACACACACACTCGTAACTGCTCTCACCAGCTCTTAACAATTCACTTGGCGATTACACATTTTTAGGCACATTACACTATAGTGATCCTTGTAATTAGCTCGCTATCATCCGAAGTTGTAATACATTTCTTGTTTAATCTGAGTTGGTGATCGGTAGTTTCCATCACCCGAGGTTTTTTATGCCGGTGATCATTCATTGATCAAGGGCTTTTTCCTCGTATAAATCTCTATGTCACTTGTTCATTACATTTCAGAGTGATCCTTAATATTTTTCATTGATTCAAGCATCACACCTCACAACAGAAAGTTTGTTGCATTATCATTGCTTGATTTTTGACCAAAACAGTTTGACGCCCACTGTGGGGCAATTGTTGCTTCATTCCTAAGGAATTCTTGTTTTTGTGATCATTCCGGTTCGTTACAACCAAGCAGATGGCTTCTTCAGCAAAGAACACTTCAAGTGCAATGTCTGCGGTCAATTCATCCCAGGGCGTTCCACCTTTGCCTCCACCACCTTCTAGATCCCAGAAGAATGCTGATAAGAAACCAACTCCTATTTTCTCAAAACCTCCAACTTCTTCTGCATCTTATACTCCTACTACTAGTGATCTTTTTACTTTAATTTTGCAGATGAAGGATCACATACAACAGCAGGACAAGACCAACGAAAGGATTCTCAGAGAAATTGGAGATATCAAGAAACAGAAGAGATCAGTGGAGGATCATTCTCCATTGATGCCTAGATCACTGAATTTTGACACTCTGTCATAACCTCTCAGCATTCTGCAGATCCAGATGTCCAATACTTGGGTGGAACAAGAGGAATGCACTACGGATCCTTAGCAACGTCTCAGGCCATGGTATCCTATTTTCAACCAGCTGGATCCTTCTCTCAGCATCAAGGATCCTTTGTCAACTCAGGAATATACATGGGGACGCAGCAGGTTCAAGGATCCTCTTAGGTTCAAGGATCCTCTCAGGTTCAAGGATCCTTTCTGGTTCAAGGATCCTCCTTTCAGCCTCAGGGATCCTCTCAGGTTTTCGGATCCACGGTTTATCCTCCAAGACCCCCATTCACAGTGCATCAAGGATCCAATGCTCCGCAGGATCTAGGATCCTTAAGAAGCTTGCAACCTGGAAGTTCTGATGTCCATCAAGGAGACTTCATCCCAATGCAAACCATTGCTTCTTCTGGTCCTTCAATCATACCAGAACCTCGATAATATGGATTCACATCCGGGATTCCAAGCTTGAATCCACTGGGAGGTAACACTTTCAATAATTCTTATACCACTAACCATGGCCTTGTGTAGGATACATGTATCAATCAAGCTATGGCTAGGGAGTTACAAAACACTACGCCAAAATAGGGATACAGCCACACGAAAAAAGTGTGACTATATGTCTTTCGCGACACATAATTTTTTCAGGTCAAGTGTGACCAAAGCTCGAGTCATCGTAGGTATCATACGGCCACACACACTTTTAGTGGCCATAGAACTTAAAAGTGTGGCTAAATGGTACCAAATTTTTTTGTTAAATCCAACATTTCCTCTATTACGTGTGGCTAAAGGATAGCAACGGCCACATGTATTTACTTTAAGCGTGACCATTACTACTATATAGTCACATAAATTACCAAAAAAATCGTTTTAGCCACATCAATTAGAAAAAAGTGTGGCAAAATGGGTTGTTGTAATTAAGCATTTTGCCATAAAGTGTGGCTAAAGGGTAGCAATGGCCACATGAATTTACTATAAGTGTGGCCGGTTCTATTATAAAGTTACATAAATTTGTTGTAAGTGTGGCTATTGTCTAATCTTTGGTCACACATATTTGTTTTTCCTATGACGTATGGTATACTTTTGTCATGCAAACAAAAAACAAAGTGACTAAGGTATGGCTAATGGTTATTTATAGCCACACGAAAATTTATATCTTTAAATGTGGCTATTATCTAATATTTGGTCACATATAACTTCTTTTCCCATGACGTTTGGTATCATTCTGTCACACAAACAAGAAACAAAGTGACTATGGTGTGGCTAATGGTGATTTATAGCCACACAAAATTTTGTGTTTTTAAATGTGGCTATTGTTAACCTTTAGTCACACGTAACTTCTTTTCCTATGACATTTGATATCATTCTGTCTCACAACAAGAAACAAAGTGACTATGGTGTGGTTGATGGTTATTTATAGCCACACAAAATCTTGTATTTTTAAATGTGGCTGTTGTTTAAACTTTAGTCACACCTAACTTCTTTTCCCGTGACATTTGGTATCATTCTGTCACACAACAAAAAACAAAGTGACTATGGTGTGGCTAATGGTTATTTATAGCCATACAAAATTGTGTTTTTAAATGTGGCTGTTGTTTAACCTTTAGTCACACATAACTTCTTTTCCCATAACATTTGGTATCATTTTATCACACAAGAAACAAAATGACTACGGTATGGCTAATTGTTATTTATGGCCATACAAAATTTTGTAATTTTAAGTGTGACTGTTGTCTAACCTTTAGTCACACGTCTTTATTGTGATTTTATATGCCCAGTTTTGTTTAATTACCCATTTTATTTCAATTTCTTTGAAATTCAAAAACAGATGTAAACATGAGAGAAACTAAAAGACAAATGATGTAAACAATAATAACCCAAAAACCATACATAAGTTTTCGGTTTAAATACTAATTAAAAACATAAACTAATCATCAAAACCGATCCACAAAAGTTACAAAGAGAAACGACTACACATAAACTAAAAACTATTTCTAGGTTGTTTTCATCAAGTCCATACACTCACTGCATTTAAATGCTGCAAATTTGTAACTGGCCACCTTGTTGTCACGGTGAGGAGTAAACTTGCAACCAACGGCTAATTCTCATGCCCCTTGCTGTTGTCATGGTGGGGAGTAAACTTGTAACCAATAGCTAACTCTCATGCCGTATCTTTTTGTCTCACGTGACTCAAAATCTTTAGGAAGAAAAATCCTTGAAACCTCCTCACATTGGCCAAAGAGTTTCCCAAGAGTATTCTTAATTTGAAACAGGTAAATAATAAAACTTTAAACATGTGAAATTAAATAACATAAAAATGTAATATGCAGAATAGTGGTTAAAAAATACATCAGCAATGCTTTCATCATAACCATACCCGCTTATAAACGCAGTTAGTGCTGAAGTCTGCGCACTCTTTTGGAAAGATCTCTCATTGCTACAGAAACAAATATGAATTCTCAGTCAAATGTCGGTTAGAATCTAACTGGGTGTTAAAACACTTGATGGCAAAGAATCATACCCAGTATCGAGAGTGTATTTACTTTTTACTTAACTAAATCAAGTTTTACTGGATGGTCAAGCAATGGTTCACCATTAACTTCAAGAGCATGCAGATAGAAATTTAGAATCATATATGCAAAAAATGTCATAAATACTTGAAAAAGGAAACCAAGAAGGAAAACAAAACATACCTCTTGGGTAGCCTCACGAGTAACAAATTCAACATGCACGTAGCCTGCAAATCGATCATCCCTTATTAACGAACCTCAACAACTTCAGCCGCGTCTTTGAAGAAATTAATTCTGCTGAGAAACAAGTAACAATCATACACAACGAATAATATTTGACATACTTATCAAGTATAGACAAAGTGCACATACACGTCACTTTCTTCAATAGTGAAGGTTAAGTTGCCCGTAAACGAAGTTTGGGGAGCAGCCGAGTTTGAGGCTGCCATATAACAATTATTAGCAATAATTTATTACTAACACAATAACACATTTAAAACAAAACAGCTTGAAAAAACCACTAACCGCTTTCTTTGATGATGGAGCATCAGCCATCTCCACATTAGCATCCTGCATATACTTTATAATTAGTTAGAAACTAAATCCTAAAGTTAAGAATATAAAACATGTATAGATATATCAAAAAAAAATTGAAAGAAAATAGTACCTTTTTCTTTGCATTTTGCAGTACATCCTCCTCTTTGGAGCTTTCAATGTGGCAAAATTACCTAAGTCACTTTTGCACTCAGTTCTGCTGAACACTCATTAGCAAGATGTTTCTCTTCTTCAGAGGCAGTGAGTTCTCTCCCGCAAATGATTGGCGTCTTCAAATCAGTAAGTTAAGGAAAGCTCAAGTTTAAAAAAATAAAAACTTGAATTGAACTAGTGCTTATTCTCCAGTCATTTCCACTAGTTATCAGTTGTTAACTAATGTACCAAAAAATCACATAAGTTACATTATATAAGACTATAATTCTAAATCTAGTATAGTTCAGATCAACGATTATTGGTCCTGAAACTGAGCAATTATATGGAAACTCAGGCAAAACAAGACCAGGATCTGGACTCTGTTCTGATTCTAGAACCTTGAGTAACGTTTGTTTATACGGTCAGACGGACCAACCCAAGCTCTTCAACTTCTCGTCGTCTAAGAAATACCGCTGATCGTTAAACGGTCTGTTCTCCACGAACTTAATGCTTGAATCTGGATCCATATTGACAAGCTTACACATATCTTTTGCAACATCAATCACTCTCCTTTCCTTTTTGGTCCCGATGTTGTAAACATGACCAACTTCCCCCCTTGTAAAGAATTACTTCAAAAGCCTCAGCAACGTCTTCGCCATAGAGGTAACTCCTTACGTTAGAACCGTCATCGTGAATCGGAAGCGGTTGTCCTCTCATCGCCAGAAGAATGAACTTCGGGATTAGTTTTTCCGGGAACTGGTTTGGGCCATAAACATTGTTTCCTCTAGTGGTGATCACGGGCAACCCGTATGACCTACCGTAAGCTATGGCATTTCCGCACCAGCTTTTGTGGCTGAATACGGGTTCGTAGGAAGAAGTTGCGAAGCTTCATGGTTACCAACAACGGCATCCTCCTCTGTTTTTCCATACACCTCATCTGTACTCACGTGAATAAACCTTCTAATCGGGCCGGTGACTTTGCAGGCTTCTAGAAGCACATGCGTTCCGTAGATGTTATTCTTTGTGAACTCAAAATTGTTGCCAAACGACTTATCGACGTGAGTCTGTGCAGCAAAGTGCATGATGGTATCGATCGACTAGGTGATCAGAAGGTAGTTGACGAGGTCGGCGCTGCCGATACCCCCCTTCACAAACTTCAAGTTGGCGGACGATCTTTGTCAAGCACAACGATCTTGTAATCAGGGTAGTTTGTGATCAGCCGGTTAACAACATGAAAGGCAATGAAGCCTGCAGCTCCAGTGATAAGGATGGTCTTTGGTTCGTAAGTAGCCATACCGGAACTGTCACAAGGCTAAGAAAATCAAAAGTCTGATTACAAAATCCACACGATAAAAACCTTTATAATTATTCAACACACTATGAACAACAAACCAACAAAGTTAAGTCAACGACAAATGACATAATTGCCAAACTGTATAGCATGTTTGACAGATCCAAATAACATTCTTCAGGAATATGGAAAGCACAAGCTAACAGATTTGTCCTTTCTTTCTCTAGCACATTGCTAGTGTTTTTATAAACTTTAGCCGTTCAACAACAAAAAACAAAACAAAACAAAAGAAAAAAACAAGCTAATAAATACATCCTTGCTTTCTTTAGTACCTTGTTAGTGTTTTAATAAGATTTCACCATTCAACAAAAAAGAAAATATGACCAGCAAAAATCACAAACATCAAGTCCAATTGACATCTTAGGGCTTTAATCATAACAAAACCACACATGTTTAACCTAATTTACATCAAGCTGTAAACTAAAACTACAATACGCCTGAGTAAAAAAATTACCATTTGACTTTAGATCTCTCTGAGTCTCCACAGAAGATGCTTCTGAATTACATCGCCTGCATCTGCAGGAGGAGGAAAGTGAAAATCGATATGAGTAATAGATTGCTTTAAACTGAATCATACGCTTAATTTGGGTAGCGGAGGAGAGTACATGAGAGGAGAGCATTGATGGTAAGTGGTAACTAAATCTGGTTAGGTTTTCGTGGACGTTGGAATTGGCGTTGGTCATGGTGGAGACACGGTGGAGATACAGTGGAGATCTCCTTAATTAGCTTGGTGGGGGTTAATTTAGGTTTTGTGGAGGTGGGGAATTTGGGGGTTTTGAGGAAGAAGGAAATGATTGGTGACACAAATTTTACTGTGTCCATCTAGTAACTTTAGCCACACAAACACACTTTATTGTGAAATATCATGATAGTTGCTTGTATTTTGTCACACAAATTTGTAAGTGGCTATATATCTTCCTTGATAATTACATACGGCCATACTTTTCTACTATGGCTAGTGATTGTTACATTTTTATATTAAACATGTGACTGAAGGTTTTAAAGAAATGTGTTTTCGTCACATGAATCAAGAAATCAAACAAACAAAGTGTCAATAGGTTATATTTGGCCACACTTTTCTAGTTGTGACTAGTAAATGTCACAGTTTTTTTCTAGAAATGTGGCTAAATGTTTTGATCTGTTATACAATAGCCACATTAATAATAAAATGTGTGGCTAAAAGTTTTGAGTTGTTATACAATGGTCACATTAATAATTAAATGTGTGGCTAAAAGTGTATTAAGATATTATAAAGGACCTTTAGCCACACATTTAATCAAAACTGTGGCAAGCCTGTTTTGGAAAAAGTGTGGCTAAAGTCTAGTTTTGACGTAGTGAAAGCTTAAGGATATGATATCCAGCGTTCCAGGGGTAGTTAAGCCTATTCCTGAAATTGCAGATGGGAGCCATAAGATATCTCGTTTTGCACCACCTATTTGTGATGCTGAGATACCCAAGAGGTTCCAGGTACCAAGCATGAAGTTATATGATGGCTCCACAGACCGTGAAGAACATATAGCTCAATACAGGGAAAGGATGGAGATTAACCCCATCCCAGAAAGGTTAAAGGAAGCATGTCTATGCAAGGGATTTGGATCCACCCTCATAGGATCAGCTTTTAAATGGCTGCTAAGTCTTCCCCCTACTCTATTACTTCATTTGCTAATCTAGTTAACTTGTTTAATAACCAATTTTCTTGTAGTAGAAAGTTTGAACGATTAACTAGTGATTTGTATAGGATAACACAAGGTCAAAATGAATCACTTAGAGATTATATCACTAAGTTTAGCAAAGAATCCTTAGATATTCCTAATTTGGATATAGCTACGGCTGTAGAAGCCTTTAAAACGGGATTGCTTAGGGATTCATTATTCTATGATGATCTTGTTATGACACCTTGCAGGAATCTTGATGAAGTAAGAACCAGGGCCCTTAGGTTCATCCGGTTAGAGGATGACAAAAGGATCCAGGAAAGACTAGCAGGATCCTCAAAACAGGAAAAACAAGGATCATCTTTCAAGAGCAACAAGTTCAAATCCTACAACAAGTCTGATAACCAGAATGTGCATGCAGTGGAACAGGAAGAGGATGATGAGGATTATCCTCCAATCTCTGAATACTGTTTTTCTGTTGATAACAATGAACTGATTCTTGCGATGCAGGATCTAGGTGAGAAAGCAAGATGGCCAAGAAAAAGTGATAAACCAGCTGCTACAAAGGATAAATCCAAGTGGTGTGCATATCATGAGGATTTGGGGCATCTCACTGAAGAGTGTATCGCACTGAGAAAGGAAATTGGTTACTTGTTAAGCAAGGGGCACTTAAAGGAGCTTTTGGGACGAAAGAAGTCGAGAACCCAGGATCCTGAAAGGATCCCTGGAAAAGCTCCGGCTCCTCTAGCAGATGCACAAGTTATAAACTTCATATCTGGAGGATCAGACATTTCTGGTACTTCCTTTTCAACAGCCAAAAGACATGCCAAAGAAACCAAGATGGATAATGGAGACAGTTACGTTCGAACTTCCAGTGTTACCAAGGGCAAAGTCATAACTTTTGATGAGGATGATCGTGTTGACATCCAGGATCCTCATCATGACGGTCTCATTATTACTCTTTTTATTTCTAACCATTTTGTTCGCAGGATCCTTGTAGATGGAGGAAGCTCTGTGAACACCATCCAGCTTGAAGTAGATAAACTACTTTGGGCATGTATGATAAGAGAAGTTAAGTATCCAAGATGGTTAGCCAATGTGGTTGTTGTTCAAAAGAAAAATGGAAAGTGGAAGGTATGTGTCGACTTTACTGATTTAAACAAGGCATGTCCCAAGGATCCTTTCCCATTACCCCACATTGACTCCATGGTGAATGCTACCGCGGGTCATGAACTGTTAACTTTTATGGATGCTTCATCTGGATTCCAACAAATTCAGATGGAACCTTCTGATCAAGAGGATACAACCTTTATGACCCCAACTGGTATATATTGTTATATTGCTTTGCCATTTGGACTAAGAAATGCAGGTGCAACTTACCAAAGGCTAGTCAACATGATGTTCAAGGAACAAATTGGACAAACTATGGAAGTCTATATAGACGACATGGTGGTTAAATCCAAGAAAGTTGAGGATCACCTTAAAGACTTGGAGGAAGCATTCAATATCCTTGATAAATTTAATATGAAACTAAATCCTTCCAAGTGCCATTTTGGTGTTAAAGCAGGTAAATTCCTAGGCTATATGGTGACGAAGAGGGACATTGAAGCAAGTCTAGAACAAATCAAGGCTATTGTGAATATCAAATCTCCTGCCAATGCTAAATATGTGCAAAGATTGACAGGCAGGATCGCAGCCTTGAACAGGTTCATATCCAAATCCTCAGAAAAGTGCAAGGAATTCTATGACATCCTAAGGAAAAACAAGAAATTTGAATGGACTGAGAAGCATGAAAGTGCCCTGAAAGCTCTTAAGGATTACCTATCCTCAGCCCCGGCCTTGATGAAACCAGAAAAAGGGGATATATTATCCTTATACTTAGCGGTATCCTCAAAAGCAGTAAGTGCGGTCCTTGTTAAGGATCACCAAGGTACACAACATCCTGTTTATTATGTAAGTAGAGTTTGCTTGATGCTGAATCCAGGTATTCACATTTAGAAAAACTTATCCTTGCTTTAATT
The DNA here is from genome assembly GCF_002127325.2 of Helianthus annuus. Classification (NCBI taxonomy): domain Eukaryota; kingdom Viridiplantae; phylum Streptophyta; class Magnoliopsida; order Asterales; family Asteraceae; genus Helianthus; species Helianthus annuus. Next base: position 70,095,083 of record NC_035439.2, read on the forward strand.
ATGGCATCCACTAAATTAAGACATTATTTTGAAACTCATGCCATTATTGTTAAGACTAATTTTCCAATCAAGAATGTTCTCAGGAAACCTGAAATGTCAGGAAGGATGGCTAAGTGGGCAGTGAAGCTCAGTGCTTATGATATAAGATATGAGCCTAGAACAACAATTAAATCCCAAGCCTTAGCTGACTTTGTGGCAGATTTCAGTAGTGACTTGCAAAGGGAAGCTGAATTAGAAGTCCAACAGCTAGAGGAAACTAAGGATCCTTGGATACTCTACACTGATGGAGCCTCTAATGTCAAAGGAACACGGTTTGGAATACTACTAAAATCGCCACAAGGGGACATAATACCCCACTCTATAGCTTGTGAGTTCCAAACTACTAATAATGATGCTGAAAATGAAGCCTTGATAGCTGGTTTGCAAATTGCTAAGCATATGAGGATCAGGTATCTTGAGGTACATGTAGATTCATGTAGGATCGTGTTTTGACCCGATTGAGTCGTTCAGAGGCTTTCTCCTAAGTTTCAGGTGCGGAATAACAAGAAACGTAGGTAGAAATAGCTTGCAATACACTTAATCTACCGATTTTATTAATCTGACAACGTTTACAGCTCAATTTTCACACCGGCAGCACCTTGGTATGGAAATCACAAAGTTACAAATGAGATTCGTTCAAGAGGTATATATAGTATTGGTAGGTTCCCATATTCGGACATGTTCATATAAGCGAACCTAGTAGGTTCCCACATACGGACATGAGAGGTTCCCATATTCGGACATGAGAGGTTCCCATATACGACATGTACCCAAAAGCGAACCTACTCTCTAAAACACCTATACTCTCCAGTTTTCTCGTAAAACGCGCCCTAATCTAACAATCTAAAACTAAGACTCGATCCAAGACGAAGTCGACAGATGTAGTGCACCAACAAACTCCCCCTCAGATGTTGACGGAGTCGTTCATCGAGTCTTTGACAATGTCGTATCTTTGCACCTTCAGTCTTGATAAGTCTTTGGGCTTCTCTCTCTCTTTCTTCATCTCTTACTCTTAAATCACCAACAAACTTCTTCTCTTGGATGTTGACATCTTTAAGTTCCTCATTTCCAACATGCACTCCCCCTCACATTCTGACTCTTCCTGCACAACAACTCTACCACAAACATAAGTTTTATGATAAACATTTAAGCATATAGACATCACTAATCACAAACTAATCAACCAAACAGATGCTAATGAACCACTTGGAATTGTAACATTTTTCTTATCAAAATAAACACAATCTCCCAAACCAACTGTTCATCATGTTTAGCACTTAGAATTTTGAAAATCAGCTTTTCAATATCAGTCGTCGAAAATCTTTTTGTCTTTTCAAAAATTTATGCTAAAACACACCAAAAATCTTTTTGGATTCTTCTGAAAAAAAATACATGCAGAAATGAACTATTTACAGACAATATTTTTGTGAGTTTGTGCTAGAGGATCATATCAGTTTTGAGACAAATCACTAACACCGTTAAGCTTTAAACATTATCAGTTCTAAACAATTTACCTAGATTGTCAGTATATTGGTCCACTTTAAATTTTCACACAAATTTTAATCGATTCGAGATACGATATTAATGTTTTAGAAACTTAAACTTAATTGTGTATCACTCCACTCGAATATACTCCTGTATCCAGATCCCAATGTTCAGTCTTACAGGTGAGTATACCACAGATGATATCTGTAAAGGGGTTATGTGCGAGGGCCGTGAGAGCTCAGGTCGATACTTCCGTATACGCAGAGAGATGACGGCTTCGACTTTTCGGTGTGTCCCCTTTAGAGGATCTTTTGATTACAACAGCAGCGACTATCAATTTTATTGTTTCATCAGCTTGCTGAGGGCGATGCTATGTTTCAAGCATTTTGCAGAAAGCATTATCTGGGGACTAGGTCAGAACTTCCATTCAGCAGAAGTCCCGGGATAATACCCCAGATATCACTGAGTATAAAGACCTAGTATCTCAGAAAGAGGGACCTTTCAAACAAGATTTCGAGGGTTACCCATATATCCAAGAATAGTTACCCACGAATTAAGCAAGTTTGAATTTAGGTTTATATCTCGTTTCAATTTACTTAAATGTGCGAAAATCTACTGACACATCCGCAGTAAGATCGTTTATCACATTTTGACTTTCCAATTCTTTAGCGTGCTGTGATAGTCCACTGATGTACTATCATTTCCTCTTTTATGCAACAAAAACTCATTTTAAATTTTTCATGTTTTTTGCCTTTTTCAAATTTTCTAATGTTTTTGGATTTTCTGAAATTTTCTACTCCCCCTAAAATGCAAACACATTAACGAAAATTGAAAACAAACTGTACAGAAACATGACAACCGATATCAAATCACATCAATCCGCCATTCACTTGTCATAAACAATCAGAACTCCCCCTATCAACAAACTATTTTCCCATTTAGATTTCAAAACACTTAAGTTTGTTTTAATCAAAATGGTTTTTCCGGAAAATAAGTTTGATTGATTTACCACTTGTAGATTTATCAAACAAATGTTCGGGGATGTGGTTCATCATCTTGTCTTCAAACCAGTTGTAGGAAAATACAAGTACAAATTAATGTCCTTGATTTACCATATGCAATCAAATCATCTAACCACTTTTAATTATAACCAACAAACATAAACAAACCTCTTTACTGTTTGTATGATTGACGTTACCGAATAAAATTCAAGAAAGATGCCGATTCATGCTCCACGCTTACCAATCCTGGGAGCTCCGGCAAGTCTTGAGACTTACTGTTCATAATATGTACCATCCCAGTCACAAACCAGGGATGGTTCAACCTTTTCTTTCTTTGTTTTCTTCTCATAAAATTCTTTAACCCCTTTGACTTTTCGATCAATAATCTTGCCAAAGATATGTTTTACCTTGGGGTTAAAGACCTTCTCAGCATCAAATTCCTGTTTATCATTATAAAATTGGTTAGAAATTTCTATTTTACCAATTTTCTTTTTATAATTCTCAGCTCGAAGTGATGGAAACTCCTCATCATTCACAATCGGAACTGATTTTTCATCTTTTACATCAGCTTCACATTTTGAAACAACTTGTGGCTCAACTGACTTTGTAGAATCAGTTTCATCGCCCGAAGATAGCTCCTCTGATTTTGACCTATCAGAATCATCGCTAGAGCTTTCATCAACCTTCTTAACAACCCATTTTTGGTTGTCAGATTTAGCTCTCTTCTTGTAAAACTTGTTCGAACATTTACCAATTTCAAATTTAGAATTTTTAAACAGTTTTTCTCTATCAATTGGTGATTAGAACTCAACTACTTTCTCTTTGAATTTGCGAGATACTCCCTGTTTTGATTTAATTGCCTTAAAACAATCTCGGGCAATATGTCCAATAGTGTTGCATCTAAAACAGGTTCTCGTATCTGTATTCTCCTCAGCCATCTTCTTCAATTCATCTTGCTTCTTTGCAAGGAATTCATTGTTAGACTGTCTCTAGAAATCTTTCTTTTCTTCTTCCTCGGATGATGTTCCTGAAACAAATGACATTTTGGATTTAAAATCACGAACATATTTTTCATTTTTCTGTTTTTCTGTAGGAATAAAACCTAAACCTTTCTTTTTGAAATTACCGTTATGATTTGATTTCTTTTGGAAACCTGAACCAGATTCTTGTTTAATCTTTGTTGTACTCTTGAGGTGTAAGGTCTTGGTTTTTCATTAAGACATAAGTCTTTTATTTCAGAAATATTAATTTCTGTGAGTTTGAAAACCTTGTTTATCAATTCTGTTTTGACACCTCTTATTGGAAATTCCTCATCAGAATATAATTTGTCAGAATCATTCAAAGTGTATGCAACTTTAAACAATCCATCATCCAAATTAGATTTTGATAATAGAAATTTTCTATCATAAACTATTTTGTCCTGTTTTTCTGTTTGACACGGAGTGCTTGACCCAGACTTTGACTCTGACGCAGACTCCGACTTTGACTCCTCTATGTCATCGTTTTCTAACACATGATCCATGACTTTCTTCATCAATTGAAACTGTTGATCAGTGTCAGACGATGTAAACACAACATCAATACTATCTGGAAGATTGACAGACGACTCCGACTCCCATTGTAAATTTGTTGCCTTTTTGACCCTTTCATCGTTTGGGTATCTCGGCAAATATCCATTTTCCAGCGGGGGTGGACACTTGTTATAACTGACACCTTGTTTCTTACCAGAATCTTTCTTGTCAGTTTTTTTCTTCGTATCATTCTTCTTCTTTTCAGAAGTCTTTTCATCAGCACTTTTTCCAGCTTCTTTCTCTTCAGTTACCTCATCATCTTCCCATGCCTTCATACTTTCAACCGTCGGATAAATCCTGTCAATGACATAAGAAGTACATGAGTAACTTTTTAACAAACGGTTAACTCTTTCAGTTTCAATTCTTTGCAACTCAAGCTTTTGTTCCAAAGCAGCACACTTCTCGATGCAATTATTTACAACTTTCTGTTTGATCATGAATGCTCCCTGAAGTGTCTTCATTGCAGTTGCTTGTTCTTCACTCGTTTGGTTGTATTGGTTCATTGCTTTGTTCAGCACATCGTAAGATTCCTTCAAACTGTTCAAGTTGTAAATCAGTGTGCTGTTTTGCTTCTTTATAGCTTCACAGTTCTCACACTTCACTGGAATCTTTTTCGCATCAACTTCTTCCTCAACCTTGAATTTAGGAACTTCTTTCACCTTTTGTCTTCTTATCACTGGAACATCTTCATCATCACTACTGACTGGTGTCTTGATCTTTTTCTTTTTCTTCTTTTCCTTCTCATCCTCACTGTCACTTTCTGCCAGCAACTTCATATCAGCTTTGAATTTTCTTGTCCAATACTCAGTATCATCATCACTATCATCTTTCTCAGCTTTGACCTCTTCTTTAACAGTTGCCGCCTTTTGATTCTTCCTTTTCGAAGCTTGTTTTTCTTTTATCTTTTCAATTTTGTCTGCAAAAAATAACTTCCCATTATGATTTTCAGGTGAAAGTTGTTGTTAAAAATATTCAAGTCTCCGGATTTCCTTTTCTTCGTTGTCACTCTCTTCATCAGACGAGTGATCAAAAACCGGAGCTTTTTCTGAAACATCTTCTGTTGAAACTAGTTTTTCTTCCAATTTTTCAGGATAGAATTGCTGAGCTTCGTAATAACAATACGCTATTACATCTTCAAAATCCATGTTTTGGATTTAAAAGTTCACAAAATCGAATCTTCAAACGAACTAAGTTTACACACGATCTGGAATTCAACCAACTTGAACAATTCGTGCGAGTTGGTAAACTTCAAACGACTTGATTTAAAAATTGTTTTAGCTCAAAGTCCACAAATTTTAACTTCCACAAAGCCCGCTAAACGTTTGTTTCCCATTTCCCAATTTAAATCTGCAAGCTAGCAGCCTACTAATCCAAAACTGGTTTAAATCAATAAGCCCAACAAGCAAGTGAATATCCAAACCTTGGGCCGGTATAAGGTGGCTGATGATGATAGGACCGATTGTTTATCAAGTCACCTAAAAAAATTGCCGACAAAAACAGATATGCACAACTATGATAGGGCGGTACTAATTTTGTAGGCTAGATTGTGATTGGGCTTTGACTTCACATGTACCGACAAATTTCATTTAATATTTCCACACAACTGATTGGACCACTATTTTTATTCAGAACATGTTATAGGGCCTTACAACAAGCCAACAACTTTACTTGTTTTAGTTTTTGATTTGGCCGACGATATAAAAGGTAGCTGTCAAGTTTAATTATTCTTTAAAAATTTTGATTGGGCCTCAACTGTAATATGTGAATTTAAAAAAAAAACCGACAACACTATTAATAACCGTATGTTATGATTCGGCCATTAAACACACAAGTAATCCTTCACTGATTGGGCCGCTAATTTTGTAGTGGGCTGACAAAATGTTTTTTTTCCTTTAATCTGATAGGACCGATTTTATAATGTGGCCGACAACAACATTATCAATTTGTTTATGATTCAAAATCATTGATTGGACCATTTACTATCTTGTGACAACTAATTGGGCCGCATTTATCCTTCAATGAACACGCTGGTTGTGGCCGACATTTATCAATGAACAAATTCAGATGATTGGGCCAATTATAACCACTTCCTTGGATCGATGTTTTTATTTTATTTGATCGACAAAAGTGATTCAGTTATCACATGCAACAATCAAGTGTGATTGGGCCTTATCATTCATTAAGCCTTCAACTGATTGGACCAATCAAGCGAACCTTATGAGCGGACTTGAATGATGTCAGAAAAGCGGATCTACAAAGATTGTCACTAAAAGCGAACCTAAGTGTCTAATGAGAGAACCATTGGAGCGGACCTATCAAATAGTGTTTTGAGCGGACCTACTGACAAAGAGCCTTTGAAGCGGACCTATCACAATTTTGAAGCGAACCTATCACATTAAATGATACTCAAGCGGACTTGAATGCAATTTCAAGCGAACCTAATGCACTTTGAAGCGGATCTATTACACTTTGGAGCGGACCTACTCCAATTTGAAGCGAACCTATGATGTCACAAGAGCGGATCTACCAACTGACCGAAAAAGCGGACCTACTTCCGAAGATGATTTCACCCATTTTTCATCCGAATTTCAAACTCAAACTTTCAAGGGTTTATCTATGAGCAATTACCTACAACCTGTGAAATTTTGAGCGAATTCTGACCGTTAAATCTCGTTCTGATGATGAAAGAAGGTGTAGAAGTAAGAAATGATGATGAATTCTAGCTATTCTCTGTAGAAAACCTCCTCCCAAGCTCTGATACCACTTATAGGATCGTGTTTTGACCCGATTGAGTCGTTCAGAGGCTTTCTCCTAAGTTTCAGGTGCGGAATAACAAGAAACGTAGGTAGAAATAGCTTGCAATACACTTAATCTACTGATTTTATTAATCTGACAACGTTTACAGCTCAATTTTCACACCGGCAGCACCTCGGTATGGAAATCACAAAGTTACAAATGAGATTTGTTCAAGAGGTATATATAGTATTGGTAGGTTCCCATATTCGGACATGTTCATATAAGCGAACCTAGTAGGTTCCCACATACGGACATGAGAGATTCCCATATTCGGACATGAGAGGTTCCCATATTCGGACATGAGAGGTTCCCATATACGAACATGATAGGTTCCCATATACGGACATGATAGGTTCCCATATACGACATGTACACAAAAGCGAACCTACTCTCTAAAACACCTATACTCTCCAGTTTTCTCATAAAACGCGCCCTAATCTAACAATCTAAAACTAAGACTCGATCCAAGACGAAGTCGACAGATGTAGTGCACCAACAATTCATTATTAATCACTAATCACTTTAATGGATCCTATGCTGTTAAAGGTGAAAAACTAATCAAATACTTAGAGATAGTCATAGAATTGGCACTCTCTTTTGTATCCTTTATTTTGACACAGGTACCAAGGGAAGAAAATGCAGAGGCTGATGCATTGGCTACTCTAGGATCATCCTTGAAGATCCCGGAGGATATAAGGATTCCTATTATCCATATCCTGACCCCTGCTATTGAAGATCACGTGGTTATGGAGATAGGAGAGGATTCTGCAATCATCCCTAGTGATGATACTCAATCTCATTCAGGATCATGGATCCTCCCAATCATGAGATACATACAACATGGAGAGATTCCTACAGGAGAAAACCCCAGGGCTTTCAAAATTAAGGTATCTCAATTTACAATATTGAATAATATGTTGTATAAACGATCTCTTGCAGGACCGTATCTAAGATGCATTGAGGATCCTGAAATCCAAGAAGTCCTAAAGGATTTCCATGAAGCAGATTGTGGAAACCACACTGGGGGCAGAGCATTATTCTCAAGGATCCTAAGGACAGCATACTATTGGCCTACTATGAAGAAGGATGCTATGGAATATGCCAAGAAGTGTGATTCTTGTCAAACACATAGTAATATCCTTCATCAACCAGCAGAGCTTTTGCATCCTATATCCTCTTCTTGGCCTTTTATGAGATGGGGAATGGATATAGTTGGTAAGCTTCCTAAGGCACCTGGTGGAAAAGTATTCATGCTTGCTATGACTGATTACTTCTCCAAGTGGATAGAGGCTGAAGCCTTTGCTCAAGTCAGAGAAAAGGAAGTTATATCCTTCATTAAAAGAAACATTATTACTAGATTTAGTATTCCTTCTGAAATTGTATGTGATAATGGATCCCAATTTATTGGGAGTAGAACTACTAACTTTTGTGACAGTTGGGGGATTAAGATGATAACATCAACACTAGTCCACCCACAAGCTAATGGTCAAGCAGAATCATCCAACAAGATCATCATCAACAACTTGAAAAAGAAGCTTGGATCCAAGAAAGGAAAATGGGCAGAAGAACTACCTTATGTATTATGGGCTGATAGGACAACTCCTAAGAATGCTACTGGTCAAACTCCATTTTCTTTGGTGTTTGGGGCAGAATCAGTGATCCCTACAGAGATGGTGGTTCCTACTGCGAGAACAAGTATCCGTGATCCTGATGGAAATGCTGAAAACTTGGTTCAAGACCTGGATACTATAGAAGAACTCAGGGATTGGGCAAGGATAAGGATAGCCAGTTATCAACAAAGGATGGCTGGAGCTTACAACAAAAATGTCAGGATCAGGAAATTCCAAGTTGGTGATATGGTACTAAGGAAAGCATTTCAGAATACCACTAATCCTGCTGATGGAAAGTTGGCACCAAAATGGGAAGGCCCTTATTTGATTGAAGCTGAGGCAGGAAAGGGGGCATATCGATTACTAACAATGGAAGGTGATTTGCTACCAAGAGCCTGGAATGCTGTCCATCTGAAGAAATACTTCATGTGACAAGGATCCTTACAGAACAGATGATCCTCACATGACAAGTATCCTTGAAGGATCCTTACAGAACACATGATCCTCATTTTGGTAACATTCTAATCTCAAACTATTTCATTCTTTTATTCTCTTATATAAGGATAAGGATCCTGCATCCTTTATCCTCCTTTCACTTGATTCTGAGTTTTGAAGGTTCAGGTATCCTTAACAAAGGATTGATTATCCACAGAAGTATCCAGTTATTCGGGCTTGACCCCAGTTTTTTGGGCTAGTCCCCAGTTTGGGCCTGTCCCTAGTTTCGCCAGTAGCGCACGATGATCCTGGTACAGTTCATGGTATGGGACCAGTACTCGCTTTAGGGGCTGACAATTTCATTATACTGGATGTATCCGGGATCCTACATATAATGGTAGACGTACCATACATCCGTTCCTAAGGTTTCTAACATTTTCACGTTAGCTAAGGTTTTGGCATTTTCATGTCACTAAGTTTGGATAGTCGCCAGTGAGGGCCATACTCCAGTTTACACACGATCCTTTGGGCTTGTCCCCAGTTATCCTTTGGGCTTGTCCCCAGTTATCCTTTGGGCTTGTCCCTAGTATATTGGGCTTGTCCCCAGAATTGTTGGGCTTGTCCCCAGTTACTAACTCTTATCTTATATTGGCTTAGTCCCAAGTTATATTCTATTTCAGGTTTTTGGAGACAAACAACCAAGGATTCTTAATCCTTACCTTCTATTAAGGTTTGTCTTATGGTTATCCTGATTATGATGTTAAAGGTTAGGATCCCCCAACTTGGATTCTCAGGTATGATCCTTAACTATTTTGATTTTATTCATTATTCATTTGAATAACCCTTATACTTTGACAACTGAACTTATGATCCTTAAAATATACTACTTTTTGGAATTTTTCAACTATAGGATATTTGATCCTGGATCATATCCTAAAATTCTTAAACTTAATTTGTTTAACTTTTCTTATTCAAACAAAGTATATAATAACGCTTGGAAACTAAAGGATTCATAAGGATAACAACACAGGATAAGTCAAAAAGTTAAAGTTTTATTTATTCACAAAATATTTAACCCTTTAAGGTTGTCAAAATTGCCAACCCACATTTCTACCAGCAAAACGTGGCCCGTCCACATGGGTTGGCAAATGGTGTCCATTGTTCATGCGGTCATAGCAGTGCAGGAAATAAAAGGCGGCAGGATAACAAGTGGCTTCATCCCCCAAACAGAGGATCCCTCCACCACCTATTATCCTACCTATTGTCTAAGGATCCTTGATCCATAATCCTAAAAACTATTGTTCAACGCACAGACCAACCATTGTTCAACGAAAACATCAAATACTAAACTATAAAAAATGGGCTCCGGCTATGTCTAGAAGTGTCCATCATCGCCCATCCTTGCAGCTACACCTTCGCTGCATCACCATCTCCAGCTCCACCTGCCTCTCCACCCTGATCCTTGCCACTGCCACCAGCCTCGATTGCTAGAACCTCCTCAACCTCCTCTTCGTCGTCCAGCTCAGCCAGCCTAGCCTTCCATGCCTCAATGTCCCAGTTGCTCCTGCAAAGTCAGGATCCCGAGCTTCCTGGGCCATCTGCAGCTTGGTCTTGTACATGGCAATGGCAGCGGAGACCTTAGCACCCTCCATGAGCTCATGTTTCTCATAATCAGCATTGATCAGAACTTTGGCCATCTGGGTTTTGGCATCGTTGAGGTCTTTTTCGAGAGCAGCAATCTTGTGATCCTTGAGCACCGCTACTTGTTGGAGGTCCGAGTACTTTTGCTCAATTTCTTCAACATTCCCAACGTAGTCTTCAATTTCAGCAAATTTCTGCAAAGAAGATAGTGCAAAGTTCAGAATCACGTGATCCTCAAGTGAGTAGGATACTTAAGCTAAGTCAGTGATCCTTACCTCATTAAAGTACTCAAGGAACTGATGACGGAGCAGAGGTAAGCCTTGTAGATTGTCAGCCTCGGAGGTTTTCCTTTTCTTGCCACCCTTGCCTTTAGAAATGGGTGCCTTGGGGATCGAGACAGTTGGACTGGCAGCAAGCTTCTTCCTTGAGGATCGCACAGTGTCAAGGTCAGTGACACTGAATTTGGAGGCAGATCTTGAAGATTTTCCAGCACCTACACATTCAAAACAGATAAGTATCCTTATTTTATTTTATTTAAGCATTTAATCACATATAAACACGGATACTTACTTGACATGGTGACAGAACCTGAGGATACCTCTTGAGAATCCTGGGTGTTTGCTTTGAATGATCTTATTGCAGGATCAAGTCTTCGGAAAGCAGCAAGCCTTTCCTTTGTTGCAGGTGTTTTGAAGAGATGTGAGACAGAAATAGCTGCACAAAAGAAATGGAAATATGTTAGTGATCCTGATCAGAAGCAAACTCATCTGGTGATCCTTCTAAGGATCCTCTATCCTACCATGAGGGGTCCACTTTCTAGGCAGATCCTTTCCATCAGGGATAGAATCCCTTCTGACAAAGAAGAAACGCCGTTTCCAGTTGGTGTCATTCTTAGTGGCTTTGAAGATGGGATGTTCTTCACCAGGCTTATGTTTGAGTAGATACCGGTAGGACCCATGGCTAACAAGGTCGTACATCTCTGAAAGCTCCGACATTCCCAGATCAATACCTTGTTGCTCTATGATCCTTTCAAGGGTGATCAAGACCCTCTAGATCATAGGCATTGTTTGGATGTAGGAGATGCCAGGGAGAGAGAAGAAGGATTGGGTGAAATCTGGAAAAGGGTATGTGTATCCTATTGTGAATGGGGTGACCGGAAAAGCTACCCAGGTTTCAGACACAAAATCGCTTAGAACGGTGGGATCAAATGGTTTGAAAACGGTGTTCGCCGGGAAACAATGGCGAATTATGTCAATCTGTGGATCGGTGAAGCAGCAACGTTCTTTTGCAGAATCTTTTATGTTCCCTTGGCTTTTCAAGGGGCTGTCCTTCTTGTGATCCTTAGCCGGTGAGGATCGTAGCATCATTTTGATTATGACAATGGTGAAGAAGGAGAAACAGAGTAAGAAGATGAAGAGAGAAAGGAGAGAGAAGTACCTGATCAAGTCTTCGAATGAGGATTTAAAGAGGAAACGCACAAATTTAAATGCTCTCTAGCCCTTATCTCTAACTTCAATTTATAATGAAGATTTTGCAGGATAGTCACCTCAATGACGTCAGGATTTTAACGGCTAGTCCGCTTATAACGTGTAGTTCTCTGGATGATTCGTTGCAGATAAGGATCAGAAAATATAACTCGTTATTTGCATCATTACTCCTTATATTTTGGGGGCAATTGTTAGGGGGGGATTTTCCAATGATTTGTGATCCTCAATTGCTATTGGGTTTAGTGATCCTCACTTCTGTTTGAGCTAGTGATCCTCAGAAGTATTACAGGATCAGGATCATGGATCATCATAAGGATCCTTATACTAAAAATTGTCTGCTTTGAATATGATGTTGTTTTGCAGGAGTACGAGCTTGGACTTGGTCTTGGCGATATTCCTGGAGCATATTCCATGTTTATTCCGGACGTGCATGACTGAAGTGGACATTATGGAGTTCGTGGAGGACTTGTACCAAATGCGGATAGTTAGTTAGCTTAGATATTTTCTATTTTTAAAGGGGATAGCGAGCTAAATAGAAACACTTGGCTATTTTTAGCTTAACACATACACTCATAACTGCTCTCACCAGCTCTTGACAATTCGCTTGGCGATTACACATTTTTGGGCACATTACACTATAGTGATCCCTGTAATTAGCTCGCTATCATCCGAAGTTGTAATACATTTCTTGTTTAATCTGAGTTGGTGATCGGTAGTTTCCATCACCCGAGGTTTTTTATGCCGGAGATCATTCATTGATCAAGGGATTTTTCCTCGTATAAATCTCTGTGTCACTTGTTCATTCATTTCAGAGTGATCCTTAATATTTTTCATTGATTCAAGCATCACACCTCACAACAGAAAGTTTGGTTGCATTATCATTGCTTGATTTTTGACCAAAACACTTATATCTGGCTGTTGCCACAAAGGCAGTAAGTGCGGTCCTAGTTAAGGATCATGAAGGCTCTCAACATCCGGTATACTATGTAAGTAAAAGTCTACATGATGCTGAGTCTAGGTATTCTCATTTAGAGAAACTTATTCTTGCTTTAATCATGGCATCTACTAAACTACGACATTATTTTGAAACTCATCCTATTGTTGTTAAAACTAACTTTCCTATCAAGAATTGTTATGGGTGGTTTTCTGCTCATATATCCTGAATAATATTCTGACTATGTTTCTTTTATTGTGATCAGGATACCGGATCAGGATATAGGTAACATCCTGATACATGATCCTGGTAGTGACTAATTAATTCACGTGCAAATTAATGGTGCAAGTCTATAACGTTCAAGTGGACTTCGTCTCCCAAAGACTCGGGCAAATCTATTGGAATATGAACGTTGAAGCCGGAAGACGTGGACTACAACGTTCACAAAGGGAATATTCGTTATATCCCGGATTTGTAGGCTAGTTAGTTAGTTTTATTTTACTATAAATAGGATTGATCAGATCAGATAAGGACACACACAATCTCTCGAACTCTCTTTCTCTCTAGCTGCAAACACTCACAACACACTTACACTTATATTCAAATCGCATTGTAACACTTAGTTGATCCGCATCATATCCTGCACTGTATCCTGATATTTGAAGTAATAACAAGAACAAGGCAGCTGCGATTGTCAGCTCCTGAGGTTTTGTGCCGGTGATCTAGATTGATCAAGGGCTTTCCTCGTACATCCCGTGTCACCCTTTACCTTTTTGCTCATTGTTTGATTGTAGATACAGCTCGATATCCTGAGCCGTATCCTGGAAACTGTTTTTACAAACAACTAAATTAGCATATTTTCGATACACATTTTTAGCACACTACCTCACTTAACTAATTTGATCACTTAATTGCTTCGGTAATTTTTGACCAAAACAATTTGGCGCCCACCGTGGGGCAAGTGGTGCTATTTCTACTAAAAGCTTTTGCGAAATTGTTACTTGGTTTTCTATTTTCAAAACTTTTTGCTACACTATTTTCAATGGCCTCGAGATCAAACATGAGCTCTTCTACCGTGTCTGCTACAACCTCTTCAACAATTGGTTCGGTGCTTCCACCACCTCCTCCGAGAACGCACGCCTCTTCACAAGGAACTGAAATTCATGTGGCTCGGGATGTTATTCCCACTCAGAATGTTTAAGGTTCTGCTCCTGTTTTGGCCTCTAATGATGAAATTCTAACTTTGTTTGGTAGTATACAGGAACAGATGAGGCAACAGCAAGAGACCAACCAAACGGTGATGAGAGAGATACAACTCTTGAAATCTAGCTCAAGCAGGCCCGCTGAGGATAGTGTCACTCCCTTGCAGCCCAGAGCTTTGAACTTCAGTTCTACAGTATATACTGAGGATAACAGGGGGAATATTGTGCCTAGCCATTCCCAGAGTCATATTCCTAAGATACCCTCTTCGGTTAGGGTGTCAACTGTGAGAAGTTCAGGATATGCTTCAGGATATGGCCAGAATCCTCAGACTGGTAACGTATCTAATAATAATAATACTCTTGCTACTAATGGTATTGGATTTTTGCAGGATGCAGGTATGACATCAGCATTTTCTAGGGAGCTTCAGAAATTAAAGGACATGATATCCAGTGTACCTGGGGTGGTCCAGCCAATTCCACTATGCTTGTTGGGTTCAGTGGAGAAGCCAGAAATACCGTGGGAGAGATAAAGTTGCCTGTGTATATTGAAGGGGTCAACTCAATGCAACGCTTTTGTGTCATGGACTCCTTATCCTGCTATAATATTATATTGGGTAGGCCGTGGATCCATGATATGAAAGCTGTGCCGTCAACCTATCATCAATGCATAAAGATCCCTACCCCTTGGGGAGTAGTCAAGGTGGAAAGTGATCAGCAGGAAGCAAAGGAGTGTTATTCTTCTTCGATGAAATCCTCAACAAAGCCCAATGCAGCATAGCAATTATAGCTACGAGCCCAGGATATCGTGGAGGCTTCAGAGCAGGATGTAAAGAAAATTATCCTGGATCAGGATAATCCAGATATCTCGGTGCTCGTAGGAACCAATATCCCTCAGGATATTAAAAATCAATTGACTAACTTTTTGAAATGCAGGATGTCAACATTCGCATGGAAACATGAGGATATGACAGGTATTTCCAAGGATATTATAACTCACAAGCTCGGAATTGATAGGTCTTTCAAACTTGTCCAACAGAAACGAAGGAAGTTTGCTCCAGAACGGAACGCAATCATTCAGGAAGAAGTTGAAAGATTATTAAAGAGCAAGATGATTAGGGAAGTGAAATTTCCCAAATGACTAGCAAATGTAGTTGTGGTGTAAAAGAAAAATGGGAAATGGAGAGTTTATGTAGATTACACAGACTTGAACAAAGCTTGTCCCAAAGACCCATTTCCTCTACCTCATATTGATTCAATGGTGGATGCTACTGTTGGCCACGAGATGTTGACCTTCATGGATGCCTCCTTAGGATTCCAGCAGATCCAAATGGAACCCTCGGATCAGGAGGATACTGCTTTCATGACACCGACACGTATTTATTGTTATACTGCTATGCCTTTTGGTTTAAAAAATGCAGGTGCAACATACCAAAGATTGGTAAACATGATGTTCAAAGACAAGCTGGGGGACACCATGGAGGTATATGTTTTGGTCAAAAATCACACAAGGATAATGCAACCAAACTCTAAGTAAACGGGGAATGATGCTTGGTTTGTTGAAAAAGTAAAGGATCACTTTAGTGAGAAATATGCAAGTGACACAAGGATTTATACGAGGAAAAAGCCCTTGATCAATGAATGATCTCCGGCATAAAAAACCTCGGGTGATGGCAACCACCGATCACCAAACTTCAATATAACAAAAAATGGTTACAACTTCGGATGATAATGAGCTGAGTACAAGGATCACTATAGTATCGAGTGTCTAAGCGTGTGAGAAATGTGTTGTGTGTCTTCCGAATGGGGAAGAGTGTTATATATACAAGTGTGAGTGACCTATTTTAGGTAAATAGACTAACAATCAGCTCATTACCCCTTTAGAAATAAAAGTAAATCTAGCCTAAATTATCGCCCTTAAATCATGCTGAGTTTCCATATCCTTTACAACGTTCCTCTCTGATTAAGCATATACCAAAGTTGTAAAGACGCGTCCCTTGTTTGCGATGCTAAGAGCGGATCCTGCTAGACATTCCTGCAAGATAACATTAAATTTAATGAAAACAACTGTTAGCATGAGGATCCCTGTAATGGTCCGTGATCCTGATCCTGGGACTCTTCAGAGGATCACTATCTGCCAAAGAAATAAGGATCACTGGTTAGGATCACATGTAAGGATCATATGTTATAAAAATCCAGCCCTAACAATTGCCCCCAAAATATAAGGAGTGATATTGTAAATAAATGAGTTATATTTTGCTTGATCTTATCTGCAACGAGCTAATCGGATAACTAGCCGTTGGAGTCGGACTAGCCGTTGTGATTCTTACGTCACAGAAGTGACAGCCCTGCAGATCATCATTATAAATAGGAGATAGAGATAGGATCAATTCGCATTTAAAATCAAAGAAACTCCCTTTATAATCTCGTCCGAAGATCAATCAGGTATCTCTCTTCTTCCTTCTTCCTTCTCTTACTCTGTTTTTCTGCTTCTTTGTTTTTCTTCAACATTCTGCAAGCATGCTGCTACGCAACTCCCCTCATAAGGATCCTAAAAAGAACAGTCCCTTGAAGGGTCAATGGATCATCAAGGATTCTCCCCATGAGAGGTGTTGTTTCACCGATGTTCATATTGATAGAATTCGTCATTGTTTTCCGGCGAATGCTATCTTTAAATCTTTCACTCCCACTGCTTTAAGTGACTTTGTCTCCGATACTTGGGTAGCTTTTCCTGTTACTCCGTTCACCATAGGCTATACGTATCCCTTTCCAGCTTTCACCCAATCTTTCTTTTCCCTGACCGGCATATCTTACATCCAAGCCATGCCGATGATCTGGAGGGTTTTGTATACCCTTGAGAGGATCATTGAGCAGGAAGGGATCGACCTAGGAATGGCGGAGCTGTCTGAGATGTATGATCTCACAACGTTTGGATCCTGCCGATATTTGTTCAAACGGAAAGCCGGAGAGGATCACCCTGTTCTTAAGGTCACCAAGAATGACACGAATTGGAAGCGACGATTCTTCTTTGTTAGGAGGCATACCATCCCTAATGGGAAGGATCTGCCCAAGGAGTGGGCTACTCATGGTAGGATAGAGGATCCTGGAATGATCACCATAAGGTTTGTTCCTTAGGGTGAGGATCACTAATATTCTGTTTTTTGTGCAGCCATATCTATTGCTCATCTCAAGTTGACTCCTGCTGCAAGAGAGAGAGTTCTAGCCTTCAAAAAGCTTGATCCTGAGACCAGAAGTTTTCAAGTTGCCATTCAAGATTCACAGGAAGTATCCTCCGCATCTGCCACAATGTCAAGTAAGTATCCTCATTTAAAAAGTAGTTCTATGTAAGATTTTTAAATTAGTTAGAGTACTTATCTTATTTTGATTGTGTAGGCGCTGGGAAATCTGTCAAGTCTGCCTCCAAGTTTGGTATTGATGATCTTGCTAATGTCAAGTCTACAAGGAAGAAGACCCCTGCTGCTAGTCTATCTGCTTCAGCCCCTAAAGCACCTATTAGAGGTAAGGGAAAGAAGAGAAAGGCTTCTGAGGATCTTCAAGGATTTCCCCTGCTCCGCCAACAGTTTCTTGATTATGTTAATGAAGTAAGGATCATTGCTCTTGCTTGTATATTCTGCTTGTATATCCTGCTTGTATATCCTGCTTGTTTGAGGATCACCTGGTCCTGAACTTACCTTTTCCCTTTCTGCAGAAACTTGCTGAAATAGAAACCTACCTTGGCCATGTTGAGGATCAGGACCGCCAAATCGCCGACCTCCAACAAATGGGCGTGCTGAAGGATCTCAAGATAGCTGATCTTGAGAAGGAACTCCGGGCTTCCAAGGATGAAGCTGCTCAAATGCTGATCAACATGGATTGTGAGAAGCAGGAGATCACCCAGGATGCCAAGGTCTCTGCCGCAATAGCTATGTATAAGATCCAATTGCAGATGGCTGCGGAGGCTCAGGATCCTGCCTTTGACAAGAGCACATGGGATGTGGAGGGCTGGAAGGCAAGGTTAGTAGAGTTGGAGGATGATGATGATGCTGAGGAGATCCCAATGCTTGAAGGTGGTGATGCTGGCAAGGATCAGGGTGGAGAGGCAAGTGGAGCTGGTGATGATGGTGGTGCAGCGAAGGCTTAAGCTGCAGGATTAGGCAATGATGGAAATTTCTAGACATAGCCGGAGCCCAATTTTTTTTTGTTTGATGGTAGTTTGTTTCGAACAATTTGATGGTCTGTAACTTGAACAATAGTTTTAGGATTAAGGATCCAGGATCCTTCAGACAACAGGTAGGATTGCAAACGGTGGAGGGATCCTCTGTTTGGGGGATGAAGCCTTTGTGATCCTGCCGCTTTTATTTACCTGCATGCTATGACCGCACAAACAATGGACACCCTTTGCCAACCCATGTGGACGGGCCACGTTTTGCTGGTAGAAACGTGGGTTGGCAATTTTGACAACTTTGAAGGGTTTAAAATCCTTTGTTAATAAAATAACTCTAATCTTTTTGGCTTATCTCGTGTTGTTATCCTTTGCTTATCCTCTTATTTTCTGCTTGTTTAGAAATGTATTTATTTGAGTAAGAAAAGTTAAGCAAATTATGTTTAAGAAGTTTAGGATATGATCCTGGATCAAATATCCTATAATCGAAAATTTTCAAGGTAGTTTATTTTAAGACTCATAGGTTCAGTTGTCAAGGTCTAAGGGTTATTCAAATGAATAATGAGCGAAATTAAAAATAGTTAAGGATCATACCTGAGGATCCAAGTTAGGATCCCAACCTATAATTAGGATAACCATAAGTAAAACTTTAATGGATAATAAGGATTAAGGATCCTTAATTGTTTAACTTCGAAAACCTGAAAAAATGGAATATAACTTGGGACTAAGCCAATATAAAAGATAAGTTAGTAACTGGGGACAAGCCCAAAGGATAACTGGGGACGAGCCCATAGGATCACAGGGGACAAGCCCGAAGGATAACTGGGGACAAGCCCAAGGATCGTATGTAAACTGGAGTATGGCCCTTACTGGCGACTATCCAAACTTGGTGACATGAAAATGTCAAAACCTTAGCTAACGTGAAAACGTTATAAACCTTAGGAACGGATGTATGGTACGTCTACCATTATACGTAGGATCCTAGATATAGCCAGTACGATGAGGTTGTCAGCCCCTAAAGTGGGTACTGGTCCCAAAGACGTGAACTATACCAGGATCATCGTGCGCTACAGGCGAAAACTGGGGACAAGCCCAAGGATAACTGGGGTTGAACCCAAGGATCTGAGATACTTTTGAAGACTATCGATAATATGCTGAGGATACCTGGACTATCAGAACTCAAATTCTCGTGAGAGAAGGATGAAGGATACGTGATCCTTGTCCTTAGGTAAAAATAAGAAAATGGAAAAGTTTTGAGATAAGGACTTTACCAGAGTAAGGATCACTGATGTCGCCGGGATCCTTCGAGGATGCTTCCAATGTAAGGATCATATGCTTGAAGGGTCCTGTTCACATGAAATATTTCTTTAAGTGAATAGCATTCCAGGCTCTTGGTAACAAATTTCCTTCCATGGTTAGCAATCTGTATGCCCCCTTTCCTGCTTCGGCTTCAATCAAGTAAGGGCCTTCCCATTTTGGTGCCAATTTCCCATTAGCAGGATTGACGGTATTTTGGAATGCTTTTCTCAACACCATATCCCCGACTTGGAACTTCCTTATCCTGACGTTTTTGTTGTAAGCCCCAGCCATTCTTTGTTGGTAGCTTGCCATCCTTATCCTAGCCAGATCCCTGATTTCCTCAATAGTATCCAAGTCTTGAGCTAAGTTTGCAGCATTCTCTTCAGGATCACGAGTACTTGTTCTAGCAGTTGGGACCACCATTTCTGTTGGGATCACTGCTTCTGCCCCAAATACTAAAGAGAAGGGTGTTTGACCAGTGGCATTCTTGGGAGTTGTCCTATCAGCCCACAGCACATAAGGAAATTCCTCTGCCCATTTCCCCTTCTTGGATCCTAATTTCTTCTTCAGGTTGTTGATGATGATCTTGTTGGATGATTCTGCTTGACCATTGGCTTGTGGATGAACTGGTGTTGATGTTATCATCTTAATTCCCCAACTGTCACAAAAGTTAGTGGTTCTGCTCCCAATGAATTGGGAACCATTATCACATACAATTTCAGAGGGAATGCCAAATCTGGTTATAATGTTTCTCTTAATAAAGGATATAACTTCCTTTTCTCTGACTTGAGCAAAAGCTTCAGCTTCTATCCACTTGGAGAAGTAGTCGGTCATGGCAAGCATAAATACTTTTCCACCAGGTGCTTTAGGGAGCTTGCCAACTATATCCATCCCCCATCTCATGAATGGCCAAGAGGATGGTATTGGATGCAAAAATTCTGCTGGCTGATGAAGGATATTGCTGTGTCTTTGACAAGGATCGCACTTCTTAGCATATTCTACAACATCCCTTTTCATAGTTGGCCAGTAGTATCCTGTTCTAAGGATCCTTGAGAACAATGCCCTGCCCCCAGTGTGGTTTCCACAATCTCCTTCATGGAAGTCTCTCAACACTTCTTGAATTTCAGGATCCTCGATACATCTTAAATATGGTCCTGCAAGAGATCGCTTTTATAATACATTATTTAAGATTGTGAATTGAGATACCTTAATCCTGAAAGCTCTAGGATTTTCTCCCATAGGAATCTCCCCGTGTTGTAAGTATCTCATGATTGGTGAGATCCATGATCCTGAATAAGATTGAGTTTCTTCACTAGGGATCATTGCAGTATCCTCTTCTATTTCCATGGCCATCTGATTTTCAATAGCAGGAGCCAGGATATGGATGATGGGGATACTTATATCCTCTGGGATCTTCAAGGATGATCCTAGATTGGCCAATACATCAGCTTCTGTATTTTCTTCCCTTGGTACCTGTGTTAAACTGAAAGAAACAAAAGAGAGTGCCAATTCTTTGACTATCTCTAAATATTTGGTTAGTTTTTCTCCTTTAACAGCATAGGATCCATTAAAGTGATTAGTGATTAGTAATGAGTCTACGTATACTTTAAGGTATCTGACCCCCATATCCTTAGCAATTTGTAAACCAGCAATTAAGGCTTCATATTCAGCCTCATTGTTGGTTGCTTGGAACTCACAGGCTATGGAGTGGGGTATTATGTCCCCCTGTGGCGATTTTAGTAGTATGCCGAGTCCTGTGCCTTTGATATTTGAGTATCCATCAGTGTGTAGTATCCAAGGATCCTTGGTTTCATCTAGCTGCTGGACCTCCAATTCTGCTTCCTTTTGTAGATCACTACTGAAATCAGCCACAAAGTCTGCTAGTGCTTGGGATTTAATGGCTGTTCTAGGCTCATATCTTATATCATGGGCACTAAGCTTTACTGCCCACTTAGCCATCCTTCCGGACATCTCTGGTTTCCTGAGGACATTCTTGATTGGAAAATTAGTTCTACCAACAATAGTATGGGTTTCAAAATAATGTCTTAGCTTAGTAGATGCCACAATTAATGCAAGAATAAGTTTTTCAAGGTGTGAGTACCTGGATTCGGCATCAAGTAAACTCTTACTTACATAGTAGATAGGATGTTGTGTACCTTCGTGATCCTTAACAAGGACTGCACTTACAGCGGTTGAGGATACCGCCAGGTATAAGGATAACACATCTCCTTTTCCGGGTTTCATTAATGCTGGTGCTGAGGACATATATTCTTTAAGGGCTTGTAAAGCATTCTCATGCTTTTCAGTCCATTCAAATTTCTTGTTTTTCCTTAGGATATCATAAAATTCTTTACATCTTTCTGAGGATTTTGATATGAACCTGTTTAGGGCTGCTATCCTGCCTGTTAGCCTTTGCACATCCTTAGCATTGGCAGGGGACTTGATATTCACTAGTGCTTTGATTTGTTCCGGGCTTGCTTCAATGCCCCTCTGAGTTACCATATATCCTAGAAATTTACCTGCTTTAACACCAAAGTGACATTTCGAAGGATTAAGCTTCATGTTATAATTATCAAGGATATCAAATGCTTCCTCCAAGTCCCTTAGGTGATCCTCAGCTTTCTTTGACTTTACTACCATATCATCTATGTACACTTCCATAGTCTGTCCAATTTGGTCTTTGAACATCATATTCACCAGCCTTTGATATGTTGCACCTGCATTTCTTAGTCCAAAAGGCATGGCAATATAGCAATATAAACCGGTTGGGGTCATAAAGGCCGTATCCTCTTGGTCAGATGGCTCCATCTGAATTTGTTGGAATCCAGATGATGCATCCATAAAGGTTAACAGTTCATGCCCCGCCGTTGCATCCACCATGGAGTCAATGTGGGGTAATGGGAAAGGATCCTTGGGACATGCCTTATTCAGATCAGTGAAATCGACACATACCCTCCACTTTCCGTTTTTCTTTTGGACAACAACCACATTGGCTAACCATTTTGGATATTTTACCTCTCTGATCATACCTGCTCGAAGTAGTCTTTCTACTTCTTCCTGGATAATGGCATTCCTTTCTGGTGCAAACTTCCTCCTTTTTTGATGGATTGGTTTGATCGACCTGTCAATGCCAAGTTTATGAGTGATAATATCCTTAGATATACCTGTCATATCTTCATGTTTCCATGCAAAGGTAGATTTTCTTCTTTTGAGGAAGGGTATTATGTCTTCTTTCAACTTGCCAAGGATCCCTGATCCGATATAGATTTTTGATTCAGGATCACTAGGATCCAAAAGGATTTCGTCCACATCCTGTTCCCTTGCCTCCAAGACACTCCTTTGAGGATACTGTAATTGCTATTGCTCCCTTGGCTTCGAGGTTGGTTTCATGGATGAGGTATAGCAATCCTTAGCCTCCTGCTGGTCACTGTCGATCTTGATTATCCCCCATGGGCTAGGGATTTTCACACATTGATGGTAGGTGGATGGGACTGCTTTCATATCATGTATCCAGGGCCTGCCAAGGATAACATTACAACAAGATAGACAGTCAATAACACAAAATTTTTGATAATTATGTAATCCTTCCACGTAAATTGGGAGTTTAATGTCCCCCAGAGTTTTCTTAGTTTCTCCACTGAATCCCACAAGCACGGAAGATCTTGGTGTGATGTCTGATTCCGGGATACCCATCTTCTTTAGAACATCAAGCTGGATAATGTTTACTGAGCTTCCTCCGTCGATAAGGATCCTGCGGACAAAATGGTTAGAGATAAAGAGGGTAATAACTAAACTATCATGATGAGGATCCTGGATGTTAATGCGATCATCCTCATCAAACGTTATCGTTTTTCCTTCCGAGACACTTGATGTTCGAATAGGTCTTTCTCCATTATCCATTTTTGCTTCCTTTGCATGCCTTTTAGCCGCTGAGAAGGATGTACCACAGATGTCTGATCCTCCGGAAATGAAGTTGATCACTTGTGCATCCGCCGGAGGGGCTGGAGCCTTTTCAGGGATCCTTTCAGGATCCTGAGTCCTTTGCTTTTTTCTTCCCAACAACTCTTTTAGATGCCCCTTGCTTAGCAGATATCCAATTTCCTTTCTTAATGCGATGCACTCTTCAGTTAGATGCCCGAAATCCTCGTGGTATGCACACCACTTTGACTTGTCTTTAGTCCCGGATGGTTTATCATTCTTTCTGGGCCACCTGGCTTTTTCTCCTAGATTCTGCATTGCAAGGATTAGTTCATGATTGTCAACAGAAAAACAATATTCAGAAATCGGAGGATAATCCTCATCATCCTCTTCTTGGTCAACAGCATGCACGTTCTGGTTGTCATTTCTATGGTAGGATTTGAATTTATTGCTCTTGAAGGAGGATCCTTGCTTCTCCTGTTTTGAGGATCCTACTTGTCTCTCCTGGATCCTCTTATCATCCTCTAGCCGGATGAACCTGAGTGCCCGAGTTCTTACTTCATCTAGGTTCCTGCACGGTGTCATAACAAGATCATCATAGAACAATGAATCCTTAAGCAGTCCCATTTTGAAGGCCTCAACAGCCGTGGCCATATCCAAGTTGGGAATGTCCAAGGATTCTTTACTGAATTTAGTTATATAATCCCTTAATGATTCATTATGACTTTGAGTTACCCTGTATAAATCACTAGTTAATCTTTCAAATTTTCTACTACAAGAGAATTGATTATTGAATAAATTAACTAAATTAGCAAATGAAGTGATAGAGTAAGGGGGAAGACTTAGCAGCCATTTAAGAGCTGATCCAGTAAGAGTGGATCCAAATCCTTTACATAGGCATGCTTCCTTTAACTTTTCTGGGATTGGATTGATCTCCATCCTCTCCCTGTATTGTGCTATGTGCTCCTCAGGATCCGTTGTACCATCATACAGCTTCATAGTAGGGATATGGAACCTTTTGGGTACCTCTGCATCACAAATTGGTGGTGCAAAACGAGATACCTTATGGCTTCCATCTGCAATCTCCGGGATAGGCTTGACTACCCCTGGAACACTTGAGATCATATCCTTCAGCTTCTGCAACTCCCTGGCCATAGCATGATTGATACCTGTATCCTGCACGAATCCATGGTTAGTGGTAAGATAATTATTTAAGGTGTTACCTCCCATTGGGTTCAGGTTAGGAATACTGGGTGTGAATCCATATGGCTGGGATTCTGGGATGATGGAGGGACCAGTGGAGGCAATGGTCTGCATTGGAATGAAATCCCCTTGATGGACATCTAGATTTCCTATTTGCAAACTCTTTAGGGATCCTGGCATTTGGGAGGATCCTGGTATCTGAGGCGATCCCGGAACAAAGGAGGATCCTTGAACCTGGGATGATCCTGGAACAAAGAAGGATCCTTGAACCTGGGATGATCCTGGAACAAAGGAGGATCCTTGAACCTGGGATGATCCTGGAACAAAGAAGGATCCTTGAACCTGGGATGATCCTGGAACAAAGGAGGATCCTTGAACCTGGGATGATCCTGGAACAAAGTAGGATCCTTGAAACTGCTGTGCTCCTGGATAGGCTCCTGAATTCACGAAGGATCCCATATGCTGAGGATAGGATCCTGCCGGCTGAAAATGTGAGCCCGATGCCTGAGTCATTATTGCCGATCCGAGGTGCAATCCTTTTGATCCTCCCACAATTTGAACGTCTGGGACTCCTGATGGCTGAGAAGTGATCATCGGAGTATCAAAACTTAAAGATTTGGGCATCAGTGGGGAATGATCCTCTGCCGCTTTCTTTTGTCTTTTGAGATCTCTGATTTCCCTGAGGATCCTGTCATTAGTTTCATCCTGCCGCTGCATACGATCCTTCATCTGCAAAATCAAAGTAAATACATCACTAGTACTGGGAGCAGAAGAATTCATAGCAGAAGGAGATGGAGGTTTAGAGAAAGTAGGAGTTGGTCTCTTCTCAGCATTTTTTTGAGATCCTGCCGGTGGTGGAGGCAAAGGCAGAGTGTTCTGAGACGAGGTGACTGCAGACATCGCCGTGGATGTATTCTTCAATGATGAAGCCATGTAACTCTTTGAAATGATTTCGAACAGAAAGTTTTCTTATGAATGAAGCACCAATTGCCCCACGGTGGGCGCCAAACTGTTTTGGTCAAAAATCACACAAGGATAATGCAACCAAACTCTAAGTAAACGGGGAATGATGCTTGGTTTGTTGAAAAAGTAAAGGATCACTTTAGTGAGAAATATGCAAGTGACACAAGGATTTATACGAGGAAAAAGCCCTTGATCAATGAATGATCTCCGGCATAAAAAACCTCGGGTGATGGCAACCACCGATCACCAAACTTCAATATAACAAAAAATGGTTACAACTTCGGATGATAATGAGCTGAGTACAAGGATCACTATAGTATCGAGTGTCTAAGCGTGTGAGAAATGTGTTGTGTGTCTTCCGAATGGGGAAGAGTGTTATATATACAAGTGTGAGTGACCTATTTTAGGTAAATAGACTAACAATCAGCTCATTACCCCTTTAGAAATAAAAGTAAATCTAGCCTAAATTATCGCCCTTAAATCATGCCGAGTTTCCATATCCTTTACAACGTTCCTCTCTGATTAAGCATATACCAAAGTTGTAAAGACGCGTCCCTTGTTTGCGATGCTAAGAGCGGATCCTGCTAGACATTCCTGCAAGATAACATTAAATTTAATGAAAACAACTGTTAGCATGAGGATCCCTGTAATGGTCCATGATCCTGATCCTGGGACTCTTCAGAGGATCACTATCTGCCAAAGAAATAAGGATCACTGGTTAGGATCACATGTAAGGATCATATGTTATAAAAATCCAGCCCTAACAGTATACATCGATGATATGGTGATAAAATCTAAGAAGGCTGAGGATCATCTCCGGGATATTGAAGAAGCATTCGACATCCTGGACCAGTACAACATGCAGCTTAATCCTGCTAAATGCCATTTTGGAGTGGGGGCAGGAAAGCTTTTAGGATATATGGTGACTAAAAGAGGGATAGAAGCATGCCTAGAACAGATCAAAGCCATCTTGGATATCAAATCACCTTCCAACATGAAAGATGTACAAAGACTGACAGGACGAGTAGCAGCATTAAACAGATTTATCTCAAGATCCTCGGAAAAATGCAAGGAATTCTACGATATCTTGAAGAAGAATAAGAAATTCGAATGGGGAGAGAAGCATGAAGCAGCCTTGCAGGAATTAAAGCAGTATCTCTCAACTGCACCTCTATTGATGAAGCCCGAGAATGGTGAACCATTATCCCTGTATCTTGCAGTATCAGGGAATGCGGTAAGTGCTGTCCTGGTAAAGGATCACGAAGGTCAGTAATATCCTGTCTATTATGTTAGCAAAAGTTTATTAGATGTTGAAACTAGATATTCTCATTTAGAAAAATTGATATTGGCCTTAGTTATGGCATCAGTAAAGCTTGGACACTATTTTGAGACACATAGGATTCATGTTAAAACTAATTATCCTGTTAAAAACGTGCTTAGGAAACCTGAGATGTCAGGCAGGATGGCTAAGTGGTTAGTAAAATTAAGTGCCTATGATCTAGTATATGAACCTAGAAATGGCATAAAGTCTTAGGCTCTAGCTGACTTTGTGGCTGATTTTAGTAGTGATATTCAAAGTGAAGTAGACATAGAAGTACAACAGCTAGGAGAAAATTTAGAATCCTGGACATTATATACTGATGGTGCATCTAATGTAAGAGGTGTAGGTTTGGGTATACTACTAAAATCGCCACAGGGGGACATATTACCCCAGGCTATTAGGTGTGAGTTTCCTGCCATTAATAATGAAGCAGAATATGAAGCTTTGATTGCAGGATTAGAGTTAGCCAGGAATATGAATGTTAAAAATTTACAAGTATTTGTCGATTCCACATTAATTACTAATCATTTTAATGGGACCTATGCAGTTAAAGATGAGAAGTTGATCGAGTATCTCGAAATACTCAAAAAATTAGCAGGATATTTCGATGTTTTAATGCTTGAACAGGTACCAAGGGAGGATAATGCTGAAGCAGATGCCTTGGCAAACCTGGGATCATCAGTCAGGATATCGGATGGAACCCAAATACCAATATTACATATCCTTTACCCCGCAGTGGATCTTCTCAGATCTCAGGATAAGGAAGTAGTAAGTATCCAGGATCCTAATGATGAATATCCTGATGAGGATCCTAAGTTATGGACAGCTCCAATCATGAGATATCTCAAGGAATGACACATCCCAAAGGATGAGAACCCCAAGGCCTTTAGAATGAAGGTATCACGATTCACTATTATAAATAATATGTTGTACAAGAAATCTCTTGCAGGACCATATCTGAGGTGCTTGGAGGATCCTAGAACTAAAGAAGTGCTTCGGGATATACACGAAGGGGATTGTGGTAACCACACTGGGGGCAGGTCATTATTCTCAAAGGTATTAAGAACGGGATACTATTGGCCGACGATGGGAAAAGATGCTGCGGAATATGCTCGAAGATGCGATGCATGTCAAAGGCATAGTAATATATTACACCAACCAGCTGAACCACTATATCATATTGCTTCCCCTTGGCCATTCATGAAATGTGGAATGGACATAGTGGGAAAATTGCCAAAAGCTCCAGGAGGAAAAGTCTTCATGCTGGCATTGACTGATTATTTCTCTAAATGGGTTGAAGCTGAAGCATTTGTCCAAGTCAGAGACCAAGAAGTAGTATCCTTCATAAAAAGGAATATCCTGACTAGATTTGGAGTACCAACTGAGATAATTTGTGACAATGGTTCTCATTTTATAAGTAAGAGGACTACCAACTTTTTCAAGAGTTGGGGAATTAAAATTATTACATCTACTCCAGTACATCCTCAAGCAAATGGACAAGCAGAATCCTCGAACAAGATAATTGTCAACAACTTGAAGAAGAGATTAGGAGCTAAGAAAGGAAGATGGGAAGAAGAATTACCCTTTGTTTTGTGGGCCGCTAGGACAACAGTAAAAAGTGAAACTGGGCAGACTCCATTTTCCTTAGTATTTGGAGCGGAAGCAGTGATCCCGACAGAAATGGTGATACCTACAGCAAGATCCAGTCTCAAGGATCCTGAGAAGAATCCTGAAGCCCTATGTCAGGAACTGGACACTGTGGATGAAATAAGAGATGTGGCAAAGCTAAGGATGGCAGCATATCAATAGAGGATATCCGGAGCATATAACAAGAATATAAGGACTAGAAGGTTCCAAGTTGGAGATTGGGTGTTAAGAAAAGCTTTTCAGAATACTACTAATCCTGCCGATGGAAAGTTAGCTCCAAAGTGGGAAGGACCATATGAGGTTGAATCAGAATCCGGGAAAGGAGCATACCGACTCAAAAATATGGAAGGGGATATGCTACCAAGATCCTGGAATGCTATACACCTAAAGCTCTATTTCAAGTGAGTTTAGAATTTAATTTCTAACTCAGGATGATATGAATTCTATCTCTTATAATATATTTGATATTATGTATTCTTTTGAACCCAATACTGACTTAAGCATCGGAGGGGTGTTAGCCAGGCTAACACCCACCTTAGTTTACAGTTGTTTTGTAGAATATGCTTCGTGATATAGCTCCAGAATACACACTCAGGATAATTCAAAAGATTAGAGGATTGACCCCCTCTCTTACGTTTAAGGGATCCTGATCCCTTCACAGGTTTAAAGGTATTTACCTTTCTCTCGAATTGGGTTTAAACACCCCGCCTGGAGCGCAAGCTATCCGGGAATAATTCAAGATAGCGGGACCAGTCCATGTAAAAGTGGCTGACAATTTCGTTATTGTTGGCTATATCCTGTATCCTAAAGGTATATGAGGATTGATCACCCTCTCTCGCGAAAGGGTATTTTCATACTCTCTAAGGTTTAATGGTTTTCACCTTTCTAAGTCTTGGAGTTTATACACTCCCGCCTGTAGCGCATAAAAACTTGGAAATTTCCCCAGAATACCTACGGGTTTATCCCCAGAACACTAAGGATTTATCTCCAGGATGTTTTAGGGTTTATCCCCTATAATACAAAAATTATACAAACGGTTGCGATTGATGCCCAGAAAATTTCTAAGTGTTCAAAGACATAATGCACAGGGGACATTCCTACCGAGGCAATTGTGCAAAGCTCAAAGGATCAAGCTTGGACCCAGTACGCTAAGTGTCCCAGACTGGGGACATCTTCGTTGAAAAGATTGCAAAAGGATTGAAGTTTGAGAGTAGGGTTGCACTCTACCTCTGGTATGATCTTTCCTTTAAAAACCTTATCTAAATCGTTTAAATTTTTGAAACTATGTTTGACAAAAGCTTGATTATAACATTTATGAATGTCCTAATTAGGATATGTTCTCAAGATATATTCTCAAAATATATTTTCAGAATATGCTTCAGGATATTTGGTTGGAATGTTTGGGACATGATACTTGGGTTAAAAATTAAAACTGTATTCGTGTCAAACAACTGTTATCAAAACAAGCTTTGTGAAAATAAAAATTGAACAACAATAAATAAGGCCAAAAGAAAGTTATATTATTAACATATCAAAAGTTTGTGCTTTTGGTTTCATCTCAAACCGAGACCCATCCACCAAAAGCACAATTAGTTTCTAACCATATTCACTTAGTAGTTGAAGGCTTCGTCTTAGAACCCAAGATACCTCCACCTCCAACTGTTATATATGTTGAAAACAAACCATACTAAATGATGACCAAGGGCTTCGTCCTGAAACTCAGGATCCCTCCACCTTTGGCGATCATATTGTTCTAGTGCAGGAAAAGTAAATTGTTTAAAGGACAGGAAATGAAATTGTGCAAACAAGTACAACCATCAAATTTAAAAAAATGGGCTCCGGCCTCGGCATCAACATCCATCATCGCCCATTTTGCTGCTTTCAAGGGGCAGCACCCTCTTCCACCATGGCTTCATCAGCAGCATCCTTCCCAGCATCCTTTCCAACATCCATCCCAGCATCGCCACCAACATCCTTTGAAGCATCAGCATCATCCACCTTCTCAGCCACCTTAGAAGGCTCCTCCGCAGCAAACTTCACAGGAGGCTCCAGAGGGTTACCACCAAGATCTTTCAACTTCACCTCCCAAGCCTCAACGTTCCATGAAGGGCATTCGAAGCCCAGGGCCTTAGCCTCATAGGCCATTTTCAACCTATCCTGGAGGAGGGGGATGACAACGGAGTTCTTGAGGCTTTCCCGATATGAAGCCATATCCTGCTCGTGTTGAACCTGGGCAGCATCGGACATGGCTTGGGCCTCGTGGGTGATCTTCTTGATGGCAGACTAGTGCTCTTGGGTCATTGCCTTGTACTTGGCTTCGTAGTGCTCTGATTTGGCGGTGGCAATCGCTGCTTGGTCCGCAATGGTGGCTTCAGCCTTTTTCAGCTTGCTCTCTAACATCGTGTTTAGACCACATGCGTCTTCATAGAGGAACGCTAGATGTTCCAGACCCTGCGATCAAAGGGACAGGTATCAATATATAGATGTGTATATTGAATATGTGTGTGCAGGATATTGGATAAGAATACTAACCTGATTGAGAAAGTTGGTCATGAATTTGCTGGACTCGGGGAACCCGTGATTCTCAAAGGGGAACACGTCGGATGAGGCTGGAGAATCTGCTTCCTTCCTCTTAAGAGAACTGGATGCTCGAGTCTTGGATGCCGTAGGAGCTTTGGGCGCAGTAGCGGTTTTTGAACCGGTGGGCTTTGACGTGACTGCTGGCTTAGGGTTGGTTTCTTGCTTAACAGGCATAAGGCCAGAGTAACTATCCAACTCATCAAGCTGGAAGCCTTCAAGATTGATAAACGACACTATAAAGAAGGGAGAAATACTTAACTCTTAATCCTCATATTCTGTAATTAGACTAATAACATACTTACCAGACATTTCTGAACTTGATTTTTGGCTTGAACTTATGAGAGACAGGGAGAAGGTTCTTTCACTATCAGGAAGTCGATAGATCTCTTTGATCCTGAGCTCCGATTCTGCACTTGGAGGGGCTAGATCTTTGAAGTTTGCTGCACAAGAAGTGAGGATGTCAGTTAAGGATATAATTTTAAGATATATTTGGGGATATTCCTAAAACCCTAAATCCTACCCGAAGTCAACCATTCAACTGGCAGGTCAAAACCCTTGAAGATAGAATCCCTTTTTACGAAAAAGAACTTTCGTTGCCACTGATCTTCGTTCTTAGTGGCCTTGAGGATTAAGGGGTTCTTAGAAGTGGAGAATAGAAGAAAACGGCTATTACCATGGGACCTCACTCGATATGCTATGGGGAGATCTTCGACACAAAGATCAGGGACATGACGGGATTTAATTTGGTCTAACACCATTAAAACTCTCCAAACCATTGGCATGGTCAGAGCATAACTAAGGCCGGTGAGTTCGAAAAAGCGGGAAATGAAGGCTGGAAAAGGATACCGGAGTCCCAAGGAGAAAGGATAGGCTAAGAAACAGAGCCACTCGTTTGATACAACGTCTGAACGGACCTCTCGGTCGAAGGGACGGATGATCACCGCAGCAGGGAAGGCACCGGAATCTTTTAAGGCGGCGATGTCGGCGTTGTTAAAAGAGCAAATCTCCTTTTCGGGTTCTCAAAGAAGATTATGACTCTCAAGGGTTGGGGTTGGCTCGTTTGTGCGTGATCTTGTTCGTGAGGCCATGGAAAATTTCAACTAAGAAACGAGAGATTTAAACGAAGAAAAACAAAGAAAAGAAAGAGGGAGAATACCTGAAAAATTGCTTGAAGAGTGATGATCATAATGCAGAATATTCCGGCTAATTATAGGCTGGATATAGGGGGTGTTGAGTAAATATCGCATGGGGAGTTGTAGCGTGTCATTTCAACCGTCGTTTCAACTTAATAACCTCGATTTACGAGATAAGCTTTAAAGTATATCCGTTGGAATTGGTATACCAACAGATATATTTTGGGGACAATTGTTATGGGTGGTTTTCTACTCATATATCCTGAATAATATTCTGACTATGTTTCTTTTATTGTGATCAGGATACCGGATCAGGATATTGGTAACATCCTGATACAGTATCGTTGTAGTGACTAATTAATTCATGTGCAGATTAATGGTGCAATTCTATAACGTTCAAGTGGACTTCGTCTCCCAAAGACTCGGGCAAATCTGTTGGAATATGAACGTTGAAGCCGGAAGACGTGGACTACAACGTTCATAAAGGGAATATTCGTTATATCCCAGATTTGTAGGCTAGTTAGTTAGTTTTATTTTACTATAAATAGGATTGATCGGATCAGATAAGGACACACACAATCTCTCGAACTCTCTTTCTCTCTAGCTGCAAACACTCACAACACACTTACACTTGTATTCAAATCGCATTGTAACACTTAGTTGATCCGCATCATATCCTGCACTGTATCCTGATATTTGAAGTAATAAGAAGAATAAGGCAGTTGCGATTGTCAGCTCCCGAGGTTTTGTGCCGGCGATCTAGATTGATCAAGGGCTTTCCTCGTACATCCTGTGTCACCCTTTACCTTTTTGCTCATTGTTTGATTGTAGATACAGCTCGATATCCTGAACTTTATCCTGAAAACTGTTTTTACAAACAACTAAATTAGCATATTTTCGATACACATTTTTAGCACACTACCTCACTTAACTAATTTGATCACTTATTTGCTTCGGTAATTTTTGACCAAAACAAGAATGTTCTCAGGAAACCTAAAATGTCAGGAAGGATGGCAAAATGGGCAGTCAATCTTAGTGCGTATGACATTAAGTATGAACCTAGGACTGCCATCAAGTCCCAAGCCTTAGCTGACTTTGTGGATGATTTCAGTAATGATCTACAAAGGGAAGCTGAATTGGAAGTTCAACAACTTGAAGAAACCAAGGATCCTTGGACACTCTTCACAGATGGAGCTTCAAATGTCAAGGGAACTGGACTAGGCATACTACTAAAATCGCCATAGGGGGACATTATACCCCATTAATTTGCTTGTGAATTTCAAAGCACCAATAATGAGGCTGAATACGAGGCCTTGATAGCAGGTTTGCAATTAGCCAAGCATATGAGGATCAGGTATCTTGAGGTACATGTAGATTCTTTGTTAATTACAAACCACTATAATGTTCTTATGCTATCAAAGGTGAAAGGCTAATCAAGTATCTAGAAATAGTCAAGAAATTGGCAGATTCTTTCGCTTCCTTTAGTTTAACACAGGTACCCAGAGAAGAGAATGTTGAAGCTGATGCCCTAGCTAATCTTGGATCATCATTGAAGATTCCAAAGGATGTAAATATACCCATCATCCATGTTCTAACCCCTGCTATTGAGGATAACCTAGCCATGGACATAGTGTAGGATTCTGCGATTGTACCTAGTGATGGTGCACAGTCAAATTCAGGATCCTGGATCCTTCCAATCCTGAGATATATACAGAATGGAGAGATTCCTGATGAGGTTGAATACGAGGCCTTGATAGTAGGTTTGCAATTAGCCAAGCATATGAGGATCAGGTATCTTGGGTACATGTAGATTCTTTGTTAATTACTAACCACTATAATGGTTCTTATGCTATCAAAGGTGAAAGGCTAATCAAGTATCTAGAAATAGTCAAGAAATTGGCAGATTCTTTCACTTCTTTTAGTTTAACACAGGTACCCAGAGAAGAGAATGTAGAAGCTGATGCCCTAGCTAATCTTGGATCATCATTGAAGATTCCAAAGGATGTAAATATACCCATCATCCATGTTCTAACCCCTGCTATTGAGGATAACCTAGCCATGGAGATAGTGGAGGATTCTGCGATTGTACCTAGTGATGGTGCACAGTCAAATTCAGGATCCTGGATCCTTCCAATCCTGAGATATATACAGAATGGAGAGATTCCTGCTGGAGAAAATCCTAGAGCCTTCAAAATTAAGGTATCTCAGTTTACGTTATTAAACAACATCTTATATAAAAGGTCTCTTGCAGGTCCATATTTAAGATGCATTGAGGATCCAGAGATTCATGAAGTTTTTAAATGATTTTCATGAAGGAGATTGTGGGAACCACACTGGGGGCAGAGCACTATTCTCAAGGATCTTTAGAACAGGATATTATTGGCTAACAAGAAGAAGGATGCTATGGAATATGCAAAGAAGTGTGATGCTTGTCAGAGACATAGTAATATCCTTCATCAACCAGCAGAACCTCTGCATCATATATCATCTTCTTGGCCATTAATGAGATGGGGAATGGACATAGTTGGCAAACTTCCTAAGGCACCAGGAGGAAAAGTGTTTTTGTTGGCCATGACTGATTATTTCTCCAAGTGGATAGAAGCTGAAGCCTTTGCACAAGTTAGAGAGAAAGAAGTTATATCCTTTATCAAAAGAAATATCATTACAAGATTTGGCATACCTTATGAAATTGTTTGTGACAACGGATCCCAAATCATTGGGACTCGAACTACTAACTTTTGTGACAGCTGGGGGATTAGGATGATAACTTCAACACCAGTCCACCCACAAGCTAATGGTCAGGCAGAATTGTAAGTACAGGATCGGATCATAAACGATCACTAGATCTGCGCTGGATTCGATTTAACGTGCGGAATCCATTAAATCGAACCGTAATCGTGCGTGAAGACGTAATTAAACAACGTTTATTACGAAACGACGACAACCGGACAGAGTTTCGACTCGATTTACATACTACACACTCAAAATCTGATCAACGTGACGTAATCGGAGGTGTTCTTGATGTTGATGATGAAGAGCTTGTTAAGAACAGTTGGAACGGTTCCGATTGCTTTTTCTCTGATTGCTATTCCCTTGATTGCGCTTGAAATGAGATTGAAGATATTTATAGTTGGTCAATGCTTGCCATAAAAGCGAAATAAACTTCCAGGTGTTTTGAGCGAAATCAATATCCTTGTGAGCATGCATTACGTACGAAATCAAACCATGCATGCCATTTCCTTTTTTTATGATGTCATATGAATGATGTCATCAATAAGAATGATGACATCATTCTTTTTCAGATCCGCTCCCTTCGTATCGTGTCATACCGTATACTGACCTATCATTACCTAACGACACCTAGCGAAACCTCTGTCCGGTATTTTACAGATTCAAGACACTAGACTTTACATGTACATTTAGATTTCTATCTATGGCCACACAAATAGTGCACTAACAATCTCCCCCTTGGATATAGCTAGAAATCTGTGATGTTTAGTCTTGAACTGCCTTGGATAATATCTTCAAGTGAAACCACAGTCTCCCCCTTGAATGATGCCCCGAAATTCTTAGATTTGACGTTCAATCTTGCTCCCCCTTACATTTAGCTTCCTGCACATTCTCTACCAAGAAATTAAAATCGAAATCTTTACGTTTTGGGTAGAAATTACTTGAAACATTCTCAAATTTTATCTTCATTTTTCATTACAAACACACTCTCCCAACCCTTAGTTCATCATCGTGTTTAGCACTTGGAATTTTTGAAAATCAACTCTTCAACATCAGTTGTCGAAAATAAGATGAAGTAAAATCTTTTTGAATTTTAAAAAAAATTATGCTAAAACACACTAAAATCTTTTTGGATTTTGGGAAATAAACTATATACAGACGTATTTTTGTGAGTTTGTGTAAGAGGATCATATCAGTTCTTGAGACAAATCACTAGCACCGTTAAGCTTTAATCATTTTAAGTTCTAAACGATTCACGTTGATTGACAATATATTTGTCCACTTAAGCTCAATCTAAAAACTTTCGAAATGCTTACCGATACGTTAAGATATATTAATTTTGCACTGAATTCTTATGGACCCCACGATCTCAGCATATCCCCTCATCATGCAATACACTAACTCAAGTAATGCCTTTAAACTTTCATCAACTGTGATTTGTGCAAAAATAACGCAGAATGTTTAAACATTAACAATCAGGTCGATACTTCCGTATACGCAGAGAAAGTCCAATGTTTAAACAAAATAAGAAAATAAAAACAAGTTGAAATTAGTTAGGCTTTAACCACCAGGTCGATACTCCCGTATACGCAGAGGTGATCCAAAACTTAAACGAAACACCAAAGAAAATAAAGCAGAACGTTTAGGCAATAACATCCAGGTCGATACTCACGTATACGCAGAGGATGTCCAATGCTTAAACAAAATAAAGAAATAAAACAAGTTTAAATCTTTGCAAAATGAAATGCACAATCACAGCGACTTTTCAGCAAAGTTGTGAAAGCTCACAAACTTAACTAGTTTTATGTCTTTCGATAATTAGCGATTACCGAGTAGGTACACAATCAAGAAGAACAAAACGAAGTACTATGCTTTCAACCATGTTTCCCACTAGAACTAGGTTTTTTCATTTAAGTTTGTATCATTATCGCAAATCTACTAGTCTAGCTGAGCCTATCGTCACATCTTTAGTGAGATCGTTTATCACATTTTACATTTCATTTCTTTAGCATGCTGTGATAGTCTAACTAATGTACTATCATTTCCTCTTGTCTCAACAAAACTCATTTTTGATTTTTTCAATGTTTCTGACATTTTCAAATTTTCTAATTTTTTTTAAATTTTTCCAATTTCAGTTTTTCATTTTTTAAACTTTTGTTTTCCAATGTCAAACTCTCCACATCCTTCAAGAGTTTGACATTTTCTGCTTCGAATTTGTCACAGTTTAAGCACTTCTCGGTCATCGTTTCAGCTTCAGCTTTCTTCTCGATCTTGATAACTGAAATTTCTTCAACTTGCTTCTCTACCACTTGAACATTTTCCTCAGATTTGTCTTTTACTTCAACAGTTGCTGCTTTATGATTCTTTTCTCCTGATTCAGACTTCAATTTTCTAATCTTTTGAAACTCAATTTCTTGAGCTTGAATCTTCTCGACGAACGTGCTCAAATTGAATCCAAAATATCCAAAACTATTCTTCCAATCCAACAAATACGTTCCCCACACATCCTTTGGTAAAGCATTTGCCAACTTATCAACCCACGTCTCATCCATTT
This sequence comes from Helianthus annuus, assembly GCF_002127325.2. Taxonomy (NCBI): domain Eukaryota; kingdom Viridiplantae; phylum Streptophyta; class Magnoliopsida; order Asterales; family Asteraceae; genus Helianthus; species Helianthus annuus. Next base: position 70,132,791 of record NC_035439.2, read on the forward strand.
TGTTAATGTTCAAATTTCTCATCTCTATATGCAGCTTGCAATACCTCTCGATCAATTCTTTTGTAGACTGTCCCTTGATACCCTTAAAATTATCAAACTTGTTCTGTGCAACATAAAACTCAGAATCCATGTTTTGGTATTGATAGATTCACAAAGACAGATTTTCAAACGATACGAAAATTCACACAATCTAAGATCAGTTCAATCACTTTATCAAACCACTGAATCAGATGAATATCCGATTGAGTGACAAAAATCCGATGACAACGGATCGGGTGGAGATTTGCTCGGGCGAGTATCCGATGCTTGACAAATCACATGAAACACAGACAAAAAGAACTAATTAGGATCGGGTGGCAACTCGTTTGGATTACCGTTCGATTTGTTGCACTTTAACAAGATCTCTTGAATTGGATTGTGATGTCTTTGATTGGGCCGTATAATGAATTGGGCTGCACTTATTTACATAACAAGTCTGACAATACTTTGTTAATTGGGTCGAGATGAATGATGTCGTTATTGAGGTTTATTAATTGGGCCAACACTATTGACTATCAAAAGAATATGATTGGGTCGTAATTAAGTGAGCTTCACCTAACTTATTAACAACCAAATGTGATTGTACCGAACCTTTGACTCTTGGCCTGATGGACAAAACTGATCACACCTTCACATGGACCTTCACATTGAATGTATCAAATGACCGACAAAATGTGACACTTGTTAATTTTGTTTATTTGCCCAAGAGAAAAATTCACATGCACACTTATTATTTCACATGGATCGCATCAAATCAAAGACTCACATGCAAACTGATTACAATTTTGCACATGCAATTCTTAATGTTCTAATCAAGTGACCGACAAACAAATTAACTTCTTGAATCTTATTGAACTGATAATATGTAATGGGCTGTCAACTACTTCATTTAATTGCTTACTTATTACGGAAAGCCAAGCGTCGATCCCAAAAGCACGGAAGCTTGACGAAAGGGGGAGCCTGAAGAAAGAGACTACCGAAAGGGGGAGCAACAGAAGCTGAAAACAGATCCACGGGGATTCTGTTCGAAAAAGAGAAAGACAAGACGCTACGAGATTGACTGCGGCAATATCCAAGGGGGAGATTGTTAGTGCATTAATGTCTATCGCCTTCGTCAATTCGAGTCGTAGCGAGAAACCGAAGAAATCAAGCTTTTATTGTAATATTTAGATAGAATTAGCAAGGTGGCATTTTGGTAATTAATGAGAAATCTCATTAATTCCAAGGCCTATAAATAGGAGCCTTAGGCTTAAAGTTTAAGACTTTTTGCTCATTTGGTGATTTAGGAGATTCAAGTCTAGAGAGAGAAAGTACTCTCTACGTGATTCTTGTATTGTACACGTTATATCTTTCAATAGATTCACGGTTCTAGTACGTTATTGTGTGTTCGGTCACGCACGTTCACGGATTCCGCACGTAGAACGTTTGTTACGCAATCGAATCCACCACAGATCTAGTGATCGTTTACGATCCAATCCTGTACTCACAAGTGGTATCAGAGCTACGGATGCTCTGCGTGTAATCGTTTGTGAATCGGACAAGCACTAACAAGAATCATCCAACAAGATCAACAACTTGAAGAAGAAGCTTGGATCCAAGAAAGGGAAATGGGCAGAAGAGCTACCATATGTATTATGGGCTGATAGAACAACTCCTAAGAATGCTACTGGTCAAACTCCATTCTCTTTGGTCTTTGGAGCTGAATCTGTGATCCCTACAGAGATGGTAGTCCCTACTGCAAGGACAAGCATCCGTGATCCTGAAAGAAATGCTGAGAACTTGACTCAAGACCTGGATACTATAGAAGAACTCAGGGATTTAGCAAGGATAAGGTTGGCTAGCTATCAACAAAGAATGGCTGGAGCCTATAACAAGAATGCCATGATCAGAAAGTTTCAAGTTGGTGACATGGTGTTGAGGAAGGCATTCCAAAATACCACAAATCCTGCTGATGGCAAGCTAGCACCAAAGTGGGAAGGCCCTTATCTAATCGAAGCTGAAGCAGGAAAGGGGGCATATCGTTTGTTAACAATGGATGGTGACCTCTTCCCAAGGGCTTGGAATGCTGTTCATCTAAAGAAATACTTTATGTAAAAAGGATCGAGGATCCTTAAATATCCTAATACTTAGTTCCTACTAAGGATCCTCAAAGGATATATGATCCTCACACTGGTAATGATTTACTTTTTATTATTTCACAAGTTCTTTAATTCATCTGATTATGAGGAGAGGGTGTTAAGTTTTGTAGAATTAGTTACATTTTTTACAAAGGATCAAGGGGTTCGCCACCTCTCCAAAGTTTTTGGGCTTGTCCCCAGTCTAAGGTATGCATTACCTTCTACGGTTTAAAGGTCATCACCTTTCACACTAATTGGGTTTCAACACCCTCACCAGTTATGCACGATTATCCAAGTATAGTTCGAGGCAATAGGACCAGTACCCTCTTTAGGGGCTGACAATTTCATTACTGTTGGCTATATGAAGGATCCTAAGTATAATGGTAGACGTACCATACATCCGTTTCTAAGGTTTCTAACGTTTTCACGTTAGCTGAGGTTTTAGCATTTTCATGTCACTCACGTTGGGATAGTCGCCAGTTTGGGCCATACTCCAGTTTACACAAGTATATTTGGGCTTGTCCCCAGTCTTTGGACTTGTCCCTAGTTTATTGGGCTTGTCTCCAGCTTGTTGGGCTTATCCCCAGTTACTAATGATTCTTTTGTGTGACATATGGCTTAGTCCCAAATTAAGTATTGTTACAGGTTTCCAAATCCAAACAGCTAAGGATCCAGGATCCTAACTATCTATTGGTTCTTATGTCTTGTTAGCATAATTGTAAGCGTTAAGGATATAAAATCCTAACTTGGATTCTCTGGTATGATCCTTTATTTGCCTTTATTTTATTTCTGATTTATTAATGTTACCCTTATCCTTTGACAACTGGATATGTGATCCTTGATCATATAATTTTCAATCTTTTAACATGAATTGGTTTTGACACATGTTTGTTCAAAGGTTAAATACTATAAACTTGACAAATAAATGTAAACATAATAACACTCAAGAACAATACAAAAGATAGTCAAAAGGTTAAGTTTTATTTATTTAAGAACCCTTTTAAAGGTTGTCAAAATTGCCTACCCAAGTTTCTACCAGCAAAACATGGCCCGTCCACTTGGGTTGGCAAGGGTGTCCATATTAACAGTTCATAAAAGTGCAGGAAATAAAAGGTGAGGGGCATCAAAGGCTTCATCCTCCACAAACATAAGGATCCATCCACCTTTGCCACCCCCCTTTTGTCCAAAGGATCAGTGATCCTTAACCCCATCAACTATTGTTCAAAATACAGACCATAATTGTTCAGAAGCAAAACACCATCAAACAAAAACCACAAATCCTAAAAAAATGGGCTCTAGCCTCATCTATATTATCCATCATCGCCCATTTGTTGCAGCCTATGCCTTGGCCTGTAACACCCCAAAAATGGGTTTCGGTAATCAAACCACATTAATAGTAATGAACGGGTAAAATACCGTTAGTGATAAAAACTAACCCGGTATATATTAGGATTTAAATAAATAATCTTATATTAATCAAAAAGAAGAATAAGCGCTTTGAGAAAACAAAGTTTATAAGATGCCCGAGTTAACGAGACTTAAAAATAAAAATGGGTTATGACTTCTCTGAACCCAGTAACTAACTAGGAATGATTAACCTAGTTAGTTAATTGTTTTAAAATAATAAAGAAGCATGAACTAGTAACCTTTGTATAAAATTGAAACTAGAGGGACTAAAAATGGCAAAAGTGAATGAAGTTTTAATTAAAAGAAAAACAAAAAACCAAAACACACACAAAAAGGTGTGTTTGGTCGATGTACATAGGAGGTGAAAAGGGAGTTCTCTTCAAGAACCCTAAACACACGAAATTGAACAAAATCAAAGAGAAATCGAGCCGGGAAATTGGGGCTTTAATTAAATTCATGATCACCTAAGCTAGGAGACCACAAAGTATGTTTAATTTTGTTATTTGGTGACATTTTGAATTTCTGATTAACATTCATGAACAAAATTCTGGCATGAATAATGAATGTTATAGAGAAATTGATATGAGTACAAGTCTAGGAACAAGCCCTAGATGTAAACATGTTGATTTAGTGCCATGAATTAGTGTTTCGGTTAACTAATCATGTAGGTGCTAAGTGGGTTTTATGATAATATGATGAACACTTGAATTAGAGTGTTAAATGGATAAATATTGATGTTATGATGCAAGTTCTAGATGTAGTTTATGAACACTAGACATTGAGGTTTGATTTTGATGTTAAAATTGGTTAAAATAATGGCCATGAGATTAAATAAAAGAGGCATAAAAATCTTGCCCGATAGGTGTTTGTTAAAATGCCTAAATAAAATCGCGCTTCTACTCGGTTGTATGTAGAACTTAATTAGATTAGGTATCCGAAGGAAGGTCTAATAACATGATGAAACGGGTTTCACTTATAGGTGAAAACCTGTAGATTTTGTGTAATGAAGGAATAAAGTGTCGTTGATAATCGAGAGCCAAGTTAACTTAGTGTTAATAAATGCATAAACTCAGATTAAAGCTTTGTTAAAATGATGGCCTAAGAATAGTTCTTACCGAGTAAATGGTGGAATGCCAATATGAGTTTGTCAAACTTAGTTGTTCAATCTCATATGTTATAAGGCGGTTTGACTTAAAAAAAATGTCAAACCGACCTATGATAGAGTAAGGTAAGAAAAGTAGTATAAAGGTTCATAAGGCGTAAAGGTTATGATCTAGAATGACTAACCTAACAACCTTGTGAATATTATATGATAGTTTGACGCTTGACAAGCTAGGTGGAGGCTTGGGAAAGAAGCGGATCAAACGGATTGAATATGCGGAAAAAAGAGCAAAATCAGATGAAAGGTTAGTAAATCTTACACCCTTTTTTTAGAATGCCTAATGATTATAAAAGTTATGAAAATGATAAGCTAATGTTTGAAATGTGATGTTCCGATGTAAATCGATACAGGCCGGAACAAGAGAAAGTGTTGAAAACCATAATGGATGGTAAAAAGGGGTAAAATGGTAATTAAGTCATGGGATGACGAACAAACAACGAGTTTTTGAAATGTTACCTTATGGGGTAACTTATAATGAGAAAAAGGGATAAAATGATAAATTAGTCACGTGTTGACAAAACTAAGTTTAAGTTCAAAAGATACCCTATGGCATAAGCCAAGATGGGTTAAACATATAAGAAAAAGATTTAAAGAAATATGACATTATGATGAGAATCCGAGAAGGGCCAATTGCGCGAAATGGTTAATAAATACCATCCTCCTACAATTATGTTATGTTCGGTCATTTAAGCTAAATGGGTCAAATGGTGAAGTTACCATTTGACAATAACGACTAACAAACGCTTGTCAAGCTTTATGCTCACAGGGATGAATAGTGCATGGAAATTGCATCGCTCTCAAGTAGTGATTTATTAAAGAAAGGTATTTTTAAACGGGTCAATACTTGACCTGAGCCAGGTACGTATAAATTATGGCTAAAATGTGAGATTTTGGTCAAATATATTGTTGATAGTCCTTCGTCGTAAAAGAAAAGACGGAGGTTGACCAAAATGCCCATGAACGTTAAACCGGGTAAATGGTCCTTATGAGTCGTTTAAGAACATGTATTATGATCATATAGGTTATAGATAAGTATAAAAGTTGATTGTGCATAATAAAGGGAAAGATTTAAACTTAAAGGGTTAAATCTTCTAAACGGGTAAAAAGAATTATGCGCATAGCTTGAGTATTAGCCGCATAATCCATAAAAGTTACGAACCCGAACTAAAGATTTTGAGTTAAACATGTTGATGTATGCTTAATGATTATTCAGAAACAAGTTTGTGGTTTTTAAACATGAACGGGTCAAAAAGATTGATAATTGAATTTTAAGCCGTTTGCTTATAAATCAGCTCTTGATGCGACCCGAGGGGATAAACGGGTCCGTAATTGAATTACAGTCGCATAGAAACAAGAATCACGTAAAACGGATAAGTAGATCAAAAGTTATGCAAGTTTTAAGTTGAAATATTCTTTGAAACCATAGTTGGGCAAATGCAACAACAGAAATGGAACTTTCTGTCGAAAAAGGGTTGTCGAGCTACGCGATAGCAATTCAGCTTCACTGTCGCGCCACGCGACCGAAAGAGAGGGGGGCTGACTCTCGCGCCCCGCGAGGGACCAATCAGCTGGCAATGTTTTTTTTTGTCCGTTTTGTTATTCGGACTTGTTTTAAACACGTTATAAGCTTGTATGTATAACCATTTCATGGTTTATGAAATGTAGGTATATCTTCGGATGCCGGACTATCAAGCTCATCGAAGAACCGAACACGATCTAGATACAAGCTTCCGTACATCGTTTCGTCGTAGTTTTAAATCAACGAACTCAATTACATTATGTAGCATTATTTTTAAAATTGTAAAAGTTTTTGTAAACCCGTATTTTCATAAGTATGTGTAGTCGTAATACACATTTAATTGTCGATATTAGTACGAAAACCATTAAATAATAGTAAGGGTCTTACAAGTTGGTAATCAGAGCTCATGGTTAAAGAGTAAAGTGTGTTCGGTTCGAGACTTGATCACATAATCCGGTAAGTTATATGTATATTTATGCTTTAGCATGTTAAAGTGTTGTAAAAACACATGGGGTTATCGTGTAATGCACGTTACACCAATCAAATCGATAAAGGATCAATATAGTCAACGAAATTATGTGTGTTGACACGTATAGTAGAAAAGCCTTGTATAATAATACGGGCGTTCATTAATGTCGAAATTACTAACTTTTATAAATGTTTTAGTTGAAGGACACTCGCATCCGAAGATAGCGGGAGTTTAACAATTGCGGATTTGACGAAGGAATGGTCCAAAGTATGACAAGCAGAGCATGCTCACCAAGGACCTAAATCGCGTAACAATCACGAACAAGGTTAATGGCAAGGAAAGCCCGTTAGGGCAAGCATTACCAGGTGCACATTTTAAATTTAATCGCACAAATAACAATATGCAACAAACACGTAGAGAATGACTGTTGCATATGTAGAATAAAACTTGGAAAACTAAATACCTATTCAGGATGATATTACCAAGAGGAAATTTAGTAGAAATATGTGTTATTCACGATTGTGAATAATGAGACAATAATAGAGTTAGTTATGTGTAAACTTGGATGGGAGTAATTATCCAAGTGAATAATTCTCAATATTATACTATTGAAAAAAAGTAGCGATCACATTAACGAATGTGATTACATAATAGATTGATAAAAAGAAAACATTTTATATGCTCAAGGGCAAAACAAGTAAAACTAATGATTGTCGTTTAGCAATTAAATAAAGTTTTACGGAATGAAATCAAAGATATAGAAATAAATAGAGGCGTTACTTACATAGGGCGTGATGTGAAAATTATAAAAAGGTCATGTGTGTCATGTGTTGATCGCTTACTCTGGCTAAGTAAGTAGTGAACACACGACACCATGAACTTCTTATGATGGACACATTTATGTTTGATGTAGTAAGGACGGGGAAATGGGACGAATTAAAAAGGTACCCAAAACGGATCAAATAAGTTAAATGTCTGAAAATAAATGTGTTGGTGCATCCGTCTGTCGCCTACGTCTTGTATCGAGTCTTGTATTGAATAGGCTAGAACAGGGCACGGAATCCAAGAATATGTATTTAGAAGTGATTCCGCTCCAAATGACATCTTGTCATTTGGAGCGAAACCCCATAACATCCTGATTCCGCCCGAAGTGTCATAAGTCTGATTTCGCCCGAAATGTAAAAGCCTGATTCCGCTCCTGATGATCTTGTATGTTCGAGCGGAATTAGAACACCTATACATAGGGTGTCATTAGGAGCGAAATCAAGTAGTTCTTAGGTGATTGTCTTCCGGTGAGCCACGAAGTGCTGCCGAAGTGTTGTCAGGATTGTAAACGCATCAGTGATCAATAAAAACAACAGTTAAAAGTGAATACGGCTGAGATTGCACCAAAACATTAGTTTCCACCTCTTGTTTTGGACAAGAATTCTTCTGATCGACTCATTCAGGTCGGTACACGATCCTACAAGTGGTATCAGAGCTCAGGAGGAAGAGTTCTTGCCATTTCAGTTGTGTTTTCTGTTTTTCTACTCCTTCTTCAAATTTGAAAATTTTTCACGGTAAAATCAGCTTAAATTTTCACAGATTGTTCGCAATCATGTCTTGATAAAACTTTGAAAGTTTCACAATTAAAATCGATCTAAAAATTGAGTTTTACTTGATTCTGCTCGAGAACGATCGTGCAAATGATGACGTCATTGTGATTTCGGTCGAAATCAAAATCTGATTCCGCTCCAAAAATCAGATTCCGCTCCAAAGATTCAACTTGATTCCGCTCGAAATCGGGATTCTGCTCCAAAGTTAAAAGTTGATTCCGCTCCAGTTGAGCATCAGATCTAATTCCGCTCTAAAAACAAACTTCGTGATTCCGCTCCTAGCTACAGCGTGATTCCGCTCCAAGTTAAATTGAGATTCCGCTCGAACGGCACTTGGTGATTCCGCTCCTGATTCTGATTTCGCCTGAACTTGGAGATTTGTGAACTTTGAAATATTAAACAATGGACAAAGAATTTTATCATGCCTTTGCTGGACCAATGAACATCACTCTGAGTACATTACTTGAGAATGAAACCAGGACATCTCAGAAACCGCCTAAGCTTATGGATATTGATGATTACAATGCTTGGTCCGAACAGTTTGGAAATTGGGTTGAAGCTTATCACTTGGATGCGTGGGAACATACAGAAGAACCATATGTTAGACCTACAAGGAATGGTATTCAGCAAACAATTAGAGAAATGAGTGCTGAAGAGAAAAAGAAATATAGAGATGAAAAATTGATGGTGAGTCTGCTTCAGCAAGCAATCAAAGAGGACATTTTGATTTTGCTTCAACATGATGGAACTGCTTATTCGATCTGGACTGAATTGGAAGCAAAATTTGTAGGAAGCGATATGCTTAAAAACAAAATGTCACTTATGAAGAAAGACTTTGATCTTTTTCGGGGTTTGAAATCTGAAAACACCAAGCAAATTATTGAAAGATATTGTAACTTGGTGAGAAATATGTCAAAACTTGGTATTAAAAAGGATACTGATGAATTGATTGAAAAACTTGCAGATGCGCTACCACATAAAATCTGGGGAACTTTTCTGATGATGCTGAGAAACTACAGAAAAGAATATAAAAAGCTAACATTGGGAGAGTTCATCAAACATCTAGAAGCTCAAGAGATGGAACAGCGAAAGATTGCCAGGATGAAGAACTACGATGGAGAACAAGACATCAGTCTGTATTTCAAGAGTGGTGTTAGTGAAAAGACAATTTTTTCTCCATAAGTTGAAACAGCTTACAATGCAAAAGATTCTTCTGAAAAACCATCTCAGGGATCAAGCAGCATAACAGGATTCTCTTCATTTCCAACATATGATCCACAGTTCACTACAACAAAGAGTGGCAAAGTTCTTCAATGCAACATTGCCTTAAAGCTAGAAAATGATCAGAACTATACTGAGGAAGTTGTTAAAAGCCACATGTCTTTGTTGGTAACCGTGCTTGAATCCTATGGAGGATTAGTTGCAGGAAGGATTGGTAATCCAATGCTCACGAAAGAGGATTACGATCAAATCGATGCCGAGGAAATGGAATTGATGGATATTAAATGGTGCATAGCTAGTGTGTTGAGATGTGCTGAGAAGTTTAAACAAATTACAGGCAGAGATGATTTTCGCAAGGCTCATGTTTCAACTTTAGGTTTTGATAAGTCTAAAGTTACTTGTTTTCGTTGCAGGGAAAAGGGGCATTTCAAGAGGGAGTGCACGAATCGTGAAGCGAATGGAGCTCAAAACCCTTTCGGAAACAACGACTACCACAAAAAGGAGATTTATCATCAAGTCACACCACAGCCGTATCAACAACAACAACAAGCACCGCATCAGGCACAAACTGCACATGGGAGAAGTGTGATTGAAGATTCAAAAAGAGCGTGTCTAGTCAATCAAGGAAAAGATGGTGATTTTAGTTGGGTTAAGTATATTCCAATAGAAAGCAAAGTGTGTTTGGCAGATCAAGAAGATGAAAAGTTGGCTGAAGGTTTCAGTTGGGACAATTTTTACCCAGACAAAGAATTCATGGCTAAAGAGATGTCAAATGTTAAAGCTTTTATTGCTAATGCTTACGATCTGAAATGGGCAGAAAAATGCAGAAAAGTCAGAGAAGCTGAAGAAGAAAAATGGAGAAAAATTGAAGAAGAAGAAGAAGAAGAGGAAGAAGAAGAAAGGATAAAAGCTGAAGCTGAAGCCGAGAGAAAGAGAAGAAATGAGTTTTTCCAATCAAACAGAACAGTCAAAGACGTTCCGGAATTTGAAATCAGAATTGATACTGAAGCAGTCAAAGTTTCTGAAAAGTTTGAATTGTGACTCGTTGATCAAGCAAAACAATGAACTGTTGCACAATATTAACAGATTAAAAGAATCATATGATACAATGAACAGAGATATCAACAAGTACACTGAGTCAAACTGCGAACAAGCTGTAGCAATGAATACACTCAAAGGAGCTTACATGAGACAGCTTGATGATGTCAATTTTTACACAAAGAAATGTGCTGATATGGAATTGAAGCTGGCAACACAAAGAATAGAAACTGAGAGAGTTAAAAATCTATTGGATAGTTACTCATGTTCTACTTTTGTTGTTGACAGGATTTATCCGATTGTGGAGAGTTTGAAGACTTTTGAAGAAGTAAAGACTTCGGAAGAAAAGAAATCTGTGACAAAAGACGAAGATGAAGTGAAAATTTCTGGTGAGAAACCAAGTGTGGTCTATAATAAGTGTCCACCCCCAGTCGAAAATGGATATTCACCTCAAAATCCAAATTCCGAAAGAGTCGAAAAGGCAATTAACTTACAATGGGAGTCTGTGTCGTCAGATAACTTACCAGAAAATATCGATGTCACGTTCACATCGTCTGATACCGATCATGAGTCCAAATTGATAAAAAAAGTGTGGTCGATCAGGTGTTAGACAAAGATGACATAGAGGAGTCAAAACCAGAGTCAAAGTCTGAGTCTGATATGTCAAAGCCAACAATCAAAAAGGACAAACGGGTTTATGATAAGGAATTTATGCTATCAAAATCTAATTTGAATGATGAACCGGTCAAAGTAGCATATACTTTGAAAGATTCTGACAAATTATATTCTGATGAGATTTGTCCAATAAGAAGTGTTAATATTGAAATGATTAAACAGGTTTTCAAAATCACATAAATTAATATTTCTGAAATAAAAGATTTAGATCTTACTGGAAAACCTAAACAATACACTTCGAGAGACCAACAAAGAATTAACAAGAAAATGGGTTACAATTGTGGTTATAGTTTCCAAAAGAAACCAAACCATAATCGTAATTTCAAAAGGAAAGGTCTTGGAATTAATCAAACGAAAAATTATAAAAATGAAAAAGTTTATAAACCAAAAACTGTGTTTGTTTCAGGAAAAACGACAAAGGCTGAGAAAGAGCAAGTATTCAGAAAGCAGACAAATCAAGAGTTCCTTGCCAAGAAGCAAGAAGAATTGAAGAAGAATGTTGTTCAGAAAAAGACAGAAACAAGAACCTGTTTTCAGTGCAAAGCTACTGGGCACATTGCTAGAAACTGTCCTAAAACATTCAAACCAAAACAGAAAGTCTCTGGTAAACTGAAAGATAAAGTGGTTGAGAAAACTGAACTTTCAACCCGAAAATTTACAGGCTTTGAAAATTCAACCTTTGAGGTGGGAGAATGTTCAAAGAATGTTTTAAAAAGAAAAGAAAATTTAAAAAATCAAAAATGGGTTGTTAAAGGTTCAGGTAACAGTTTTGGTGATGAATTTGATTCCACAAAATCAGAGGAGCCACGTGTTGAAAGAAAGGTTGAAAAATCAGTTCCAACTGTGAATGATGATAATTTTCCACCTTTGCGGGCTGAAAATTTTATGAAGAAAGTTGGAAAAGTTGAAATTTCAAATCAATTTTATTCTGATAAGAAGAAATTTGATGTTGAAAAAGCTTTCAACGGAAATGTGAAACACATTTTTGGCAAAATGGTCAATGGTCAGGCCAAAAGTGTCAAAGAATTTTATGCGTCTAAAAGAAGTGTTCACAAGTTCGTTGAAAGAAACGATGAAGAAGAAGATGTTGTTACACCCAAGGAAGGTCAGGCTTGGGTGGATATATTTTTCATAGAGTAAAAACCTGACTTGCCGGAGCTCCCAAGTTGGTAATCGCGGAGCATGAATCGGCATCTTTCTTAAAAATTTTGAAATTTAAATTGAGAAATGTGAATTGTCGGAACTCACAGGATGATTAGTGTGGAGTAGGAATCGGCACTTTGAGAATTCAACCAACATATGATAATTGGTTGAAAAGGTTTGTTGCAGGTGTTTAGTTTTTGATCCTACAAGTGGTTAATCAAGGTCATTAAATTGAACTTGATTTGACTATTATTTAAAAGATTGGTAAACAATGTGATGAAATGACCCCATAACCTACAATTGGTTGATAAACAAACTTTTTTCGGAAAAACCATTTTGATTAAAACAAACTTAAGTGTTTTGAAATCTTAATGGGAAAATAGTTTGTTGTGAGGGGGAGTTCTGATTGTTTATGCCAAGTGGAAGGAGAATTAAAGCGATTCATATCAGTTGTCATGTTTTGTACAGTTTGTTTTCAATTTCGTTAAATGTTTTTGAATTTTAGGGGGAGTAAAAATTTTAACATTTCAGAAAATCCCAAAAACATTAGAAAATTTGAAAAAGTCAAAAACATGATAAAATAAAAATTGAGTTTTTGTTGTATAAAAGAGGAAATGATAGTACATCAGTGGATTATCACAACACGCTAAAGAAATGTAAGGAAAAATGTAATAAACAATCTCACTGTGGATGTGTCAGTAGATTTTTGCACATCTAGTAAATTGTGATGAGATATAAACTTAAATTTCAAAACTTGCTTAATTCGTGGGGAACAACTTCTTGGATATATAGGTAACCCCTGAAATCTCGTTTGAAAGGTCCCTCTTTCTGAGATACTAGGTCTTTATACTCAGTGATATCTAGGGTATTATACCGGGACTTCCGCTGAATGGAAATTCTGACCTAGTCCTCGTATAATGCGTTCTGCAAAATGCTTGAAATACAGCAGCAGCCCTCAGCAAAAATGATTAAACAATAAAATTGATAATCATTGCTGTTGAAGAAAAGATCCTCTAAAGGGGACACACCAAAAGTCAAAGCCGTCATCTCTCTGCGTATACGGAAGTATCGATCTGAGCTCTCACGGCCCTCGCAATTTAACCCTTTTTACAGATATCATCTGTGGTATACTCACCTGTAAGACTGAATATTGGGATCTGGATACGGGAGTATATTCAAGTGGTGGGACACACGAATAAGTTTAAGTAATTAAGATACTAATAGCGTATCTCGAAACAGTTTAAATTTGTGTGAAAATTTAAAGTGGATCAGTATACCGACAATCTAGGTGAATTATTTAGAACTTAAAATGAAATCAAGCTTAACGGTGTTAGTGATATGTCTCAAAAACTGATATGATCCTCTTGCACGAACTCACAAAAATATTGTCTGTAAATATTTCATTATTGCTTTTTCTTCAAAAATTACAAAAAGATTTTAGCGTGTTTTAGCATAAATTTTGAAAAATCCAAAAAGATTTTCGACAACTGGTGTTGAAAAGTTGTTTTTCAAAATCTCAAGTGCTAAACATGAAGAACAGGTTTGGGAGAGAGTGTATGAAGATGTTATGTTTACAAGTGGTTTTCAGAGAACAAATCATTTTGAATATTTTCTGCAATAGTTTCTAAATTTTAAAGATTCAATCTTTGTGAAACTTATGTGTTGGATAGAGATTATGCAGATAACTTGAGTTGGAAAAGAGCCAAGTCAAGATCTTGAAATAAATTCTGAATCTATGATTTCCAGACTATGATCCCAGCAGATTGAGAGGGGGAGTCTGAAGACAAAGTTGAGGAAAGCAACTAGAGCAGATTCTGATTCTGAAATTGCTGATGCTGATGAAGCTTAATGAATCAACATTCGAGAAAGAGGAATTTGTTGGTGATAAAGACTGAAGGTTGACAATCGAAGACTCGACACTGGAGACTCTGTCAACATCCGAGGGGGAGTTTGTTGGTGCATCCGTCTGTCGCCTACGTATTGTATCAAGTCTTGTATTGAATAGGCTAGAACAGGGCACGGAATCCAAGAATATGTATTTAGAAGTGATTCCGCTCCAAATGAAATCTTGTCATTTGGAGCGAAACCCCATAACATCCTGATTCCGCCCGAAGTGTCATAAGTCTGATTTCGCCCGAAATGTAAAAGCCTGATTCCGCTCCTGATGATCTTGTATGTTCGAGCGGAATTAGAACACCTATAAATAGGGTGTCATTAGGAGCGAAATCAAGTAGTTCTTAGGTGATTGTCTTCCGGTGAGCCACGAAGTGCTACCGAAGTGTTGTCAGGATTGTAAACGCATCAGTGATCAATAAAAACAACAGTTAAAAGTGAATACGGCTGAGATTGCACCAAAACATTAGTTTCCACCTCTTGTTTTGGACAAGAATTCTTCTGATCGACTCATTCAGGTCGGTACACGATCCTACAAAATGTAAACGCGAGCCAGGTAACGGAAGCGTATTACACTAAAATGACGAGCCCGAGCGAAGGGACAAGAATCAAAGTAAATGAAAATACAAACCGACTAATAAGAACGCTAAGGGATACAGTTTGACTGTCATAAGTGATGATATTCACACGGACAAGTCAAACGGATTGAATAAAGAACAAAGGACTTGGTTAAATAAAAGCGATGGATTTCGCTAAGACGACCAAACAAATTAAAACGAAGTCTAATGCATACCAGAATGGTCGCTTTGATGATGACTTTAGTAAATACCCGATAGATGGGTGGGATTTCGAGTATATGTGTAAACCAAGAGACAGGAACGCGGGTTAGAAAGTCAAAAGACTCAGATTTACGAGTTATGACTAAAAGAATAATAAAATTTCACAAACAAAATTTTGATAGGGATGTTCAACTATTTTGAGGTTGGACGAGTTAAATAAAGAATAAAGTTTGTCTGTCATAAGTGTAACAACCCGCACCTTCATGCTTGTTACTCTCGTTACACTCGTTACGCCTAGCACCAGAGATTCGGATCATTATGTAACCATATCTCTTACAACACTATTTCGCATATACTCGCATACTTTCAACACGCTATATCGCACATTGTAGGATCGTATGCTGACCCGAACGAGTCGTTCAGAGGTTATCTCTTGCGGTTCAGATGCGGAATAATAAGAAATACAAGTAGAAGTAGCTTGTTCTCCTTTCTAACTGCTTGTTTTATTGATATCAAACGTTTTACAGCTCAGTCTTCACACCGGCAGAGCTTCGGCGTGGAATCCAATAATGACTTTTTAAGGATCGCTCGAGTAACCCCTATATATAGTGGTTTGGGTCCGCTCATATGTCACATGTTCATATGAGCGGTCCAGACACGTACAGAAAAGCGATCCACACTTGACACATAAGCGATCCAAGACTTCTATGTCCCTATGAGCGACCCACACATATAAAACATATACAGACTCCTGTTTTCTCATATTTCGTGCCCTATGCTATACAATACGATGTAAGACCTGATCCTAGACACCTAGACGCAATCAACAGATGTAGTGCACTAACAAACTCCCCCTCAGATGTTGATGGAGTCGCTAACACACCTTGACTATAAAACTGTGTCTTCACATCTTCAGTCTAGATCAGTCTCTGGGCTTTCTCTTTCTCTCTATCTTCGGACTCCCCCTCTCGATTTACTGGCATTCTTTTGTTCTTCAGTAACATCTTCAGGATCGTTTTCTGATCTTCACAGGTTTTCGGAATCAAATAACCTGGCTCTAAAAACACTCTAATTCTCTTGATCAGATCTCTTGATTCCTTAAGTTCATCAGCATTAACAACAGGCGTGATCTTCAGGATCAGAATCTGACTCTAATCATTCTTTCAGGATTGATCAACCTGGCTCTAACAAATCTTCAGGACTCAAAACTTGGCTACCTGTACAATCTCAACCCCAAAATAAAATTTCTTTCACAAATATTTCAAACAATTTTGTACCATCACATGACTTTCAAATGCATTAAACAAACATATAATTGCGTACCAACACAAACTCTCTCTCAACTATCTATGATGAACCACTTAAAGAAGGTTAGATTTAATGAAAACAGTTAGATTTACCCAAATGCTCCCCCTCAAATTCAGCTCATCATGTTTAACACTCGGAATTTTGAAAATCAGTTTTTCAACATCAGTTGTCGAAAATCTTTTTGACTTTTTCAAAATTTATGCTAAAACACACACAAAATCTTTTTGGATTTTCTGAGAAATATTTTCTGACACCACATGAAAATACAAACATATAGAAATGTAATATTTACAATCAATATTTTTGTGAGTTCGTGCAAGAGGATCATATCAGTTTATGAGACAAATCACCAACACCGTTAAGCTTGATTTCATTTTAAGCTTTAAACAATTTACCTAGATTGTCAGTATGTTTGTCCTCTTAAATTCTCAACACAAATTTCAATCGATTCGAGATACGATATTAATGTTTTAGAGACTTAAACTTAATTGTGTATCACTCCACTTGAATATACTCCCGTATCCAGATCCCAAATATTCAGTCTTACAGGTGAGTATACCACAGCTGATATCTGTAAAGGGGTTAGATGCGAAACCGTGAGAGCTCAGGTCAGAACTTCCGTTCAGCAGAGAGATGACGGCTCGACTTTTGGTGGGTCCCCTTTAGAGGATCTTTTGCATTTCAACAGCAGCGACTATCAATTTTATTGTTTCATCAGCATGCTGAGGGCGAAGCTTATGTTTCAAAGCTTTAGCAGAAAGTATTATCCGGAGACTAGGTCAGTACTTCCATACAGCAGAAGTCCCGGGATAATGCCCCAGATATCACTGAGCATAAAGACCTAGTATCTCAGAATATGGGACCTTTCAAACAAGATTTCAGGGGTTACCCATATATTCAAGAATAGTTACCCACGAATCAAGCAAGTTTGAATTAGGTTTATATCTCGTTTCAAGTTACTAAATGTGCGAAAATCTACTGACACATCCGCAGTAAGATTGTTTAACACTTTTTAAACTTTTCAATTCTTTAGCGTGCCGTGATAGTCCACTGATGTACTATCATTTCCTCTTTTTCGCAACAAAACTCATTTTTGAATTTTATCATGTTTTTGGCTTTTTCAAATTTTCAAATGTTTTTGGATTTTCTGAAATTTCCCTACTCCCCCTAAAATGCAAACACATTTTAAAGAAAATTTGAAAACTTCTAGACTCTTGACCCACTAAAAACATAAAAAGTAAAACAAACTATACAGAAACTTGACAACCGACACTGAATCACATCAAATCGCCATTCACTAGGCATAAACAATCTGAACTCCCCCTATCACAAATCATTTTCTCATTTAGATTTCAAAACACTTAAGTTTGTTTTAATCAAAATGACTTTTCCAGAAAATGAATATGTGTTGATAACAACCACTTGTAGGCTTATCAATTTTAAGAACAGGGATGTGGTTCATCATCTTGTCTATCTTTTGCCATAGATAGTAAATCAAGTACAATTTAATGTCCCTGATTTACCATTTTTCATTTAAGAACCTTCTGTACCACTTGTAAATGTAACCTCTTCAAAGTATACAAACATCTCAAAATTTAACCACAAATACCACTTGTGGGATCAAGATTACCACTTGTAGATACCCAAAAACTACCACTTGTAGGAATGTTACGTCTACATCACCATTTTACCAATCAAAATGCCGATTCCTGCTTCGCACTTACCAACCTGGAAGCTCCGGCGTAGTCCTTCAACCTGCAAAACATTCAAACATTAATCACAATCATTCAAACAAATACGTCAAAAACTAGAATGATTCCGATTCCTGATCCACGATATAAACTTGGGATCTCCGGCGTAGTCCTAAGACTATCATGGAAAACAAACTTCCAACCAAGTCTTTTCAGACTTGATGGCCTTTAGTTCCTGAGTTGTTGGGTTGTATGTTGCCTTTTTAGTTGCATAAAAATCTTTTACCCCCTTAGCTCTCCCACTCAACATTTTCCCAAAAATCTTTTTAACATTCCCGTTGAATGTTTTCTCGACATCAAATTCATCCTTTTCTTTATAAAACTGATCAGAAATCTCAGTTTTTCCCACTTTCTTCTTTACTTCCTCAAACTTCAATGATGAAAATTCCTCATCATTCACTGAAATCTTCTTCTTCACCTGTGGATCTTCTGGCTTTGTGGAACCAGATTCATCGCCGACATTTACTTCACTTTTCTTCGCAACCCACACCTGGTTGTCTTTTCCTTTCTTTTTGTAAAAATTCTTTGAACATCACCAACCTCGAATTTTGAAATCTCAAAAATTCTAGGTCTATTGGTTGGTATGTCAACATCAACAACTTTCTCTTTCAACTTCTGAGAAACTTCCTGTTTTGATTGAACACTTTTTGAACAATTCCATGCAATATGACCAGCTTCATTGCATCTATAACAGGTTCTTGTCTCTCTTAGATAACATATATCATCTCCATTCTTCTTTTTCTCAGCAAGAAACTCTTTATTAGACTGTCTCCAGAACGGTTTCTTCTGTTCTTCATCTGAGCTTCCACCTGACACAAATTCAGATTTAGTTTTAGAATTTTTCATATTTTTATCATTTTCTGGTGGAACAAAACCAAGACCCTTCTTTTTGTAGCTACGATTCTGATTAGGTTTCTTTGGAAAACCAGGACCAGGGTTGTAACCTTTTTTCTTGTTTAAACGTTGCTGAATTCTAGAAGTATATTTTTTAGATTTTTCAAAACTTTTCAAAACCTTTAATTCTGGAATATTCACCTCTATAAGTTTGAAAGTTTTGTTTATTAGTTCCGTTTTAATACTCATTATTGGGAACTCCTTATTGTAATATAATTTGTCCGAACCATTCAAAGTATACACAACTTCGAATGTTTCATCATTCAAATCTGCCTTTGACAGTAAAAATTCTTTACTATAAGACCGTTTTTCTGACGAATTTTGACTGTTGAATGACGACTTTAACTCTTCAGACCCAGATTTCAACTCAGACTCCTCATCAGTATCCAACACCTGATCGACCACCTTTTTGATTAGAACAGACTCATGATCAGTATCAGACGAGGTAAACGTGACATCAATGTTGTCTGGTAAAACGTCAGTTGTGTCGGTTTTTAACTTTATATTGACTGCTTTCTCAAGTTGCTCCTCATTTGGTTTCCTAGGAGAATACCCATCCCAAATTGGAGGCGGACACTTGTTATAGCTAACAGTCGGTTTCTTACCACAGTCTTTCTTCTTCTTTGGCTTTTCGTCTTGAAAAGCTTCCAAACCTGCAACAGTTGGGTAAACACGATCAATGAGATAATCAGAAGTAGTATAGCTTAACAATAATCGTCTAATTCTCTCATTTTCGATCTTTTCAGTTTCCAACTCTTGCTTCCATTTGGCACTCTCTTCAATGTAGAAATTTATAGCTTTTTGCTTTGACATCAAAGTTGCATTCATCATTGTCAGCGCCTGTTCTCTTTCTGAGTTTGTCGTTTGGAGACCGGTTACTGTTTTGTTCAACACGTCATATGATTCCTTCACATAATTGAGGTTGAACAATAACTGCTCCTTCTTCTTTTCATACTCAGCTATGATGTCATCTTTAGATGCACAATCCTTGCAAACCTCCATGCACTTCTCACATGGCTTGACGACTTCAACAATCTTCTCAACTTCGATTGTTTTAATAACTTCAACCACTTTTTCTTCTTCAATCACCTTTCCTTCTTCTTTCACAACCTCAGTAATCTTTTCAGCAACATTCTCAGCGTTTTGAATATCACCTTCAGATTCAGCTTGTTGTTCCTTAGCAGCTCGTTTCTCTTTCAGTTTCTCCATTCGTTCTGCAAAATAGAAATGAAAACTTTCAGGAGAAAGATGAGATTTAGCAACATTTATATGTTTTTCTTCCTCAACATCACTGCTACTATCAACTGGTGACTGATAAAACTGTACAGATTTTTCAGAATCATCATCAGAAACACCAGAATCAGACGGTGTTTTATCAAACACAACTGCTTTTTCTGAAACAATTTCATTCTGTACACTGTCATCGGAACTCGATAAACTCTCATCTAAACCCTGTAAAACTTCATCTGAACTTTCAGAAACATCCCCAGAATGTTCTGAAAGTTTATCAATACTGTCTGAAATTTCAGATGACACAGACTTTTCATCTTCACTAGACACACGCACACCAATCGATTTCATCCAAGTAGCAAACAAATCTGGCTCTCGGACGATTTTGGCAATGAAGGCTTTAAACTCTCCCTTCTTATCCACAAACATATCCCAACTGAAACCTTCTGGTAGTTTCTCATCATCTTGATCGATAATGCGTGCTGCTGTGGCTTCCGATGATATGTAATCACTCCAGCTGAAATCTACCAAACATGCTCTCTTGGGATCTTCAATCTTTCTCCCATGAGCTGTCTGTGGTTCTTGGGATTGGCCGACTTGCTGATAGATAGCTTTACGATAGTAGTCATCTTTCCCGAATGGATTCTGTGCTCCGCTAGCTTCTCTTCCTTTGCACTCCCGCTTGAAATGGCCTTTTTCCCTGCATCGAAAACAAGTAACTTTAGATTTATCAAAACCTAAAGTAGACACATGAGCATCTAGAAAGTCATTTCTCCCGGTAATAGTTTTGAATTTCTCAGCTCGACGAAGAACACTTGCAAGACACCATTTGATATCCATTAGTTCCATTTCCTCAGCGTCTATTTGATCGTAATCCTCTTTGGTGAGCATAGGATTTCCGATCCAACCAGCAACAAGACCTTCATAAGATAACAGAACAGAACCCAGAAGTGCCATATGGTCTTTTGCAGTGTCTTCAGAGAAGCTTTGACCTTCTGGAAGGTTGAGAGCTATGTTGCACTGAATTATGTATCCATTTCCGGTTTTTGTACTCTGAGACTGAAAACTAGTGTTAGTCTCTTTCGGATTCACACTTGGAAACGATGAAAACCCGCTGCTACTCTTGTTCGAACCCTGATCAACTTTGTCTGATGAATCTCCAGCACTGAAAGCGGTTTGAATCTTTGGACTTCTTTCAGCTTCAGAAACTGGAATACTACCTTTATAGTACATTTTAACATCTTGTTGACCACTAGGATTATTCATCCTCGCGATCTTTTGCTGCTCAAGATCCTGACTCTCAATTTTCTTAATAAACTGACCAATTGTTAGTTTGTCATAAACACCCGTGTTTTTCAGTATCATCAAATACGTTCCCCACTCTTTCTGAGGTAACGCATCAGCCAACTTATCAACCCATTCCTCACGACCTTTTTCAACTCCCAACATCGATAACGATCGCACTAAGTGACAGTATCTCTCGATCAGCTTTTTAGTATCCTCTCTCGGCAAACTGCTAAACAAATCAAATTCCTTTTTAAGCAATGCCTTCTTGCTTTTGATCATACTTTCACTACCCTCGAATTTTACTTTAAGAGCATCCCAAATTGATTTAGCAGTTTTGTCGTGCTGTAGCAAAATGAATATGTCTTCTTTAATCGCTTGCTGTAACAGACTGATCATCATTTTCTCTGCTCTGTACATTACACGTTCTTGTTCTGAGAATTCGGATATTTGTTTAATAACTTGCAATTCTGTTCGAGGCAATGTGTACTTTTCCAATATGCATTCCCACGATCTGAGATGATTTGCCTGAACCCAGTTTTCAAAACGATCCTTCCACCCGTAGTATTCTTCAATACTCATCAGTTTTGGGGGTTTCTGGGTGGTTCCCGTCTCGTTTTCAAGATTCATGGCTTGAGCAATCGCGGCTGGTGATGACGATGTAGCAAAAGCGTTGTAAAACTCGGAATCCATACTGATTTATAAGCGGACAAAACAGATGACAGAAAAGCGATCCAACAGTGAACAAATAAGCGGTTCAGATAAGTGTTCGTTCGAGCGAACCAGCTTCACTCGACCGAATAAGCGGATCAGAGAGCAAGATGTCAAATAAGCGGTCTAAGTACTGTCAGTTCGAGCGGTTCCAAAAAAAATGTCGTACGAGCGGTTCACCTATGGTCCAATAAGCGGTTCAGAAAGGTTCACTCGAGCGGTCCAGAAACAAATTGTACACTAGAGCGGTTCAAACTATCAATTTAGAGCGGTTCAACCTTAAATGTGTACGGATGAGCGATCTAAAACGTGATCTAAAAGCAGTTCATGATGACGTCACTATGAGCGGTCCACATTACGAACATGATTTGCCCCATAAAAACTTCGAATTTTGACTTCAAACTTTCCAGGATTTGTCTCGATACTATTGTGCACAAGCTGTGAAAATTTGAGCGAATTCCGACCGTGAAATCTTCCCGAATCAGTAAAAGAAGGTGTAGAAGTGAGAAGAAATGATGAAAAACAGCTACAATCTGCAGAAAACCTCCTCCCAAGCTCTGATACCACTTGTAGGATCGTATGCTGACCCGAACGAGTCGTTCAGAGGTTATCTCTTGCGTTTCAGATGCGGAATAATAAGAAATACAAGTAGAAGTAGCTTGTTCTCCTTTCTAACTGCTTGTTTTATTGATATCAAACGTTTTACAGCTCAGTCTTCACACCGGCAGAGCTTTGGCGTGGAATCAAATAATGACTTTTTAAGGATCGCTCGAGTAACCCCTATATATAGTGGTTTGGGTCCGCTCATATGTCACATGTTCATATGAGCGGTCCAGACACGTACAGAAAAGCGATCCACACTTGACACATAAGCGATCCAAGACTTCTATGTCCCTATGAGCGACCCACACATATAAAACATATACAGACTCCTGTTTTCTCGTATTTCGTGCCCTATGCTATACAATACGATGTAAGACCTGATCCTAGACACCTAGACGCAATCAACAGATGTAGTGCACTAACACACATCACAACGCATGCACTAACGCTAACGATGACATCGCATGAACAGTTAAGTCGCTCCCATCGATTGTCGTGATGCAACGCAATCACGCTAACGACGAAATTGCGTGAGTACTTGAGCAGTTCCCATCGATCATCGTAAAGCGTCGCAAACGCTAACGCAGACTCAAACGCAATTACTTATGCTATGACCTGTTATATAATAATAATAATAATAATAATAATAATAATAATAATAATAATAATAATAATAATAATAATAATAATAATAATAATAATAATGAAGTTGTGGAAACTATCTAAACGCGCACTCGCAGGCACGCGCAACTCAATCTATCGCACTTAACTTGACACTACAATTATAGCTAAAACGCTTAATGTGTCCACAATGACTAACGCACCCAAACACGAATAACGAAACTAAAGTCGGAAAACGAACTCGCACAAACCGCCCAATCGAATAGCCATCCGTCCGGATGACCATCCGATTGGATGGCCATCCGATCGAACGGCCGTCTGACCCGCTTAAACGACATCGCCTTTCTCCCTCTCACCTATAAATACCTCACTTGTCACATCAACTGTTCGTTGATGTGACAGCCTCATCCGACCAGCACACTCCCAAGCACTTTTCTCTCGATTCCTCGCGATTTCGCTAACTCTGACGCGCTCTCAATCAATCCAATCAAGTTGTGTTTACTTGTTAAACACCTATTGTGAGTATACTTGACCCCTTTTTTAACGCTTTATACACACTTTGGGGTGTAAGATACGTTCATAACTAAAACGCACTTATCAAAACTATTACCACATGCGAATTACTGTCATATATATTTACACGTGATGCTTGATACATATGTGCTAGGACTTTAACTCGCGACATCCCACCTTAGCTAGCATCGAGTGACTTAGCTGGTAGTATTTGTTTGTAGTGTATATGTTATGTATCTTGTTTATGTATGTGGAAATTTGCAGCACTTTTATCTACTTATTTTACCATGTCAAACCTGTATACTCGCCAATACTTTTTGTATTGACATTTAACGTATGTTGCAGGATAATTGCAGGCTATCTCGAAATCAAGCTAGGAAGTCTAGAAACTCACAATAAATCTAGGTTGTCGGATTTGTATTGTTTGAGATAACATGAAAATCTGTATGACTGTTTATTGATGTATTGCTTATTAGTATGGGATAATGAACGCTTTAAATATCGTCACTAAATAGTTGTTATGGATTCTCTTGAGCAATCTGATTCGCCTAGTGCCACGCCCCGATGATTCCGCTATCGGTTGGGTGTGACAGATTGGTATCAGAGCCATAACTATAGGTAATTAGGTAAGACATCAAACCTAGTCCGGGTCGAAGTCTTAGAAATGACATAGTCTATAGTCTAAGTACCAACAGGCCGTCTCGTGCGAACCCAGTAGGGTTTGTGCGGGCCTACTTTGATACTCTCATTCGAACCCACGAAAACTATATCTTCGTACGAACTCCCGCATATACAGCTTCGTACGAAGAAGCCTTTCCTAAGGCTGAAAACTCACTATTGCCTTTCCTAAGGCAGACACAACACACATGTTTTTGAAAACACTCGCATAACACAACCGGGTGATTTGGTTGAGATTATGTGTGAAAACCAAGAACTCTCGATAGAATCGCTCACTCTACGTGAAATTTTTACTCAAAGCACGAGAATCTCTGTTAAGTAAGGAGTAAAACCCCCAACTTGACGAAATTCTCCATCTCTATCTCGTGGTTTTACCACACTTCCAGGAATAAGTCGTTAAGTCAGGGGTGAATATCACGACCCCTGACCACACCCTGGACGGGAGCCGCGAGCAGTCAAGTGGTACCGGTGGTTATTTTGAAAATATTGCAGCGGAAAAGTTCATCAGGACCGTTGTGACAACTGCCCCTTTTCGGTAACTTTCTTACACTTAAAGTACTCATTTTTTGCCACATTTTTATTCACTTTGAACACCCGAACTGCGTATTTCGTGACATACACTTAGAATACTCATGGAATACTTACTTAGGATGCATATGATTCATTTTTATTAGGTACATTTGAAACAGTTTAAACAATGCATCAAAACTACTAGAAAAGCACCTAGTAAACTAGTATTCTGACGAAAACGCAGGATCCGCATAAACCATCTAAATGACATCTTTAGGACTCAGACGAAAGTCCAACATCTAATATACATTAAACCCTAACTAGGAATAAAAGGGTTTGATTTGAAACCTTTCTGAAGTCCGATAATACTAAAAACTACCTGAAAAGCACTAAAAGCGACGATTTCAACACTTTTCCGCAGAAATTCTGCAGAATTCAGCTTTTTAATATTTTTGCAACATGTAAAAATGCTTTTTAACATAGAATTCATATGAGGATGCCTTCGGGTATCATCCGAACCAATAACTACATCAATTCATACAAGTTACACAACTTAGCGTTCAAATAACGTCTAACGGAAACAATTCGAAACGAATATCCAAACAATATCGGATCTTTTTTTTAATGACCATCTAGTGTTAATCGGATTATTATGGTCTAGTAATGGCCACTTAACACATTTAAAACACTTAAACAATTAAGCATATGAAGTTTCCTAACATTTCACCTAAGTAAACTAACACTTTTACACTAATAAGACAAGTTACAACATGTGGGACCCACTTTTTTTTACCTTGTCTCCACAAATATCTTGGTTTTTACCTTTAGTTTGCAAGTTGTTTACCAAGTGGGACAAGTTGGTGAATATGGTGAAAGATTATAACACTTTGATTCACTAGTTTACTAGCACATTACTTCACTTTTTACACCATACATTTCCCACACAAAAGCTCTCAACATTCATCACCATTTTAACCAAGAACGCCCCATAAACCCACTTCATTTCAAGCCTTTTCCTTGATGAACAAGATGGATTTCCATGAACTTAGGAAGATCTAAAGCAACCACCAGTTAAAGCAAGCATTTCCTTCCATTCAAGAGCTTTCAATCATCAAGATCATCCTTTTTATTTGTTTTTATCATCATCTAGATCATCCCTAGCCACAAGAGCTAGAAGTGAGCCTTCTAAATCCCTTTTCATACTTATATATGTATATATTGTTTAAAGAACAAGTTATAACTAAAACAATCATACAAAATAAGATGAAAATACAAAGAAGCATAATAAAAATCATGATATATAAGATTATTTATGTTGTGATTTAAAGCTTATTTCTTGCATATTTGATCTAGTATTGATGAATATCATATGAATAACTTGTTAGATGATGTTTAAAAACATGATCTAACAAGTGTACATGAAAGTGTTAAAAGGGTTTTGTTAAACATAATGTTTAATGGATGATCATAATATTTGATATTGTTAAAGTATATAAAGTTTTTAGCTAAAAATAATGCTTTTACAATATTCGTAGAAAGAAACATACAAGATGGGTTTTGTATAAAAGTTTGATAAAACTAGAAGTAAAGTATGATTTTTGAACTAATAAACATATGTGAAGATCAAAACAAAACCCTACATGATTATGGGTTCATCTTGTTAAGTTTATGTTATAAATCTCATGTGCTTTTGCTTAGAAACACGATGAGTAAATTGTTGGTGATTTTGAAAAGAAAAAGATATGTTTTATTAAACATGGCAAGTTTATATTTCAAAGGAAATATGGCCAATTTTTCTTATAAATCATATGTTATAAAAACTATCATTTTTGGCAAAATCTTTACTGGAATAAAAGATTTGAAAGAATGGTTTTTATAAAAGGCAAAAACTAGATACAAATATATATTTTTGAGAAATATATATTTACTGATCTTAACAACTTATGTGCTATGTATTACTTGATTGTATTAGTTATATACATGAAAGTTAGGAACTTGAATACAATGATACAAATAAACACAATGTACATTTCGACTAAAGTCTTACAAGACTACATGTAAATACGCCTTAAAAACAACTTACGGACATTCCGAGCTTTCGGACACAACTTATGGTCAAAACGGACGACGGGCGAATCTATAAACATATCGCAATTCCGAGGAGTTACTACGACGCTTAGGCGATCTTTAGACGCGAATACATACAAGTCACCAACAACAATATCCGGACGTTTTGAAACTTATAAAAACTATTATGTATTCTTTTAATTAAAAAGCCTATATTTAGTAACTTTTATAAAAATGAAAGAATATATTTTAACACATGGGCTTATTTTATACAAATGGGCTTATTTTACATATGGGCCTATTTTATATAAATGGGCTTATTTTTAATACAAATGGGCTTATTTTACATATGGGCTTATTTTATACAAATGGGCTTATCATCCTAAATGGGCTTAAGATAAATACATGGGCAAAGCCGATATCGAAAACTCATGGGCTAAGCCCAATATCAAACATATGGGCCAAGGCCCAATAACATTAAGCCCAATACTATTTAGGCCCAATACTATTTAGGCCCAATAACATTTGGGCCCAATAACATAAATTCTTGGGCTAGGCCCAATAATATTAAGCCCAATAACATGAATACATGGGCTAAGCCCAATGTCAAAACATATGGGCTAAGGCCCAATAACATAAAGATATGGGCTCAGCCCAATGACATATAATTGATGAAAATACAATTATACAATTTATTCATACAAGACATGAAATCAAGAGGAGAAGACCCGATGATACAACTCACAAGATACAAGATTACATATATATATTTGGTGAAATATATTTAACAGTTTAACAAATCTTACATCTAATACACAGTTCAACGGAAAACAAAGACATACAAGTCTTACACACATTCAAGACACAAGACTTGTACTCAAGTCATTTACAAAGACCGAAGTGTCTAACAAATATAGAACGTTTGTAGGTTGTGACACTATTCAGGACGGTTGTACGTCAGATCACAGTTACTTACCATTCACGGACGCAATTCTGCGAGTTCATGTCCCCTTTTCATTTTAAATGCTTTTCAGCTTTACAGCTATCAGGGAAGATACATGTATAATAGTATGATAAGTCATGGAATGAAACACCTTAGATCATGTGCGATTAGGGTCATACATCTAAGCACCATTAATCTAGTTTGGACCTAGGTATAGAAGGTTAGATCTAATGGGTTTTGGCGAGCCCCACTCTTGGTCGTGGACCCATACAGAAGAGTGCGTTTGTGTCCCAGTCGATGGTAGTCGACACGAAATCGTCTAGGTTTGGATTGCTTCCTAATTCATCACACATATTAATGTCCTCGCAAAACATTAATGATCAACGATTTCATTGACGCTTTACATACTACATCATTACATACAGATACATCTTATACAACTCACATTTTATGGATACAGTTTATACAACTCACATTTTATGGATACATTTTATACAACTCACATTTTACAGATACATTTTATACAACTCTCATTTTACAGATACATCTCATACAACTAAACTGCATGAACTCGCCAACTTTTGTTGATGTTTTCAAACTTAACATGTATTTCAGGAAATTAGTGCACCATGCAGATATTTCAGTCAAGGAAAGCAAGTATCAAGACTCCATGCCACCATTTGAATGGCTTGCCCGTTATATACCGCCTCTTTGCGGTGATATAGTGGTCAAAGCCTTGACATTTTAAGACTTACATTTTGATGTATAAAACAATGACAACTTATTTTCATTTGATGGTTTGTAACCAATACATTTAACTTATGTTGCATTCTTTTGAAACGATAATGACAATGGCATTGGAGCTTGTTTTTATTCATTTAGTATGTTCACTTATATTGTTATGCAATGAGAACCGATCAGATCACACCCCGCGCTTCCGCTATGAGCGGGTGTGACAGATTGGTATCAGAGCATCGATTGTAGTGAACCAGGATTCTTTCTCGAGTCTAAGTCTACAATCACTAGGGACCTCTCACGAAAACCTCTTGTTCATGTTGAACAGATTATAAATAAAATTGGACAGGTCAAAAGGTTTTCATTGCATAAACTTTTTTCAAGGTCCACTACAACAAAAATTCACTTCACATAAATCAAGCGAGGACATTTCCATGGGTGAAGTCTATGAGAAATAGACACATTACATTAACAGACTATGTGCCTACAATACATTACATTATCAGTTTAGGCATTATAAACGGTTTACAAGTTCAGCTTATGCAAGATAGAAATCCTTGTTAGATAGGATTTTATGTGATTATATATAAATGATTTATATATGTGTTCTAAGGAATATTGTGGTAAGAACAAAATGCCTTTGACTTTGAATTCCATTGTCATCCTTGACACGCATAACATGGTTAAGACACGACATCTTTTACACAAGACATGATACTCTATTTCAAAACATAACATATTTTATACGATACATCTTCCATGAGAATATCGACCTCACGTCTATTGTGGAGCTTATGGCGAACGCGGTTCCTAAGTGAGACCATAAAGCATTGATCTCGTGGAAGATGGTTGCTTTATCACGGATGCTGAGATGCCTGACTTTGGTAGTGATGATGAGGCGGAGGCGGCAGCCTTGGACAACAACTCCATTAGTGGGACGAGGTCCCTGTGGCTCATACAAATCATGATTGATGACACTTTTGTCCAGTCAAGGAAGATGGAGTACTCATCTTGAAGGTGCCCCACCAGTTGTTATTTTTACAAATTCTCTATTTTTTATTTCATCTAACGTCGTGTCATTCCGATTAATGACAACGGACGTTGACACATGAACTATCATGAAGTTCCCTCATGTGTTAAACATAGACAATAGTGTCCTCTCTCTGACTGATTTTCTGCTTTGAACGAGAGAATGCTAGGGTAACCATGCAAGACAATTTATTATTATGGGGGCCCACGTAATAACAAGTTGTAGTACATGGAAATCCTGGTGTACTCTGCGGGGCAAGCTAATGATCACTATTCATTCAAGAATTTTTAATTGTTACTTAAAATTCAGTCTTTTCTATCCAATAGAGCACTAACCGAGATGATTACTCTAACACCCTACGATACAATACAGGAAGACGATACGTATTGTTCGCACCTAACATTCGATCTACAACACGAGTTGTTCGAGACTAGTCATCTAAACAAACAAAACTTGTTAACCACTCATGGAGGATCTTTCCTCAACATTCTAGAATTCTTGTACATGAGTTGGTTCTTGGGTGTCTATGACACCTTATCTTATTTATTGGAAATGAATACAATAAATTCCGTCATTTTGACATTTGTCTTATCCAAAGGGATAGTATGGCATGAGCCATGCTACAACTCCCTCATTGCATTCTATTCGACATCTATGAAGATCTTAATGATCTTGTTGGAGCTTGTGAAGCTCAAGCACTATTACCATATTCGTCACATGGACAAGTACGACAAAGGAATTTCCCTACTTCGGATGATCAAAGCCTATGTAGTATGGAATGCATACTATAGGGATGGGGGCCACTGGTTGGTTTCCCCTCCTCAACAAATTATTTCGTTTTCCACTTAGACATATAAACAATACACGCAAGAGGCACTACGCATTTAGTTGCGGTTATTCACATTATCATCAATTCGAACATGTATGAACAATGCGATCGTGAGGTTTCCATGACCGACTGCATTCTTCATTCTTGGGTGCAGGATAGACTATATTGTCCAAATATATGTCTAGATTCTTTTAATAGTGTATATTGAAAAGATCATGGCGCCAAAAGGAAGGTTTACACCCAAAAAGGATTAACAAATCAACATCTTACTGATTAAGTCGAACAAGAGTTCTTATGGAACAACACAAGGGTGCAGAGATCGCACAATATAAAGTTAAGCAAGACGACACTAGTGACGGTACTGGTGGTACTGGTAGTTCAAGTGGTTCGAATCCTGATGGATCGGGAACGAGTAGCAATGCCACACCAGAAGATGCGACCACACAAGGCCTTAATTTTAAGACTTTTCGGACTGTAAGCGGCAAGACCCCGTTAATACGATAGGTGCGGTAGGTTCTGTCTACCACGTAAAGACAATGAAGTCGGTTAGTCATACTAGGAAACGCATTCCTGGGTAGACAATTAGATACACAGAGAGTCTCCTGCTGAACGCAACCTTAACTTGGTGGAATCTCTAGGTACAAACGCTAGGAAGGGATATAGTGAAGAGGTTGTCGGGGGAAGAACTCAAGGATCTTATACGAGAAGAGTATTGCTCGCTGATTTAAATTCAAAGGTTGGAAACAAAATTCTAGAACTCGATCATGATTAGAGCCAATGTTGTTGGTTACACTCGAGGCTTTCACGATATCTCAAGGGTTGTTTCCATACTACGTAACACCCAAATTCAAACGCATTACGCGTTACATATGGGATTTAGCCTCGGAGATCCGAGGCATGACCGCATCATCCAACCCTACCTCGATCACTCAAACAGTAGTTACTCGACACGTTTCCAATCAACCAACATTTCACATCCATGTTATTTGATACTGGTGCCAATTTTAGCTTCATCTCAACATTTAACATACATGAGTTTCATGGCTAGGGACTGGATTGTCCTAGCTATAATTAGGGATTGGGTTATCCTACATCTAAACATATGGTTAGGTTATCCAACATCCAAACATATGGATCGGGTTATCCTACATCTAAACATATGGATTGGGTTATCCTACATTTAAACATAGGGTTCCTAAAACTTTACAGTGAAGTCCTCGCCACACAGAATTTAAAATGTACTTGGCCTAGAGCCAAGTAAGCTAGACGTCCCCTCATTCTATAGAATCGACATACGGTAAACTAGTCGAGTCAGGGAAAGTTGTTAGAGGATGTTCCTTGGAACTTGGTGAGCGAAAATTCTATATCGATCTCTTACCCGTTGAGTGGGCAGTTTTGACGTAGCGGTTGGCATGGATTGGTTATCCGATAACCAAGCCGAAGTCTTTTGTCATGAGAAGGTCATTCGCCTACCACTACTGAACAAAGAGACACTTGTTATTCGTGGAGAGAAGCGCGACACCCCATTGCGGATCACCAATTGCATGAAGGCACAGAAGTGCTTACGGAAAGGTTGTGTTGCCTTTCTGGCACATGTTGTCGACAAGAAGGTCGTTGGGCCGAAGCTGACAGACATTCCAGTGGTAAAAGAGTTTCTTCAAGTCCTTCTTGAAGACTTTCCGGGACTATAACCATATCGACAAGTCGAGTTTCATATCGACTTGGTACCGGGAACCGCACCCATAGCCAAATCTCCATATCGATTAGCACCTTCTGAACCTTGTAGTTGACCGAATAAGGATGTTGTGAGTTCATAACCCCCACTCTTTACCATTTTACATCTGTATAAATGTTTCCGGGGGTGGACGGAGATGCAAGTTTTGCAAAAGTGCACAACATTCCAATGAACCAAAATTCATATTTCTAAACCATGTTATAAATAAATTTCCAACTAACTCAAATGGTTTATGAAAGGTTCAAGCTTCTACTCCAAGATAGACTTACGATCGGGGTATCACCAGTTACGAATTCAAGAGGAAGGCGTACCGAAAACGGCTTTTCGGACTCGTTATGGTCAGTACGAGTTTCTCATTATACCTTTTAGTTTAACGAACACACCTGCGGTCTTCATGGATTTAATGAACCGCGTGTGCAAGCCATACCTCGACAAATTCGTCATAGTGTTCATTGACGACATTTTGATATACTCACGATCGGCAGAAGAGAACGAACAACATTTTGAGAACCATCTTAGAGCTACTCAAGAAGGAGACACTATACGCAAAACTTTCCAAATACGAGTTTTGGATTCGTGAAGTACAATTTCTCGAGCAAATAGTGAACGAGAAAGGCATTCAAGTAGACACCTCGAAGATCGAAGCAATTAAGAATTGGGAAGCGCCCAAGACTCCAACTGAAGTCCGACAATTCTTGGGATTAGCAGGGTACTATCGGAGATTTATAGAGAATTTTTTAAAATTTTCTCAACCGCTAACCTCCCTCACCCAATCGGGAAACAAGAAGAATCATTTCAACTTCTCAAGGATAAGTTGTGCGATGCACCAATCTTATCACTACCCGATGGTACCGATGACTTCGTAGTTTACTGTGATGCTTCGCATCAAGGATTGGGTTGCGTACTTAAGCAACGGGAGAAAGTTATCGCGTACGTATCACGTCAACTGAAAGTTCATGAAAAGAACTATACCACTCACGACCTCGAGTTAGGTACGATGGTATTCGCTTTGAAAATACAGCGACATTACTTATATGGTACTCAGTGTACAATTTTCACGGATCATAAAAGTCTTCAGCACATATTCAATCAAAAAGAACTAAATATGCGTCAGCGACGTTGGATTTAATTGCTGAACGACTATGATTATGAAATAAAGTACCATCCGGGCAAGGCGAACGTTGTAGCAGACGCCTGGAGCCGCAAGGAACGAGTTAGAACTTTGAGAGTTTGAGCATTAGAGACGATGATTCACACGGATCTTACCACACGAATTCATGATGCACAACAAGAAGCGCTCAAGGAAGAACATATTCGAGCAGAAACACTTTGAGTCACATAAAACAATTAGTGCCGAAAGAAGATGGAACTTTATAATTTATGGGTAGAATTTGGGTTCCACTCTTTGGCGGCCTTTGAGATGCTTGACTTGCGCGAAGGGCAAGGCCGAATATCATAAACCCTCGGGCTTGCTACAACAACCTGAGATTTCCGGTTGGAAATGGGAACGAATATCGATGGACTTCATTACGAAATTACCCAGGACCTCAAGAGGCCATGACATGATATGGGTAATCGTTGATAGATTGACAAAATCCATACACTTCTTGCCGATTCGGGAGAAAGATAGCACAGAGAAACTAGCGGAACTCTATCTCAAAGAAATAGTGGCTCGTCTTGGAGTGCCTATTTCAATCATTTCAGACCGAGACAGTCCCTTTATTTCAAGAATTTGGAAGTCATTCCAACAGACCTTTGGATCTCATTTAAATCTAAGCATGACTTTTCATCCACAAACTGACGGCCAGAGCGAACGGACAATCCAAACACCCAAAGATATGCTTCGTGCGTGTGTTTTGGATTTGGGCGGCAACGGGGATACTCATTTACCTTTGGTTAAGTTTTCCTACAACAACAGCTACCATACAAGTATACAAGCTACACCGTTTGAAGCTCTCTATGGTTGAAAGTACCACTCTCCGCCATGTTGGGCGGAAGCGGGCAATAAACAATTAAGTGCTCCGGAATTAGTTCAAAAGACTACAGATAAAATTTTTCAGATTAGAGACCGTATCAAGACGGCTCGCGATCGACAAAAGAGCAACGCAGACAAGAGACGGAAGCCATAATCTTTCGAGGTCGGAGACAAAGTCTTATTCAAAGTCTCGACTTGGAAGGGCGTAGTAAGGTTCGGTAAGCGTGGAAAGCTTAACCCACGATGTGTAGGACCATTTGAAATCTTAGAGAAGATTGGCATCGTTTCCTACAAACTGAAGTTACTAGAAGAACTAAGTAGTGTACACGACACATTTCATGTGTCGAATCTTAAGAAGAGTCCAACACAAGAAACGGTTATCATCCCGGCGGATGAAGTTCACATTGATGACAAACTCCAATTCATAAAGCAACTGTTAAGGTCATGGACCGGAAGGTCCAGAAAATACGAAGGAGTCGTAACATATTACTAAAAATTCGTTGGAACTCTCGACACAGACCCGAATATACTTGGGAACGTGCAGATCAAATCAAAACCAAAATACCCCCACCTGTTCGAGAATACTCCTGCAAAGGATGACTCAGCTTGAATTTCGGGACAAAATTCTCAATAACAGGGGGAGAATGTGACAACTGCCCCTTTTCGATAACTTTCTTACACTTAAAGTACTCATTTTTTGCCACATTTTTATTCATTTTGAACACCCAAACTGCGTATTTCGTGACATACACTTAGAATACTCATGGAATACTTACTTAGGATGCATATGATTCATTTTTATTAAGTACATTTGAAACAGTTTAAACAATGCATTGAAACTACTAGAAAAGCACTTAGTAAACTAGTATTCTGACGAAAACGCAGGATCCGCAGAAACCATCTAAACGATATCTTTAGGACTCAGATGAAATTCCAACATCTAATATGCATTAAACCCTAACTAGGAATGCAAGGGTTTGATTTGAAACCTTTCCGAAGTCCGATAACACTAAAAACTACCCGAAAAGCACTAAAAGCGACGATTTCAACACTTTTCCGCAGAAATTCTGTAGAATTCAGCTTTTTAATATTTTTGCAACATGTAAAAATGCTTTTTAACATAGAATTCATATGAGGATGCCTTCGGGTATCATCCGAACCAATAACTACATCAATTCATACAAGTTACACAACTTAGCGTTCAAATAACGTCTAACGGAAACAATTTGAAACGAATATCCAAACAATATCGGATTTTTTTTAATGACCATCTAGTGTTAATTGGATTATTATGGTCTAGTAATGGCCACTTAACACATTTAAAACACTTAAACACTTAAGCATATGAAGTTTCCTAACATTTCACCTAAGTAAACTAACACTTTTACACTAATAAAACAAGTTACAACATGTGGGACCCACTTTTTTACCTTGTCTCCACAAATATCTTGGTTTTTACCTTTAGTTTGCAAGTTGTTTACCAAGTGGGACAAGTTGGTGAATATGGTGAAAGATTATAACACTTTGATTCACTAGTTTACTAGCACATTACTTCACTTTTTACACCATACATTTCCCACACAAAAGCTCTCAACATTCATCACTATTTTAGCCAAGAACACCCCATAAACCTACTTCATTTCAAGCCTTTTTCTTGATGAACAAGATGGATTTCCATGAAACATAGGAAGATCTAAAGCAACCACAAGTTAAAGCAAGCATTTCCTTCCATTCAAGAGCTTTCAATCATCAATATCCTCCTTTTTATTTGCTTTTATCATCATCTAGATCATCCCTAGCCACAAGAGCTAGAAGTGAGCCTTCTAAATCCCTTTTCATACTTATTTATGTATATATTGTTTAAAGAACAAGTTATAACTAAAACAATCATACAAAATAAGATGAAAATACAAAGAAGCATAATAAAAATCATGATATATAAGATTGTTTATGTTGTGATTTAAAGTTTATTTCTTGCATATTTGATCTAGTATTGATGAATATCATATGAATAACTTGTTAGATGATGTTTAAAAACATGATCTAACAAGTGTACATAAAAGTGTTAAAAGGGTTTTGTTAAACATAATGTTTAATGGATGATCATAATATTTGATATTGTTAAAGTATAAAAAGTTTTTAGCTAAAAATAATGCTTTTACAATATTTGTAAAAAGAAACATACAAGATGGGTTTTGTTTAAAAGTTTGATAAAACTAGAAGTAAAGTATATTTTTGAACTAGTAAACATATGTGAAGATCAAAACAAAACCCTACATGATTATGGGTTCATCTTGTTAAGTTTATGTTATAAATCTCATGTGGTTTTGCTTAGAAACAAGATGAGTAAATTGTTGGTGATTTTGAAAAGAAAAAGATATGTTTTATTAAACATGGCAAGTTTATATTTCAAAGGAAATATGGCCAATTTTTCTTATAAATCATATGTTATAAAAACTATCATTTTTGGTAAAATCTTTACTGGAATAAAAGATTTGAAAGAATGGTTTTTATAAAAGGCAAAAACTAGATACAAATATATATTTTTGAGAAATATATATTTAGTGATCTTAACAACTTATGTGCTATGTATTATTTGATTGTATTAGTTATATACATGAAAGTTAGGAACTTAAATACGATGATACAAATAAACACAATGTAAATTTCGACTAAAGTCTTACAAGACTACATGTAAATACGCCTTAAAAACCACTTACGGAGATTCCGAGCTTTCGGACACAACTTATAGTCAAAACGGACGACGGGCGAATCTATGAACATATCGCCATTCCGAGGAGTTACTGCGACGCTTAGGCGATCTTTCGACGTGAATACATACAACTCACCGACAACAATATCCGGATGTTTTGAAACTTATAAAAACTATTATGTATTCTTTTAATTAAAAAGCCCATATTTAGTAACTTTTATAAAAATGAAAGAATACATTTTAACACATGGGCTTATTTTATACAAATGGGCTTATTTTACATATGGGCCTATTTTATATAAATGGGCTTATTTTTAATACAAATGGGCTTATTTTACATATGGGCTTATTTTATACAAATGTGCTTATCATCCTAAATGGGCTTAACATAAATACATGGGCTAAGCCCAATATCGTAAACTCATGGGCTAAGCCCAATATCGTAAACTCATGGGCTAAGCCCAATACCAAACATATGGGCCAACGCCCAATAACATTAAACCCAATACTATTTAGGCCCAATACTATTTAGGCCCAATAACATTTGGGCCCAATAACATAAATTCTTGGGCTAGGCCCAATAATATTAAGCCCAATAACATGAATACATGGGCTAAGCCCAATGTCAAAACATATTGGCTAAGGCCCAATAACATAAAGACATGGGCTCAGCCCAATGACATATAATTGATGAAAATACAATTATACAATTTATTCATACAAGACATGAAATCAAGAGGATAAGACCCGATGATACAACTCACAAGATACAAGATTACATATATATATTTGGTCAAATATATATAATAGTTTAACAAATCATACATCTAATACACAGTTCAACGAAAAACAAAGACATACAAGTCTTACACACATTCAAGACACAAGACTTGTACTCAAGTCATTTATAAAGACCGAAGTGTCTAACAAATATAGAACGTTTGTAGGTTGTGACACTATTCAGGACGGTTGTACGTCAGATCATAGTTACTTACCATTCACGGACGCAATTCTGTGAGTTCATGTCCCCTTTTCATTTTAAATGCTTTTCAGCTTTACAGCTATCAGGGAAAATACATGTACAATAGTATGATAAGTCATGGAATGAAACACCTTAGATCATGTGCGATTAGGGTCATACATCTAAGCACCATTAATCCAGTTTGGACCTAGGTACAGAAGGTTAGATCTAATGGGTTTTGGCGAGCCCCACTCTTGGTCGTGGACCCATACAGAAGAGTGCGTTTGTGTCCCAGTCGATGGTAGTCGACACGAAATCGTCTAGGTTTGGATTGCTTTCTAATTCGTCACACATATTAATGTCCTCGTGAAACATTAATGATCAACAATTTCATTGACGCTTTACATACTACATCATTACATACAAATACATCTTATACAACTCACATTTTATGGATACAGTTTATACAACTCACATTTTATGGATACATTTTATACAACTCACATTTTACAGATACATTTTATACAACTCACATTTTACAGATACATCTCATACAACTAAACTGCATGAACTCGCCACCTTTTGTTGATGTTTTCAAACTTAACATGTATTTCAGGAAATTAGTCGACCGTGCAGATATTTCAGTCAAGGAAAGCAAGTATCAAGACTCCATGCCACCATTTGAATGGCTTGCCCGTTATATACCGCCTCTTTGCGGTGATATAGTGGTCAAAGCCTTGACATTTTAAGACTTACATTTTGATGTATAAAACAATGACAACTTATTTTCATTTGATGGTTTGTAACCAATACATTTAACTTATGTTGCATTCTTTTGAAACGATTATGACAATGGCATTGGAGCTTGTTTTTATTCATTTAGTATGTTCACTTATATTGTTATGCAATGAGAACCGATCAGATCACACCTCACGCTTCCGCTATGAGCGGGTGTGACAACTGTGAGTTAGGACTTTAATGCAAAGACAACCGCGCCTAGCTCGAGATCATGGGTTGTGTAGTTCTTCTCGTGGATTTTGAGCTGTCGAGAAGCGTAAGCTATAACCTTGTCTCGTTGCATGAGGACACAACCAAGGCCAAGGTTGGAAGCATCACAGTAGACAATGAAATCATCGTTCTGTGGTCAAAGCCTTGACATTTTAAGACTTACATTTTGATGTATAAAACAATGACAACTTATTTTCATTTGATGGTTTGTAACCAATACATTTAACTTATGTTGCAT
Organism: Helianthus annuus; assembly: GCF_002127325.2. Lineage (NCBI taxonomy): Eukaryota > Viridiplantae > Streptophyta > Magnoliopsida > Asterales > Asteraceae > Helianthus > Helianthus annuus. The sequence goes on from NC_035439.2 coordinate 70,172,185, forward strand.
TCTTTTGAAAGGATGATGACAATGGCATTGGAGCTTGTTTTTATTCATTTAGTATGTTCACTTATATTGTTATGCAATGAGAACCGATCAGATCACACCTCGCGCTTCCGCTATTGTAACACCCTAAAAACTCGAATTATTCAGTTACTAGTATATACCACGTTTAAAAGAAGGAAATAAAATAACTAGGTTATTAAATCTAGTTATATGCTTGGTTAAAACAATAAGGATAGGAAATTAAGTTAATTATGAACAAATGACAAACTTGAGGGGTTGATTTGGAAAAGATGGAAAGATGAAATATAAATAAAAACTCAAGAACACACACTGAGTGTGTGTGGGGGTGCGTACGATCGCACAGCAGAAGAGGCAGAAAGGGGCACAAACCCTAATTCAAGATAAACCTTTAAATTGAAAGGGAAAACTGGCTCTAATCAGATGCATGGACCTAGATTCTTAATCATCTAGACTTTCTACACATGAGGTAAGTTGTAGAAGTTAATTTTATGATTTGGTATGAAGTGAGACTATGATCAAACTACGAAATTGTATGAAATTGTGAATGTAGAGGTGTTAAAATCACCATTTAGGTTATGTTTTATGAATAAGTTCAAGTAATTTGGTGATTCAAAGTGAAACCCATAATGGTGAGTGAAGGTGGCGACTTGGGTGTTCTACCCATGTCCAAATCCTTGTTTGATGTACTTGTTCCTAGCTTGAATCTATGTTAGTTGATGTCAATTGATGATAATAATTACTAGGGTGCTTAGACTTGGTGAAAATCGTAGTGAAAACTACAAGTTTTAAAGGGTTAAGAACCATCTTGACATGTTAAAGAATCATGTGTTAAATGGTTGCACATTAAGTGTTTGGTAAAATGCCTACATGAAACTTGAATTGATTCAAGTTTCTGTTAAAAAGTTAGTAAATTCGTCACTTTTGACAGCCTTAGATAGTCATCTTGTAAATGCCGTATCTCATTCGTTATTAGGAGTTAGACAACGAGCCATATATCGTTGAAAAGGTCATTTCGCATATTACATTTCATATTTGGTCATAAGAGGCTGGTTATGAGATTTAGTGGGTCAAAACAACATGAAAAGTTAGTAAATTCGTCACTTTTGACAGCCTTAGATAGTCATCTTGTAAAAGCCGTATCTCATTCGTTATTAGGAGTTAGACAACGAGCCTTATATCGTTGAAAAGGTCGTTTCGCATATTACATTTCATATTTGGTCATAAGAGGCTGGTTATGAGATTTAGTGGGTCAAAACGGCATGAAAAGTTAGTAAATTCGTCACTTTTGACAGCCTTAGATAGTCATCTTGTAAAGGCCGTATCTCACTCGTTGTTAGGAGTTAGACAACGAGCCTTATATAGTTGAAAAGGTTGTTTCGCATATTACATTTCATATTTGGTCATAAGAGGCTGGTTATGAGATTTAGTGGGTCAAAACAGCATGAAAAGTTAGTAAATTCGTTTTGACAGCAAACTGTTTACACATAATTTAGTTTCTGACCTGATCTTTCAAAAATCGTATAAAATCATAGAAAAATCGTATGGAGGTGTTCTTTATATGCCTGGAAAGATATTTAATGAATCACAATTCTTATTTGAAAGTCAAAGTCAGATTATGTGATTAAAAAGGGGGAAAGTGACCCCGAACAGCTGCTGCGTGAAAAATGCAGCAATAAAAATAATGTGTTTTATGAACTTAAAAATATGATTTTCTAGTTACCAGTTTACTAAACACTAAATATTGCTTCGGGTGAATGTTTACAGTTGTTAAGGTGTGTTTAAAGTGTTTGTATGTAATAGTTGGAAGATATACTTATCTATAAGTGGTGTGACTTCTAAAAGTCAAGCTGACCCAAAACTAGTATCTTGATAAATGTGGTAATAAAATCCATAAGGTCTAATTGTTATGATATTAGATGGCTAAACTAATCATCTTATGGATATGATGTAATAGCTCGACTCTTGACAAGCTATATGGGATCTTGGAGAAGAATGGGTTAAACGGATCAAGTACGCAAAGAAGCTCTAATCGACACAAAGTAAGTAAGCTTACATCTTTTGTAGAATATGAATTTGTTTTTATGAACTATAAATATGATAAAATCGAAATGTGATTTCCGACGCCATATGATACATGTCGGAATAGATATAAACGATAAAAACCATGGTTAATAGTAAAAAGGGGCAAATTGGTAATTTAGTCATGAATGACTAAGATTTAATGAGTTTTCGTTAAGGTTACCTTATAGTGTAACTAATAAAAGAAATAGCGGGGTAAAATCCGAAATGGGTCGTATGCGTGAATTTGAAATTAAAATATCAAGTTTTGTAAACATCAATATTTGGTCAGGCAGACCACACGGGCCAGATGGTAGTAATAATACCATTTGACAAATTCGACTAATGTTTGGTTGGCAAGTCACTTGTTCATAGGAACGAATAGCAATTTGGATAATTGCATCGCCATAAAGTTTCGGCTAATAAAGCGAGGTATAAAAACGGGTCTATGCGTTGACTCGAGCCAGGTACGCGACGAAACATTTTGTTGTTGTTAATTGTTAATACGTAAATCTTATATATTGATGATATATGAAAGTTCGAGATGTAAAAATGTTTGATTTGTCTAAAATAAGGATTTATGATAGACAAATCAACGGGTTGAGCAATAATAGGTGCAAACCGGGTAAATGGGTGCACAATTCCATAAGTGCTAAGCCCGGGGTTACGGGTAAAGAAACATTAAACATTCCATAAGTGATTTGTCTCAAGATGGGTTTATACAGTTTGTGACAACTCGTATTTAACCGTCTCTTGTATTACGTGTAACTATATGAGCATTTATGTGATTACGTGAATTTGATTAGCGAATAAATACTGCATGTTACGTGATTGCATGTGAGTGTGTATATTGTCCATAGAACCGAATAGTAATTTGGCTACACAAGCCCATTCGGGCCACACACATCCGACTCGAGACCATGGGGCGGCCCAAGTGAGGGTTCGGCCCATCCCCTAATCGTATACACTTTGAGATGTAGTAACTATCTCACACTTTTACCAAACATCCTAACACACACACAAACCCTAGAACACGCTCTCTCTCTCGATCGGAACCAAGGCAGCCGAACATCCCTTTCATCGAAGCTTTTTGGATTCGGATCATTCCTCTTCTCATCTCAGTTAGTAGTATGTTTACCAGTTGCAAGTTTTATATGTATGTTTAGATGATGATATTGTTGTTAATCGGATTACATGATCGGTTAGGGTTTATGCTAGTGACTCGGTTCATATGTTGTATAATATGTTGTATGCATGATAACCGGATCGAAGTTTACGATCCTTGTTATTGTTCTTGTTGTAAATTGGATTGACTGCATGATGGACCGAATTCTTGTTAATCGGCTGTGATGAGTATGACTTATGAGTGTGATTATGAATTAGGTTGCATGATAGTTTATAATTTGATTAATCACATGAATCCGATCATATGTTCTGCATGTTGGTAAATGGTTGTTCTTGATATGATATGAACGTATATGAACATGTTTGATTCCTGAATAAGTTGTTGTTTGATCTGGATTATGAAACTGCTTTATATGTTGCCAATATTACGGAATAATTATTGCTGATTAATTATGGAAATCTGTTACACATTGTCTCGATAAGGGTTGCGAGTCGAGAACCCTCAGTCTCGACTCGAGACCACATTGCCGACACACAACAGCACAAATCGAGACCACGGTTGCGGGTCCGGTTGCGACTCGAGACCGTGTAATCTCGACTAGACCATGATGACTCGAGATCTCCTTTGTTGCGACTCGAGACCCCGAAACCAATACAACTCGAGATCGTTAGTCTCGACTCGAGACCGTGAACACTTGAACACTATTGGACTTTCACTGTTACGAGCCCAACTGTTTGGGCCGGATACTTGGACTTATTACGTGATTTCTACTGAACTGCTACGAATACTTGTGCATGCCATGTTTATACTTGTGTACAATACGTGTAGAACATACGTACTATACTTGAATACGAACCTGACTTGTATGATAACCATGCTAGGACGTGGTTGATCACTATATAGCTTAACCGAACTTTTCTGTGTATCTGCCGAGCAAACCAAGGTGAGTTCACACAGCCAAGGCATGGGATTCCCGGGTTGGGAATGGGTTGGAAGATTTGAATTGGATAATTACTTGTATTTACGCTATTGCTAGACTACATACCATCGTCCTCAGGTTAGTCAGGACACTTACGTAAAACCTACGTAAACTAGTATCTACCACTGTCTCCTGGGTCGGGAGGACACTTACGTAAAACCTACGTAAACTCATACCAACTACTGTCTTCCGGGTCGGAAGGACACTTACGTAAAACCTACGTAAACCCCACGCGTACCACTGTCCTCGGGGAAGGGCACTCACGTAAAACCTACGTGACCTTGTACGTATTCCTGTTCTCGGGCTAAGAAGAACACATGGTTACAATAGTCTAGTAAGGATAAACATGGGAAGCCCCCATTAGTAATAAATATAATCATGGGAAACCCCCACTATTAGTACATACATACATGGGAAGCCCCCACTAAATGAACATACGTTTTGCTATTACGAACTTACTTTCTGTGAACTCGCTCAACTAGTTGTTGACTCTCTGCTGCATGCCTTGCAGGACCTTAGGTACTTATGGAGCTTGCACTGGGAGGAGCAGGTCGTTGTGGGACATGGATCGTAGACGCCATGTTAAACGTTAAAACAATTGAACTTATGATTTACATTGGGTTTACATACTTATGCTTCCGCTACTCAAATTACATTTCGTTTGGTTTGAACATCAATTGTATTGAATTGGGTTTTACGAACTATTTTAATCATTATACATTATGTTCAATATGATTGATGGCTTGATCCTGGTCATGTCACGCCTCCAAGCGGTGGTACTCCGCGGGTGGATTTTGGGGGTGTGACAGATTGGTATCAGAGCCATTGGTTATAGAGAACTTGGTTTTAATATGGGAAAAACGTTTTTATTAAAACCAGACTATAACCAGAACAGTGCTCTCAACGATCCACAACGACGCTTCACTCCACATGCAAGACTCAACATCCTAGGTAATATGGTTTATGTTTATATTGCCTACTTGCTAGATTACATAGAACTTTGCTCGTAGTATGCTTAGATACACATGACACTATTGCATGAGAATACCTATGTGCTTACACACTTCTGTCATCGCACTACTCGCGAACCATTCTCACTTATGCTACTTTTACTATGAAGATCATGTCTGGACGTGTTAACATGACTCAAGCCCAGTTGACGGCTCTCATTAACGAACAAGTTGCTGCGGCACTTGCAGCCGCACAAGCAGGAGGTATATCCTGTAGTTATAACTCACACTAGGATCTTTAGGTCCTACACTCCTAGACCAACTCTTGTGTTTAACCTTGTCCTATTCGTACACAATAGGTCAACACGCACCACAACCAGTTTGCACTTTCAAGAACTTCATGGACTGTCGTCCAAGTACGTTCAGTGGCACGGAAGGAGCAGTGGGACTACTCCATTAGTTCGAAAAGCTCGAGTTAGTATTCGAGATGTGTGAATGCCCTGAGGCTTGCAGGGTCAAGTACGCCACTGGTACTTTGGAAGGGATTGCGCTAACTTGGTGGAACGCGCAAGTTCAGATTTTAGGGTTGGCAGCTGCTAACGCCACCCCTTGGAACGACTTTAAGGAACTGATCAAACGAGAATACTGCACGCGTGATGACATCCACAAGTTGCAAGTGGAGCTTTATCATTTGAAAATGACGGGGTCAGAAATCGAGGCTTATACGAAACGGTCAAACGAACTGGCTATCTTGTGTCCAACTATGGTGGACCCTCCAATTAAGCGCATTGAGTTGTATCTCAAGGGTTTAGCGCCAGAAATCCAGAGCCACGTGACATCGGCTAATCTCGACAACATCCAGGATATTCAGTGACTCGCTCATCGTCTCACTGATCAGGCAGTGGATCAGGACAAGCTACCGAAACGTATCAGCGCTACTACTGCTACCACATCAGCCGCTACTCCTACTACCCCCATTGACAACAAAAGAAAGTGGGAAGGGGATTCTAGCAAAGGTTCAGCAACAGTTCAGTCTCAGGCTCAGCAGCAGAAGACTGACCACTACCAGAGTCCCAGTCAGCAGTTTTCTGGTAGTCGTGGGCAGAGAAGATATCAGGGAAATCAACCAAAGTGCCACAACTGCAACAGGCACCACAGTGGCCAGTAGAACAAGGGTCGTTGCCAAAGGTGTCTCAAGATGGGTTTATACAGTTTGTGACAACTCGTATTTAACCGTCTCTTGTATTACGTGTAACTATATGAGCATTTATGTGACTACGTGAATTTGATTAGCGAATAAATACTGCATGTTACGTGATTGCATGTGAGTGTGTATATTGTTCATAGAACCGAATAGTAAATTGGCTACACAAGCCCATTCGGGCCACACACATCCGACTCGAGACCATGGGGCGGCCCAAGTGAGGGTTCGGCCCATCCCCTAATCGTATACACTTTGAGATGTAGTAACTATCTCACACTTTTACCAAACATCCTAACACACACACAAACCCTAGAACACGCTCTCTCTCTCTCTCTCTCTCTCTCTCTCTCTCTCTCTCTCTCTCTCTCTCTCTCTCTCGATCGGAACCAAGGCAGCCGAACATCCCTTTCATTGAAGCTTTTTGGATTCGGATCATTCCTCTTCAAATCTCGGTTAGTAGTATGTTTACCAGTTGCAAGTTTTATATGTATGTTTAGATGATGATATTGTTGTTAATCGGATTACATGATCGGTTAGGGTTTATGCTAGTGACTCGGTTCATATGTTGTATAATATGTTGTATGCATGATAACCGGATCGAAGTTTACTAGCCTTGTTATTGTTCTTGTTGTAAATTGGATTGACTGCATGATGGACCGAATTCTTGTTAATCGGCTGTGATGAGTATGACTTATGAGTGTGATTATGAATTAGGTTGCATGATAGTTTATAATTTGATTAATCACATGAATCCGATCATATGTTCTGCATGTTGGTAAATGGTTGTTCTTGATATGATATGAACGTATATGAACATGTTTGATTCCTGAATAAGTTGTTGTTTGATCTGGATTATGAAACTGCCGTATATGTTGCTGATATTACGGAATAATTGTTGCTGATTAATTATGGAATCTGTTACACATTGTCTCGATAAGGGTTGCGAGTCGAGAACCCTCAGTCTCGACTCGAGACCACATTGCCGACACACAACAGCACAAATCGAGACCACGGTTGCGGGTCCGGTTGTGACTCGAGACCGGGTAGTCTCGACTAGACCATGATGACTCGAGATCTCCTTTGTTGCGACTCGAGACCCTGAAACCAATACAACTCGAGATCGTTAGTCTCGACTCGAGACCATCAACACTTGAACACTATTGGACTTTCACTGTTACGAGCCCAACTGTTTGGGCCGGATACTTGGACTTATTACGTGATTTCTACTGAACTGCTATGAATACTTGTGCATGCCATGTTTACACTTATGTACAATACGTGTAGAACATACGTACTATACTTGAATACGAACTTGACTTGTATGATAACCATGCTAGGACGTGGTTGATCACTATATAGCTTAACCGAACTTTTCTGTGTATCTGCCGAGCAAACCAAGGTGAGTTCTGACAGCCAAGGCATGGGATTCCCGGGTTGGGAATGGGTTGGAAGATTTGAATTGGATAATTACTCGTATTTACGCTATTGCTAGACTACATACCATCGTCCTCAGGTTAGTCAGGACACTTACGTAAAACCTACGTAAACTAGTATCTACCACTGTCTCCTGGGTCGGGAGGACACTTACGTAAAACCTACGTAAACTCATACCAACTACTGTCTTCCGGGTCGGAAGGACACTTACGTAAAACCTACGTAAACCCCACGCGTACCACAGTCCTCGGGGAAGGGCACTCACGTAAAACCTACGTGACCTTGTACGTATTCCTGTTCTCGGGCTAAGAAGAACACATGGTTACAATAGTCTAGTAAGGATAAACATGGGAAGCCCCCATTAGTAATAAATATAATCATGGGAAACCCCCACTATTAGTACATACATACATGGGAAGCCCCCACTAAATGAACATACGTTTTGCTATTACGAACTTACTTTCTGTGAACTCGCTCAACTAGTTGTTGACTCTCTGCTGCATGCCTTGCAGGACCTTAGGTACTTATGGAGCTTGCACAGGGAGGAGCAGGTCGTTGTGGGACATGGATCGTAGACGCCATGTTAAACGTTAAAACAATTGAACTTATGATTTACATTGGGTTTACATACTTATGCTTCCGCTACTCAAATTACGTTTCGTTTGGTTTGAACATCAATTGTATTGAATTGGGTTTTACGAACTATTTTAATCATTATACATTATGTTCAATATGATTGATGGCTTGATCCTGGTCATGTCACGCCTCCAAGCGGTGGTACTCCGCGGGTGGATTTTGGGGGTGTGACACAGTTTATATCAGTTGAAGTAATAAGTTACTAAACCATTGTCTTGAGTATGAAATGAGAATGCAGGTATTCTTTTAACGTTGTTATCAGGGTTAAAGAATTTGGAATGCACGAATGTACACGGAAAGCTTATTCGTGGGGTGTGGTATGGGAAGAAGGAACGCGGACTGGCTATTGATTACGTAGGTCTAGTTTAGGAATGATGTCATTGTATCTAACCAATGTATATGTATGTGGTGAATGCAGGTGGCGTGGACTTAGCATCATTACGAAGAAAAGAAGGTTTGAAGATCGAGTCACGAGCGAGGGTTGTACGGGAAGGATCAGTCACATAATTTGAGAAAAAAAAATATAGGTCTTGAAGTATTAATATAATGGGACGTGGTAAATTCCTTTTTAATGAGTGTATGAATTGTTGTCTTGGAACCTTCCTGTAAGTATTATGTCTAGTAAAGAACGATATTTTTGGGCTCTTATTTTCCGCTGTGTCGTATTTTAAGTTATTACATGTTAGTCTTACAGGGAATTGTTCTTATTACGAACGGGTCATGCCCGAATTTTGTTAAATAATAGTATGATAATAGTCATTTTCGGAATATGAAATTTGGGTGTTACAAGTTGGTATCAGAGCCCTGGTTTGAGGGAAATCAAGTAGAAGGAGGTGAATACTTGAACTCAAACCTGTGTGCTCTTGTGACAAGGAACCCGTACAATCCAAGACTCGATCAAGGCCTAAAGTTAAAAGCGAATGTAAGTATGTATTAAATTATGTATTTGAAGGAAACTAATAGTATGTTATGTGAAGGGTAAGCGCAATTGCTTGGAAGGGATGATCTGTGAATGTGGTCTAGGACCGGCACCAAGGCATGTAATAAGACATATTGACCCAGGTACGTAAATTTAGCATATGGGTGCATGTAATGGTAAAATTTATCAAATGAAGGAAAAATTTTAATGAAATATAATAATAGGATGGAAACGAAGTTATGAAAATGTTACACGTGCCGAAACCTAACTCTTCGGGCATAAGGTGACGATTACATGAAGACACGAAACTAGTATGTGGATTGTGTACCTGGCCAGTACTCAAGAAGCATATGACGTTCGTGAGACCGTGATAATTGTTGCAGGTATGTCTATTAGAATTAGGTAGTAGGTAGAGGTGAGGGTGAAGAGAAAAGTAAGACTTTCAGGGATTTGAAAGTATGAATGATATGTTAGAATCCGCGAGACGGATTCAAATCATGAAAGGAATGAAAGTATGAATGATATGTTAGAATCCGCGAGACGGATTCGAATCATGAAAGGAATGAAAGTATGAATGATATGTTAGAATCCGCGAGACGGATTCGAAACATGAAAGGAATGAAAGTATGAATGATATGTTAGAATCTGCGAGACGGATTCAAAACATGAAAGGAATGAAAGTATGAATGATATGTTAGAATCCGCGAGACAGATTTGAAACATGAAAGGAATGAAAGTATGAATGATATGTTAGAATCTGCGAGACGGATTCGAAACATAGAAAGGAACAATTAAAATTAAAAAATAAATAAATAAATAAAAGTTCGAATGTGTAAGTGATTATAGACTAAACAAGTACATATTCTTTAAAAAGCGGATATTATCTAAGTTATGTCTTAAACATATGTATATATATATATATATGTGAATATATATGTATCTATACAAATATGATTGTATGCAAGAATGGTTAAAGGGACGAATGAGTCATGCGGGTCAAATGGTAATCGCCATTTAAACCTTGTACTTAATGTTTATTTTGACAAGTTTTATGCTTATAGATAAGCGTAATGAATGGGCATGCATTATCACAATTGGAAAGAAATAACCATTGTAAGTTATGGATAACGAGTTAAAAGGTTTTGATTCGTGCAAGGTATGTACCAAGGTTATATTTTCTTTTAAGTAGGGGCTTATAGCTCGATTAGAGAAGGATACGCCAGAAATGGGTAGTTGGTGGACATACGGTCATAATGTATTTTACAATTGGATTCTGAATAGTTAAATGAAGCAAGTGATAGTTATTAAGCAAGTAATAGTAAAATTAGCATGAAGTATTTGATTTACTATGTAGGTAAAACCGATGTAAGCTATTGTAGTAGCAAGAAACCTTAGTTGAAAGAAATAAGTTGTGAGCAAGTTACATGAAAGGTATATTACTAAATTACTCTTGTGGGTCAAAATGAATGGCGGGCTACGACCCGAAGAATAACTTAAGTATGGACGGGAAGGGTAAGTTTTGCAAGAAGAATGTAAAGGATGTATTAAAGTACTTGTATGTAAGCATGAATGGAAAGAAATACAATCGTGTACTTTATTACATCCATGATAATTAAGAAACGTCAATTTGACCTTGGAAAGTCAACTGTAATGGGTCGGTGAAATAATTAAAAAAAATGAAGGAATTGTGGGTGTTTAAAACACTAAACAGAATAAATTGGAAAGAATGAAATAATGATAAGTACCAACGGAAAATGCTAACCTTGATGCTAGGTTTGTTGGCCATGTTCATTTAAGCAAGATATTGTTAGAAGGAAGACCATGAGCGGAAGCCATTCATGAAAGGAAGGGATCGAACCGGCCTTGACACGGACTCATTCAGAAGCGGGCCAATCCGGTTTGCAGATCGTTAAGTTATACAATGAAGGCGAGGTTAGTAAAATGTTTAATTCTAGATTGAAAGGTAAGAATCTGTGAATTATTTGTACATATGAATGAGATGAATGGTAGGACAAATATGGTATAGTATGAAATAACCGACTAGAAATGGTCATCTTTAGAAAGTATTTATGTCAATAAGAGGAAGATTTAAGGACCCTGAATGAAAACTTGGAACTAGTTGATTAATGCTCATATGTTGCTCTTTGCATGACATGCCGGGTTAGTATAAGGAAGTAATGTGAAAGATTAAATATAAGGTTAGACATAAGGTTGTAAGTAGTTCAAGTGGTGGTAGAAATGTAGATTAATGATTGATCCTCGTGACAAGTACGGATAATGAGATATAAAAATGATAGTTATGTTAGAATGTTGATACTTGGATGTTTACGGTAATGCGTACTATCATACGCTCACTTCACATAGGGACATGAAGGAACCTAGAAAGGATGTTAGTTTCAAATTATGGAATATGGGATGTGTGACAAACGTCAATTCCTCACAACATACTTATGTAAGTCCTCCAATGTAACCTGAATGAATGAACGAACGAAGAGTAAGACTAGACGGGTTATAGAAGAAATGAAAGAGGTTTCGGGGACAAAACCTTCTTTAAGGGGGTAGATTTGTAACACCCTAAAAACTCGAATTATTCAGTTACTAGTATATACCACGTTTAAAAGAAGGAAATAAAATAACTAGGTTATTAAACCTAGTTATATGCTTGGTTAAAACAATAAGGATAGGAAATCAAGTTAATTATGAACAAATGACAAACTTGAGGGGTTGATTTGGAAAAGATGGAAAGATGAAATATAAAATAAAAATAAAAACTCAAAAACACACACTGAGTGTGTGTGGGGGTGCGTACGATCGCACAGGAGAAGAGGCGGAAAGGGGCACAAACCCTAATTCAAGATAAACCTTCAAATTAAAAGGGGAAACTGGCTCTAATCGGATGCATGGACCTACATTCTTAATCATCTAGACTTTCTACACATGAGGTAAGTTGTAGAAGTTAATTTTATGATTTGGTATGAAGTGAGACTATGACCAAACAACGAAATTGTATGAAATTGTGAATGTAGAGGTGTTAAAATCACCATTTAGGTTATGTTTTATGAATAAGTTCAAGTAATTTGGTGATTCAAGGTGAAATCCATAATGGTGAGTGAAGGTGGCGACTTGGGTGTTCTACCCATGTCCAATCCTTGTTTGATGTACTTGTTCCTAGCTTGAATCTATGTTAGTTGATGTCAATTGATGATAATAATTACTAGGGTGCTTAGACTTGGTGAAACTCGTAGTGAAAACTACAAGTTTTAAAGGGTTAAGAACCATCTTGACATGTTAAAGAATCATGTGTTAAATGGTTGCACATTAAGTGTTTGGTAAAATGCCTACATGAAACTTGAATTGATTCAAGTTTCTATTAAAAAGTTAGTAAATTCGTCACTTTTGACAGCCTTAGATAGTCATCTTGTAAATGTCGTATCTCATTCGTTATTAGGAGTTAGACAACGAGCCTTATATCGTTGAAAAGGTCGTTTCGCATATTACATTTCATATTTGGTCATAAGAGGCTGGTTATGAGATTTAGTGGGTCAAAACAACATGAAAAGTTAGTAAATTCGTCACTTTTGACAGCCTTAGATAGTCATCTTGTAAATGCCGTATCTCATTCGTTATTATGAGTTAGACAACGAGCCTTACATCGTTGAAAAGGTCGTTTCGCATATTACATTTCATATTTGGTCATAAGAGGCTGGTTATGAGATTTAGTGGGTCAAAATGGCATGAAAAGTTAGTAAATTCGTCACTTTTGACAGCCTTAGATAGTCATCTTGTAAAGGCCGTATCTCACTCGTTGTTAGGAGTTAGACAACGAGCCTTATATCGTTGAAAAGGTTGTTTCGCATATTACATTTCATATTTGGTCGTAAGAGGCTGGTTATGAGATTTAGTGGGTCAAAACAGCATGAAAAATTCGTTTTGACAGCAAGCTGTTTACACATAATTTAGTTGCTGGCCTGATCTTTAAAAAATCGTATAAAATCATAGAAAAATCGTTTGGAGGTGTTCTTTTTATGCCTGGAAAGATATTTAAATGAAGCACAATTCTTATTTGAAAGTCGAAGTCAGATTATGTGATTAAAAAGGGGGAAAGTGACCCCGAACAGCTGCTGCGTGAAAAATGCAGCAATAAAAATAATGTGTTTTATGAACTTAAAAATATGATTTTCTAGTTACCAATTTACTAAACACTAAATATTGCTTCGGGTGAATGTTTACAGTTGTTAAGGTGTGTTTAAAGTGTTTCTATGTAATAGTTGGAAGATATACTTATCTATAAGTGGTGTGACTTCTAAGAGTCAAACTGACCCAAAACTAGTATCTTGATAAATGTGGTAATAAAATCCATAAGGTCTAATAATTATGATATTAGATAGCTAAACTAATCATCTTATGGATATGATGTAATAGCTCGACTCTTGACAAGCTATATGGGATCTTGGAGAAGAATGGGTTAAACGGATCAAGTACGCAAAGAAGCTCTAATGGACACAAAGTAAGTAAGCTTACATCTTTTGTAGAATATGAATTTGTTTTTATGAACTATAAATATGATAAAATCGAAATGTGATTTCCGACGCGATATGATACATGTCGGAATAGATATAAACGATAAAAACCATGGTTAATAGTAAAAAGGGGCAAATTGGTAATTTAGTCATGAATGACTAAGATTTAATGAGTTTTCGTTAAGGTTGCCTTATAGTGTAACTAATAAAAGAAATAGCGGGGTAAAATCCGAAATGGGTCGTATGCGTGAATTTGAAATTAAAATATCAACTTTTGTAAACATCAATATTTGGTCAGTCAGACCACACGGGCCAAATGGTAGTAATAATACCATTTGACAAATTCGACTAATGTTTGGTTAGCAAGTCACTTGTTCATAGGAACGAATAGCAATTTAGATAATTGCATCGCCATAAAGTTTCGGCTAATAAAGCAAGGTATAAAAACGGGTCTATGCGTTGACTCGAGCCAGGTACGCGACGAAACATTTTGTTGTTGTTAATTGTTAATACGTAAATCTTATATATTGATGATATATGAAAGTTCGAGATGTAAAAATGTTTGATTTGTCTGTAATAAGGATTTATGATAGACAAATTAGCGGGTTGAGCAATAATAGGTGCAAACCGGGTAAATGGGTGCACAATTCCATAAGTGCTAAGCCCGGGGTTACGGGTAAAGAAACATTAAACACACAAGCCGGTAGTCGAAGCGAGAATGCGAGTAGATTAAAGGATTTGGGAACGGGTTGTCAAATTGAGTATTAAGTCCCATGCATAGGAATGTGATTGAAATAGGATTTATTGCTTATTAGCGAACTAACCTCGTGTATGTGTTTATACAGTTTAAATCAGTTGAAGTAATAAGTTACTAAACATTGTCTTGAGTATGAAATGAGAATGCAGGTATTCTTTTAACGTCGTTATCAGGGTTAAAGAATTTGGAATGCACGAATGTACACGGAAAGCTTATTCGTGGGGATTAGTATGGGAAGAAGGAACGCGGACTGGCTATTGATTACGTAGGTCTAGTTTAGGAATGATGTCATTGTATCTAACCGATGTATATGTATGTGGTGAATGCAGGTGGCGTGGACTTAGCATCATTACGAAGAAAAGAAGGTTTGAAGATCGAGTCAAGAGCGAGGGTTGTACGGGAAGGATCGGTCGCATAATTTGACAAAAAAAATATAGGTCTTGAAGTATTAATATAATGGGACGTGGTAAATTCCTTTTTAATGAGTGTATGAATTGTTGTCTTGGAACCTTCCTGTAAGTATTATGTCTAGTAAAGAACGAAATTTTTGGGCTCTTATTTTTCGCTGTGTCGTATTTTAAGTTATTACACGTTAGTCTTACAGGGAATTGTTCTTATTACGAACGGGCCATGCCCGAATTTTGTTAAATAATAGTATGATAATAGTCATTTTCGGAATATGAAATTTGGGTGTTACAAGTTGGTATCAGAGCCCTGGTTTGAGGGAAATCAAGTAGAAGGAGGTGAATACTTGAACTCAAACCTGTGTGCTCTTGTGACAAGGAACCCATACAATCCAAGACTCGATCAAGGCCTAAAGTTAAAAGCGAATGGAAGTATGTATTAAATTATGTATTTGAAGGAAACTAATAGTATGTTATGTGAAGGGTAAGCGCAATTGCTTGGAAAGGATGATCTGTGAATGTGGTCTAGGACCGGCACCAAGGCATGTAATAAGACATATTGACCCAGGTACGTAAATTTAGCATATGGGTGCATGTAATGGTAAAATTTATCAAATGAAGGAAAAATTTTAATGAAATATAATAATAGGATGGAAACGAAGTTATGAAAATGTTACACGTGCCGAAACCTAATTCTTCGGGCATAAACCCTAATTCAAGATAAACCTTCAAATTGAAAGGGGAAACTGGCTCTAATCGGATGCATGGACCTAGATTCTTAATCATCTAGACTTTCTACACATGAGGTAAGCTGTAGAAGTTAATTTTATGATTTGGTATGAAGTGAGACGATGATCAAACTACGAAATTGTATGAAATTGTGAATGTAGAGGTGTTAAAATCACCATTTAGGTTATGTTTTATGAATAAGTTCAAGTAATTTGGTGATTCAAGGTGAAACCCATAATGGTGAGTGAAGGTGGCGACTTGGGTGTTCTACCCATGTCCAAATCCTTGTTTGATGTACTTGTTCCTAGCTTGAATCTATGTTAGTTGATGTCAATTGATGATAATAATTACTAGGGTGCTTAGACTTGGTGAAAGTCGTGGTGAAAACTACAAGTTTTAAAGGGTTAAGAACCATCTTGACATGTTAAAGAATCATGTGTTAAATGGTTGCACATTAAGTGTTTGGTAAAATGCCTACATGAAACTTGAATTGATTCAAGTTTGTGTTAAAAAGTTAGTAAATTCGTCACTTTTGACAACCTTAGATAGTCATCTTGTAAATGCCGTATCTCATTCGTTATTAGGAGTTAGACAACGAGCCTTATATCGTTGAAAAGGTCTTTCGCATATTACATTTCATATTTGGTCATAAGAGGCTGGTTATGAGATTTAGTGGGTCAAAACAACATGAAAAGTTAGTAAATTCGTCACTTTTGACAGCCTTAGATAGTCATCTTGTAAATGCCGTATCTCATTCGTTATTATGAGTTAGACAACGAGCCTTATATCGTTGAAAAGTTCGTTTCGCATATTACATTTCATATTTGGTCATAAGAGGCTGGTTATGAGATTTCGTCGGTCAAAACGGCATGAAAAGTTAGTAAATTCGTCACTTTTGACAGCCTTAGATAGTCATCTTGTATAGGCCGTATCTCATTCCTTGTTATGAGTTAGACAACGAGCCTTATATCATTGAAAAGGTTGTTTCGCATATTACATTTCATATTTGGTCATAAGAGGCTGGTTATGAGATTTAGTGGGTCAAAACAGCATGAAAAGTTAATAAATTCGTTTTGACAGCAAGCTGTTTACACATAATTTAGTTTCTGACCTGATCTTTCAAAAATCGTATAAAATCATAGAAAAATCGTATGGAGGTGTTCTTTATATGCCTGGAAAGATATTTAAATGAAGCACCATTCTTATTTGAAAGTCGAAGTCAGATTATGTGATTAAAAAGGGGGAAAGTGACCCCGAACAACTGTTACGTGAAAAATGCAGCAATAAAAATAATGTGTTTTATGAACTTAAAAATATGATTTTCTAGTTACCAATTTACTAAACACTAAATATTGCTTCGGGTGAATGTTTACAGTTGTTAAGGTGTGTTTAAAGTGTTTGTATGTAATAGTTGGAAGACATACTTATCTATAAGTGGTGTGACTTCTAAAAGTCAAACTGTCCCAAAACTAGTATCTTGATAAATGTGGTAATAAAATCCATAAGGTCTAATTATTATGATATTAGATGGCTAAACTAATCATCTTATGGATATGATATAATAGCTCGACTCTTGACAAGCTATATGGGATCTTGGAGAAGAATGGGTTAAACGGATCAAGTACGCAAAGAAGCTCTAATGGACACAAAGTAAGTAAGCTTACATCTTTTGTAGAATATGAATTTGTTTTTATGAACTATAAATATGATAAAATCGAAATGTGATTTCCGACGCGATATGATACATGTCGGAATAGATATAAACGATAAAAACCATGGTTAATAGTAAAAAGGGGCAAATTGGTAATTTAGTCATGAATGACTAAGATTTAATGAGTTTTCGTTAAGGTTACCTTATAGTGTAACTAATAAAAGAAATAGCGGGGTAAAATCCGAAATGGGTCGTATGCGTGAATTTGAAATTAAAATATCAAGTTTTTTAAACATCAATATTTGGTCAGTCAGACCACACGGGCCAAATGGTAGTAATAATACCATTTGACAAATTCGACTAATGTTTGGTTGGCAAGTCACTTGTTCATAGGAACGAATAGCAATTTGGATAATTGCATCGCCATAAAGTTTCGGCTAATAAAGCGAGGTATAAAAACGGGTCTATGCGTTGACTCGAGCCAGGTATGCGACGAAACATTTTGTTGTTGTTAATTGTTAATACGTAAATCTTATATATTGATGATATATGAAAGTTCGAGATGTAAAAATGTTTGATTTGTTTAAAATAAGGATTTATGATAGACAAATCAACGGGTTGAGCAATAATAGGTGCAAACCGGGTAAATGGGTGCACAATTCCATAAGTGCTAAGCCCGGGGTTACGGGTAAAGAAACATTAAACACACAAGCCGGTAGTCGAAGCGAGAATGCGAGTAGATTAAAGGCTTTGGGAACGGGTTGTCAAATTGAGTATTATGTCCCATGCATAGGAATGTGATTGAAATAGGATTTATTGCTTATTAGCGAACTAACCTCATGTATGTGTTTATACAGTTTAAATCAGTTGAAGTAATAAGTTACTAAACCATTGTCTTGAGTATGAAATAAGAATGCAGGTATTCTTTTAACGTCGTTATCAGGGTTAAAGAATTTGGAATGCACGAATGTACACGGAAAGCTTATTCGTGGGGATTAGTATGGGAAGAAGGAACGCGGACTGGCTATTGATTACGTAGGTCTAGTTTAGGAATGATGTCATTGTATCTAACCGATGTATATGTATGTGGTGAATGCAGGTGGCGTGGACTTAGCATCATTACGAAGAAAAGAAGGTTTGAAGATCGAGTCAAGAGCGAGGGTTGTACGGGAAGGATCAGTCACATAATTTGACAAAAAAAATATAGGTCTTGAAGTATTAATATAACGGGACGTGGTAAATTCCTATTTAATGAGTGTATGAATTTTTGTCTTGGAACCTTCCTGTAAGTATTATGTCTAGTAAAGAACGAAATTTTTGGGCTCTTATTTTCCGCTGTGTCGTATTTTAAGTTATTACACGTTAGTCTTACACGGAATTGTTCTTATTACGAACGGGTCATGCCCGAATTTTGTTAAATAATAGTATGATAATAGTCATTTTCGGAATATGAAATTTGGGTGTTACAGCTATGAGCGGGTGTGACAACCGTGAGTTAGGAAAATACCAGAGTTTAGAAACACCGGATTTTTATTTATTAAACAGATGGGAATAAACCCATGTTTTACAAAGGTAGCTTTAATATGGGATAAACCCGAATATATGAAACAACATTTAATTTAATTTAATTTAATTTAATTTAGTTTAATTTAATTTAATTGATAAAATAAGCCACTTTTTCAAGCCTTTCGGTGCCGTATCATCAGTCTTATTCCAATCTACTGTAATCACATGAAACGCGTTTTAAAAACATTTGGTCAGCAGGAAATACTGGTGAGTTCATTCATTTTTTGGAACAAAAACATATTTGTTATAATTCATAGCATTTAGAGTTTTTATATTTGCCCTTATCTTATAATTAGCTGGTTCAGTTGTCACTCGACTCGGATCTATGACTGTAGACATATCACTAATTAGGCTCGCCCACCTAAAGTGATAAATCATTAGTAGTAATGTGCACATACCCCCACTTACTGCCAGTAATAAAAGATTAGCAAAGACTTAATCACTGCAAAGTATAACTGGAAAACATATAGGGTTTTGCAAACAATTTGGTAAAAAGAGAATGACTCACCTTGTTAGCATATAGTCTTAACTAACAAGCATCTTGATTCTAAGTCTTCTGATGATTATACATCTTGTTTGATAGTAGGTTTATGGACCGGAGTTTTGTTTAACAGGGTGGAATACGTATTAGTGTAAAACCACATCAAACCTAACGTTGGTCAAGAGATCAGAACCTTAACGAAATTCACAAAGTATAGTCTTGTTTAGACAGCACTTTGGCATTCGTCCGTTAGTTTCCGAATCGATCGAACAGAATATCATATTGGTGATTATTGGTTAGAACACCAACGTATAGAGAGAAGAATAGAAGGAATGAGCAAAGAAAAATGAATTCTAAGCTTCCTATTTATAGGTAAGAAGTATGAAATGTCTAGGAAGTTTCCTAAATACTTTCTAAGAAGTTACCTATACATTTTCTAGGAAGCTTCCTACTTACATGTATATCTTCTTACACCTTCCTTGCACCTTCCTTTCATGTATATCTATTTTTATGTATATCTATTTAGGTGTTTAATTAACTTTACTTAGCTGATTAATTAATCTTACTTAGCTTAATTAATCTTGTTTAACTGATTAATTAATCTTACTTAGCTTAATTAATCTTGCTTAACTGATTAATTAATTAACTAACTTAACTGATTAACTTATTAGTCATTTGTCTGATTGATCTACCTTAACTGTTTAAATACATAATTTACTTAGCCGGTTAATTAACTTAATTAGCTGATTAATTAACTTACTCAGCATGCTTAACTGCTAAGTTTCCTTTCCTATTAATGTTTCCTTAGCTTATTAAGTTTTCTTAACCGCTAAATTATCTTAACTGCTAAGCTTTCATAAGAATTAAGTTTACTTAATCATTAAGTTTTCTTAATCATTAAGTTTCTTTAACCACTAAGTTTACTTAATTACTAAGTATTCTAGTTTAACAGCTTCCCGGTTATGAGTTCTAATTTCTAGATAGAACGGAACTCGTATTAGTGTATTAACTCAATTCAACTTTAACGATAATCACGAGATCGCAACCCTCACAACGAATGACAAAGTATAGCCAGATATTGGCAGCACTTAAACATCCATTGGATCACTTTCAATCAATCAGATATAGTACCGTGTCCGTGATTAGAGTTATTACCCTGATAGCGAGTAGAGTTTCGGGGTTTAGGGGTTTTAGTGCAAAGAAAATGTAGAACGAGAGAGATAGCTCGTCAAAATTGATCGAACTGGTGCAAAAAGTTCATTCCCACACCGCTGCTTATATACCCACAAATGGGTCTCCCCCACGTGTCGCGCACGGGTCGGCCTCCCCTGGCGCGTGTCGCGGGGATGGTCGACCTGGCTTTGGTCGCCACGTGTCACACGTAGGCCAGACACGTGTCGCAGTGTCGTGACGCGTGTCCTTGGCCGCCCTTCTCATCCAGTCGTGCGCTTTTCTCGATTTTGTGCTGGTGTTTATCGCGTATTTTTGGGTCTTGATCCTAAATTGTTCGGTTTATAATTACAAGTCTACTAAAGGTACTTTTGTGTGGTTTAGTTCATTAACCGTCAAGTTTTCAAGTTTCGTCGCGCACACTTCAGATTTTATTTATAGATCTTTTCTGAGGTTTGTTACAGTGAAACCCGCATCTTAATGACTAGTTTCAATCCTTAAAATGGTTTTCAAAAGCTCTCACCAAGGTCTCAATGATACCGACAACTCGAGCCGCGTTGTAACTAGAAGGACGTAAGCTGTAGCCGCATCCCGGCAAGAGCATAGTCCATCAGGCCAACGCGTGTGTTCGAACTTGTTAATGATAGTTGAATCACCTTGGGTAGTCGATGTCTAACACCCCAGACACTCCACCTACTTTTGAACCCCCAATCGCCAATTTCTACGTGTTAACATATTTTACATGTTTATGATTTTACGCTTTATCTATTTTACCACTTTACCGCTTATTCGATTTGTCACTTTTCGCTCCCCGCTTATTATGCACAACTCGCACAGCCATCGCAATCTAAAACAAAAGCTGAATGTACGCAACAAAACTAAGGTCTGATAACTCGCCCTCTCTCTCTCTTCATCGCGTCCTCGCTCACTTTATACAAGCATATATGTGCGTCAGTATCTATATTTATTATATACGACTATATGTGTTATACGTGAGAACTTAGGAATCTCGTGTCTCCTATGTGGCTCCTATGTGAATACGTATTACTATGATACCTGCAACAAACTTTAAACACACTCAATCACATCGCGTACTCAAATCATTATGATCGAATCTCACTCCAAATCTCTTTTCGTTTAGATGTCTTCGAACGACTTCACCTCGAGACGTACAGCCAAGAGAAGAGCCAGACAAAGTGCCGATAAGATGATCGCCTCACTCGTGGCCAAGGAAGTGGCCAGGGTCATTCCTCAAATTGTTGCACAGGTTCAATCTCTCGGCAACTCTCGAACTTCAGAAGACTCTAAGACTAACGTATCGCAGACTACCTTCTTTTACAAGCACTTCAAAGCCTGTGACCCAATGGTCTTCACAGGTAAAGGAGGTGTATCTCAGCTACTCCAGTGGTTTGATGCCATCGAGGTGACCCTTCGTCAGAGTGGGTGCCCCGAGCATTTCCGTACCAATGCGCAACAGGAGTATTTCAATCAAGAGCCCTCGACTGGTGGACAGCCGAGTGTAACAAGCGTGGGAACGATGCAGCCTACGCTCTCTCCTGGAATGAGTTGAAGGAGCTCATGAAGGAAGAGTACTGCCCTCCCCACGAGGTCCAGAAGCTAGAGAACGAATTTTGGGAAATCAAGCAAATCGACGGTGACAACACATGCCTCACAGCAAGGTTCAAACAGCTTAGCATTATCTACCCAAGCCAAGTTGACACTCCCGAAAAGGCTATCAAGAAGTACATCCGTGCTTTGCCTGAGTGTGTGGGTGATATCGTCGAAGCTGCAAAACCTGCTACCATCGAAGAAACCTATCGCAACCAGAGCCTCTCCAAGCAGTTCTAGTTCAATCGAGGCGCGCCTACACTAGAACTCTTCCCCTGTGTCACAAATGTACCTACCACCACCAGCCAGAAGCTGACTGTCGCTATTGCGCAAATTGCAACTGTCTTGGTCACCATACCCATCATTGCCACACAGGGCCACGAACTTAAAGCACGCTAGCACATCCCGCACCGCCAACGCAACCCATGGCTTTAGCAGCAACCGCAACCCGAGCAGGAGTCTACAACACCGAACACCAAACAGGCGTAGAATAACGTTGTAATGATGCTATACTTGATGAAAACTCTTGTGTACTTATTCTATTACTCGATGCAACGCTGACTCTTTCTCTCTCTCTCTCCCCCCTAGTCCTTGCACTTAATCTAAGTTCGCACGACACTAATACTATATACTATATCACGATATAATGCGTTTTACCCTTACTATGCGTCCTTGAAATGGGTTACGATAAACGTGCAAGGAACAACTTAATCACGGGTGCATACAAGATTATTTTGGTCGGTGCACGGAGATCGTAGTAAGTTCCAATGATGCCATAACGTTCAAGGCATGGTGAAGCGTGGTGGATACGCCACTGGTACTTCCTATATATAAGCGTCTTAACCATGTCGACAGAGTGTGACATCTATTAACGGGACAGAGGTGTGTGGTTGAAGCATGGTTGATACGCCGCTGGTACTTCCTATATATAAGTGCTTCGCCATGTTAACCAAATTCTTGTGAAGAAAATGCCATACGGAGTTGAACGTTATTAGACCTCTGATACTACTGAGACTAATTTCAACATGCTAAACTCATCCACAAGGTGTAATATCTCATCGCAACTCAAATGCGTCACCGATAGACTTTTCGTAAGTCTACCCGCACGCAATCGCACCTTCGCTGGAAATCTAACTCGCATTCGAAATCGCTTAAACGCTTATCGCATGTGTCAATATCAACGCTTCAATAGTCTCCTCGCTTACCGCTTATCGCTTATCGCATTTCACTGTTCGTTACTCGCCTGTCGCACGTCACTTATCGCTTTTGACGCTTATCGCCTACCGCCTGTCGCTATTCGCGTATCGCTTATCACATTTCGTCGTTCGCTTATCGCTTATTGTGTGTCGTTGTTTGCTTATCACCTACTGATTTTCGCTTTTCTCTTGCCATATAACGCTCACCGCCTATCTTGTCTCACGTATTGCACAACGCTTACCGCTCACCGACTACCTCGATGCTTTAATCGCTGACTCATTCGCGCACACTCGTGCCGCTACAACTAAGTTCGCAAAGGATTTCATCGCCTAGTTTACTCGCTCTTCTTTCCAAACTTGGTCCAACCACAATTCGCTTGGACCGAGGGCGCGAAATCTATCCATACCATATCAACACACATGACATTGCTTCACGGGATAGAGGCAATATAGCTAAACATGGTGGATAAGCCGCTGGTACTTCCTATATATAAGTATTTTAGCCATATTGACAAACTTTCGTGGAGAGGTGCCATGTGGGGCTCGACGATAATTAAAACTCTTGAACCATTTAAAACTTTTGTGAAAACAAATTTTTTTAATATAAAATGGAAAATTTCTAAAAATTTTAATTAAAACCTTTTTAACAAACAAACTCTCTTGTAACGTTAGTTAATGATCTATTCAAGTTAACACCACGTCATAAGAAACTTTTCGAAAATCAAGTTTTCCATAAAGATCTTCCGATAAATCGACAAAACCTTTTCGGCAACGCTAGCATGAACATCAACTCAAGTTCAACGCCACGCCGTACGAAAATTTTCCTAAACCAAAACTTTTTCTTTAAAAATCTCATTGCCATTAAACTTTTCGAGAACTTAAAACGCTTTTTGAATCGCTAAATACCATCCCTTAGACAAACGAATCGCCTTACTCATCGCTTTTCCTTATATTGCTTAGACGCACTCGTTAGTCAATCCCCGATCGACCACTCGTTTGCTCTCCACTTATTCTAACGCCTTCGTCACTCGTTTCTTTTCGCTCATCGCCGCTCACCTGTTCGCTCTCCGCTTATCTCGCTCGCTTTATCGCTACTCTCACTCGCATCAATTTTCGCAACCCTCCTTGTGGATTAATTTCGGGATGAAATTTCTTAAAGCAGGGGAGACTGTAACAACCAGCACCTTCGTGCTTGTTACACTTGTTACACTCGTTATGCCTAGCACCAGAGATTCGGATCATTATGTAACCATATCGCTTACAACACTATTTCGCATATACTCGCATACTTTCAACATGCTATATTGCACATCACAACGCATGCACTAACGCTAACGATGACATCGCGTGAATAGTTAAGTCGATCCCATCGATCGTCGTGATGCAACGCAATCACGCTAACGACGACATCACGTGAGTACTTGAGTGATTCCCATCAATCATCGTAAAGCGTCGTAAACGCTAACGCAGACTCAAATGCAATTACTTATGCTATGACCTGTTATATATAATAATAATAATAATAATAATAATAATAATAATAATAATAATAATAATAATAATGAAGTTGTGGAAACTATCTAAACGCGCACTCGCAGGCACGCGCAACTCCATCTATCGCACTTAACTCGACACTACAATTATCGCTAAAACGCTTAATGTGTCCACAATGATTAACGCAACCAAACACGACGAACGAAACTAAAGTCGGAAAACGAACTCGCACAAACTGCCCGATCGAATGACCCTTCAATCGAATGGCCATCCGTCCGGATAACCATCCGATCGGATGGCCATCCGATCGAACGGCCGTCCCACCCGCTTAAACCACATCGCCTTTCTCCCTCTCACCTATAAATACCTCACTTGTCATATCAACTGTTGGTTGATGTGACAGCCTCATCCGACCAGCACGCTCCCAAGCACTTTTCTCTCGATTCTTCGCGATTTCGCTAACTCTGACGTGCTCTCAATCAATCCAATCAAGTTGTGTTTACTTGTTAAACACCTATAGTGAGTATACTTGACCCCTTTTTAACGTTTTATACACACTTTGGGGTGTAACATACGTTCATAACTAAAACGCACTTATCAAAACTATTACCACATGCGAATTACGGTCATATATATTTACACGTGATGCTTGATACATATGTGCTAGGACTTTTACTCGCAACGTCCCACCTTAGCTAACATCGAGTGACTTAGTTGGTAGTATTTTTTTGTAGTGTATATGTTGTGTATCTCGTTTATGTATGTGGAAATTTGCAGCACTTTTATCTACTTATTTTACCATGTCAAACCTGTATACTCGCCAATACTTTTTGTATTGACGTCGCTTTAACGTATGTTGCAGGAAAATTGCAGGCTATCTCGAAATCAAGCTAGGAAGTCTAGAAACTCACAATAAATCTAGGTTGTCGGATTTGTATTGTTTGAAAGAACATGAAAATTTGTATGACTGTTTATTGATGTATTTCTTATTAGTATGGGATAATGAACGCTTTAAATATCGTCACTAAATAGTTGTTATGGATTCTCTTGAGCAATCTGATTCGCCTAGTGTGTAACATCCGTCAAAATGAGTTTCCAAAATCCGACCCGTTTTGAAATTAGGATCCTAACCTTTGAAACCTCATAAATTTTTTTCGCTAAATAAACAAACGTTAAAGGATTTATTCTAATCCAATTATCAATCTAGTTTTTATTTATTTATTTAAATTAATTAAATCAATTAATATTGCAATATAATTTTTTTTTATTAAACTAGTGAGTCTTGTTAAGTTTTAAGGTTAGTTTGAAGTAATATAAGTTAACCTGGTTAACCAAGTTAATTAACCTAGTTAATTTGATGAGTTAAAATGAGAGTCTAAGCTAAACCAATTAACCAAGCCAGCGTTAGTCAGGTTAGCATAGTTAAGGGACCAAAAGTGGTATTCTTTTTTTATTTTATTTTTATAATGAAAGGATGAAAATTTAGGGACTGTTTCTGCAAAATCCATGAAACTTTAAAGTTCAATCTCATTCCTTCTTGCCGCCAAATTCGTCAACGATGTACAGCTCCTTTCTTTCCATTTCTGTTTGACCGCTGAGTGATCGGGATTTCGAGATGATTTTCCGCGTTTCCATACTTGCAAACAATCAAGAACCTAGCCCTATGTCGAATGAGATACATCAACCGACACTTTTGTTTAATTCGGAAACTCCGTAACTTACCGAAACGGGCATTCGAAATGTGTATATAAATAGCCTTCATCCTCTCGAACACCCTCATAGCCACCCTCGACACACCCTTCACAACCTGTTTTGAACACCCTCACACAATCATCACACACTTCGACATCTTTCGCACAACCTTGCCGTAGAAGCTAGTCGTCGCTGGAGTATCGAAGGACATCGCCGGAGATTGGAGCTCCGCCGGAAACGTCCGAAGTCCCGTCTGAACCGCGCCAGAACCTTTTGTTTCGGTTTCAGCCGTTCCGTTTCGCTTCGTTTCCAAGTTCGCCGGAGTTTGCATCAGAAACAACCTCATGACTCGCTACCCTCTTCTGTTTCGCCGCAGTCATCAGAACTCGTATCGTCATTT
Source organism: Helianthus annuus (assembly GCF_002127325.2). Classification (NCBI taxonomy): domain Eukaryota; kingdom Viridiplantae; phylum Streptophyta; class Magnoliopsida; order Asterales; family Asteraceae; genus Helianthus; species Helianthus annuus. The sequence continues at coordinate 70,199,177 of NC_035439.2, forward strand.
GAGTTCACCGGGAACAGTCACCGTGCCGCCCGAAGGTCAGGACGTTGTAATAACGGAACTCGCCTTGCTTCGGTATACTTTTTCTCTTTTTTTTCCGACTAATCCCACCAGAACTCTTAACCTTTTGCCAATAAACATGGCTTATTACAATTAAGTTTTAATAGCACTATAACACTGACGTCGAACTTTCTTTATAAATGTGGAAGATGATTGTTTTGTTGGTTCAAGTCAAGTAAAAGGGTCTAAGTTCTTCAACTTATTCAAATATTTTCGAGAAAAATGCCCGGATAGTCCCTGTGGTTTCGTATTTTTTCACCTATAGTCCCTAACTTTCTAAAACTACCTGAATAGTCCCCAACTTTTCATTTTTTGTTCTCGGATAGTCCCTGGGTCTAACTTCAGTTTGTTTTCTCTGTTAAGTGGGTGTGAAATGACAAAAATACCCTTTCCTTTAAAAGGCCAAACCACAGGGACTATCCGGGCATCTTCTACATTTTTAGAGAAAAACCCTACCACCACACTTTCCGGCGAACTTTTCCGGCGAAATTAATTTCCGGCGACTTTAAATCTTGAACGCGAGTTATTCCGGCACCGCCACCTTTCCGGATCGTTACGGACCTATCATTTGGTATCAGAGCCTCGGTGTCTCGTTTCAGTTTTATGTTTGGTCGGATCTTTATCGGAAAACCCGCCGGAGACGTGTTTTGGAACTGTTTCAGATTCGGCTTGGAATCTGTGAGTATCCAAGTGTGGTTTTTATTGTTATTGATCAGTTCACGTTGGATGTATGCTTTCCAGTCGTTTTCTTTGCCGGAGATAATGTTGTTTACTGATTGGTTCAGTTTGAGTTTCTTGCCAGTTTTTTTTATTCCCTTTTTTTTATTCCCTTTGAGGTCGTTGTTCTCCTTTCATTCTACCACTGGTTCACTTATTTAAACCACTATTACTCCAAACAATTGGTTCAGAAATTGTTCAATTTCAATTAAAACTACGAGGAGGAGGATTAAGTTGATCAACATTCGATTACAACCTTGCAATTGCACCACCGCACTATCATCATCCACACCCAATTGGGTAAAAGGAAATGAGGTTTTTGAAAGGATTTTTGTAGTTGTCAATTTCTATCGATTTGTTTCCATCCAACACCCAGAGAAGCTGAGGTCGACAAACACCTTCACTTTCTACAGGTCCTTTTCATCAAATTAAATTGCAATTTAATTACTGAATAGTTCTTCTAGGGTACTTCATCATATAGTCATCATCTAATGATTTTGATTTACTTTCCTTGGCCTCCAGGGTCGTGACATACACGGTCGGATATACATAAATGAACAAGGAATCAATGCTCAGGTGATCATTCTTGCATCCATGTTTACTCATCTGTGTTTACTGTCATCTGTTTGTTTTCATGTTTCATTGTACATGGAATATCGATGAACCGGAAGATAAAGACTCATAACTTGATTTTGACGAGTTGCAAACATAAAACTGACTTTTTGATGGTTGTTGACTTGTAAATTTGTGCAGTACAGCGGGCCATCAGAAGACGCTCTTGCATATGCTAGTTTGATTTAAAAGAACCATCATGCTGAAGATCTACAAATGTTTGAAATCGAAGTCTGACAAATGTTAGTTTCCAACCATCATGCGGAAAGGTGGCGGTGCCGGAATGACTCGCGTTCAAGATTTAAAGTAGCCGGAAATTAATTTTGCCGGAAAAGTTCGCCGGAAAGTGTGGTGGTGGGGTTTTTCTCTAAAAATGTAGAAGATGCCCGGATAGTCCCTGTGGTTTGGCCTTTTAAAGGAAAGGGTATTTTTGTCATTTCACACCCACTTAACAGAGAAAACAAACTGAAGTTAGACCCAAGGACTATCCGGGAACAAAAAATGAAAAGTTGGGGACTATTCAGGTAGTTTTAGAAAGTTGAGGACTATAGGTGAAAAAATGCGAAACCACAGGGACTATCCGGGCATTTTTCTCAATATTTTCTTTTGTTAATTTTGTTCACATACTATTTTTAAGTAAACAGCTTTCTTTTTATTTACTCCTATTTATTTTCTTAAATTCTTTGATAACATCAATAATTAACATACTATTTTTAAGTCTTTTATAATATTCAAGACTAATTTTAGAATTCATAACTCATCAGGTGACCTCGTTTCCTATTTTTTATTATTATTATTATTATTATTATTATTATTATTATTATTATTATTATTATTATTATTATTATTATTATTATTATCATTATTATTATTATTATTATTATTTATTTCTTTACAACCCTTAATTTTAGGTTAACAGTTTATGTTTTTTCAGCATTAAAATCTTTAAGAACCATATTAACATTTCGATCATTGTTTATCTTTATCAAGAATTAACAAATTTATTTAATTCTTTTCTTTTACAATTAAAAACTTTGAAACTTAATAAAGGCGACAAATTAATAAAATTCTTTTTATAACAACAAATGTTATAAGGAGATAAAATATAACGTGCGAATTATAAAATGTTAACCATAAAACTTAGGAACTTTATTTAATCTACAATTTTTAACGGGTTCGTTACGTGTTATTCTAAACATCTAGGATAACCGCTCTCATTCGTTCGTTCGGATTCTCCATTCTTACTCATGCATTGTTACAAGAAAGCGCAACGCAATCAATGTGAGTATACATGACCCATTTTCGTTTTACACTTTTGGGTGCAATATGTATTACATATCAAGCATCACAACACATTAAACATTTTATGCACACTCTATCCTTACTCTATGTGATACATTTTAATCATGTTAGACATGTTATGCTATTGTAAACACCTAATGACTATGTGTTCATTAACTTCGTACAAGTCTCCCCTAACAATGGTAGCGCTATAGGTTGAGAAACGCCCCTCCTGTTCTATGAGCAGGTATTGTTAGGTTAAACTATGTCAACATACTCAAACTCGTTTGGGTACACTTTAATTGCGTTAAACTTTGGTTTGGGCACATAGAGTAACATCGTTTCGAGTATATACTGTTAACATGATATTGTATTTCACATTTGGATATGAGCAACATTTTAAACACGTATATGCTATGTATGAAAACTTGTATACTCGCCCACTTAGCATTTCGATTATTGTTAAATGTTATGTTTATTTATTTATTTGGAACTATGTATCCCACTATGAGATTTAATGAAATAAATTTAATCCATATTGTCACAATTAGTGTTATGTTGTTTTGAGCAATTTGTACGTCTCATCCCGATGTTTCCGCCATCGGTTGGGGTGTGACATAGTGCCACGCCCCGATGATTCCGCCACCGGTTGGGGTGTGACAATAAGTGATGAATTCACACGAATATCTCAAACTGGCCAAATAAAGTATAAATACTTGATAGTCCAAGTAAGCACAAACCGAATAATGGGAGCGCAAAATATTAATGAACCTATGTGATAGGTCGAAAAAGAGTATAGAAAGGAAAACGCAAACCAGTGAAACAGGAGTGTTAAAAAACATAAGGATAAAGAACCCGGGTAACAGGTTGAAAGGAAATAGAGGCGTAAACTGAATAACGGTAAGAGTGAGACAAACCGACGTGTTAATGACGTGAGAAGTCATAGAGTCGGAAAGATAATCCGAAAGAAAACGAATGTAGCCTTAGACTACGGTCAAGGTCAAATTAATTTCAAAAGAGAAAATAAAATTTTCTAAACATAAAAGGGGGTGCCTTGACGCCATATATATAAATATATGTAATTGAATAAAGACACGAGTAAAAGATGATCTACGGGATCACCATAACCTTCGGGTTGTAAACAATGTAAAGGTTTACGGGACCAAAATGACCCTTGGGTCACAAATAGAAAGAAACGAACTGTTGGGGTCTCACCTTAAAAAGGTGAAAACCTAAAGAAAAAGCTTACGAGGCTAAGTGAAAGAACCTACGGGTTGTTTGGGTTAAACGTGGGAACTAGTTATAATTCCCCACATTAAATAATAATGGAAAGGAATAAATCCTCGGATGTAAAATTCCTTGATACAAGTAAATGACATAAGACAAGGAGAAAACGTACTGAAAACAACATTTTAACAAAACGTAAGTAGTATGAGATCAAGAATTCACATAAGGCCGGGGATGGCAATGTGGTACACACGGATGACGGGGTATGAAGTAATGGTGACTAAACAGTCTAGCCGGTAAAACCATTCAAGGTTAAGGTAATACTATGACCTATGTAACGCGCTTGTCAATATAGGATTAACATGAAATGAACATGACAGACTCAGTGATCGGGTGATCAAATGACAACTCAGTCAAGTAGGCGACAAGGATAAGATATACATGATAGAAGTTACGGTCCATGAGGACTTAGACATAAAAGACGCACATGTCAATACGAATGAAAACTTTATACCAAAAAGAATAAATGCCTTGAAAATGAAACTAAGTTCGTTTGGTCTTACCAATGAACTACGTAAAGAAGGTTTCGGGGGCGAAACCTCTTTAAGGGGGTAGACTTGTAACACCCCGAAAATGGGTTTCGGTAATCAAACTACGTTAATAATAATGAACGAGTAAAATACCGTTAGTGGTAAAAACTAATCCCGGATCCACCGGATCCTTGCCACCGTTTCCACCAGCCTCAATGGTCAGCATCTCCTCAGCATCCTCGTCGTCCCCAAGCTCTTGCAGCCTCTGCTTCCAAGCAGCCACATCCCACTCAGCTCTGTCGAAGGAAGGATCAGCAGCTTCCTTGGCATCTGAAGCCTGATCTTCAACGTTACAATGGCAGCAGAGTTCTTGGCTTCGTCAATGATCTCCGATCGCTCCTTGTTAGCAGTGATATCAGCAAGAAGGATCTGCTTTTGCAACGTCTTATTTTCCTTCTCCAGGTGCGCAATCCTGTTGTCTTTGGTAGCCCCAATGGTTTGGAGGTCAAGGATACGCTCTTCAGCATCGGCCAAGTGTTGGCCTTGGAGGATCTGGATCTCAGCAAATTTCTGCAAACAAAGAATCATCATTCAGGATCATTTATCCTTGGATAGGATACAAGTTTCAGGATATATGATCCTTACCTCAGAGATTGCTTCGTGGAGTTGCTGTTCGATCAGAGGGAGACCTTCAGAGGACTCGGAGGGCTACTTCCTTTTGTTCCCACCTTTGGCACGGGTGCTCATGCCTTTGCTCTCCGGGATGCTTTGGCTTACAGCCAGCTCCTTCTTGATGGATCGGGGGAGACAATATCCTGGATGTCGCTAACACCAAACTTGGAGGCAGACTTCGATGACTTTGCAGCGCCTACACACATAAAAAAAGATAAGTATTCATTATTTATTTTTCAATTAGATATTTATAGAAACGGATACTTACTTGACATGGTGTAGGAGGTGGAAGAAACTTCTTGTGAATCCTTTATCCTTGGCTGAAATGTTCTGATAGCTGTATCGAGATTCCAGAAGGCACTGAGTCTTTCAGCTGTGACAGGTGAATCTTGTATACTTGACAAGGAGATAGCTGCCGGTGTGTGTAAGATGTGTTATGTTTTTGTTGATAATTTAAGCCCATTTTACACATTAGTCAAGTTTTAAATTTATAAAACACGATATTCTACTAACACTAAACACACACATGGGCAAGTGCACCCATCGTGAGCGTAGTATAGCATTGGTATGATACCGAGGTCGTCCAAGGACACAAGAGCTTTTAGTATCGGTTTATCCTCAACGTCTAATCAAACTAAAATTTTTAGAAAAGGTTTTTAAACATGAAAAATAAAAACTAAAATGCTGAAAATAAAAATAAAATAAAAACAGACAGACAAGATGAATCACTTGGATCCGACTCGCCTTTAATGTAACCTTTGATGATTTCCGCACTTTTGTACTTTTTAAGAGATTATCTTACTTATAGTAGTAGGCCCCTCTTTTGAAGGTGACGTTACCCTCAACCCAGTGGTTTGAGTCAGCAAGGATACAATCCCAAAGGGTCCGAATATTGAAAGATAATTAATTAAGTTATTAATGCGTAAAGTGGTAGGCCCCTCTTTTGAAGGTAACATTACCCTCGGCTAAGTGGTTTGAGTCAGCAGGGATACAATCCCAAGTAGCCAGTTTAATGTATTAATAGTAGTTTACATATGAGGGGATCAAACCATTCGTACCCCCGCCATCCAATACCAGTGGGTATTGAAGGAGGTCTTAGTAAGCTTGACCTAGGTCCTTGCAGGATCTATACACTGAACAAGGCATGAACCTTACTAAACCATTCCTTTAACCCCCGACCAGGTAGCCAACATATCTCTATATAGACCGTAGAGATATGAATGGTGAAAATCTTTTACTTTATATAGACAGTAAAGTAATGGCAAGACACTACGGACAAATGATAAAGAAGTTCCACCTTCAACATAAGAAACTAGTTATTAAAGTTATTAATACAAAACCAAATAAAAAGTGCGAAAGATTAAAAATCAAAAGTATTACATTAAATTATTGTCTTCACCAAGTGATGTAAGAGACTTAGCCAAACATGGCCTTTGATTGACAAGAACTCTTACGATCAATCTTGGATCCCGAGACTACTACACACACTCTAAGGTGGATGATGGATGATGGTGGTGGATGTGGGTGTTGTAGTAGTGGTGGAGTGGTGGCAAAGTGGGAGAGAGGTGGTTTGCCAAGGGATGCCTTTGAAGTGAGCCAAGCACCCCTATTTATAGCCTGAATAGAAGCCCGGCCACGACCCCGTGTACGCTGGACACGCCCCCGTGGCCATCCTCTTTCTCTTCCTTCATTAATTGCGCTTGTCTGCATTAGGCTCCACACGGCCCCGTGTTCGCCGGGCACGGCCCCGTGTGCTGAAACATATCTGTACTATCAAGATTTGCAAGATTCTGCGAATCTTAGCGTTGACCATGCCCTGTGCTGAGCTGGGCACGCCCCCGTGGTGGGAATAGAAGCTTCCACAGCTTTGTCCATTTCTGCAGACACCTGACCAAGCCCCCGTATCCGCTGGGCACGGGTTGTGGTCAGCTTTCTGTTTCTTGTTTTTGCTCGGGGAGATGCTGTCGAGGGGTCAGGCATGCCACGTTTATTCCTTTTCTTTGTATTTTTGTTAGTTTTTGCTGCATATTTGTTCCTTTTGTTCATTTAAGCTCGTTTTGTCCTGAAAATACAAAAGGAAGACAAAAACACACTTTTTCCAACATTAGTACTAAAAAGGGTTAGTTTTATGCCTCATTTGATGTAATTTATATGTTGCGTTTTGCACACATCAATTGCACAGACAAGAAAAATAAGGATCAGCTATCCTCTGTGAAAAAGAAAGATCTTTTCATGGTCCTAGCCTAAGGATCCTATATCCTACCCTGGGTGTTCCATTTTTTGAGAAGAAAGTTTCCATCTAGAATGGAATCTCTCCTCACAAAGAAGAACTGATTTCTCCAGTGAGTGTCGTTCTTGGTGACCTTCAAGGGTGGATGGGGTTTTTGTGGCTTATGTTTAAAGAGGAAACGGTGAGACCCATGGCTAACCAGGTTATACATGTGGCTAAATTCAGAAAGACCTATGTCTATGCCCTCATGTTCTATGATTTGCTCAAGTGTGAAGAGAACTCTCCACAACATTGGCATGGCTTGAATATAGCACAGGCCAGTCAGAGTAAAGAAACACTAGTGTTGAGGTGGAGGGCGATTGAAATTGGGGTTTGTGGTGGCTGGAGGATACAAAAGGAAGGTGGAAGTGGTGGGGTTGGTTGTGGTCGAAAAAGTGGTGCAGGGTGCAGGTGGATATGTGAAGAAGAGAAAAAAATGGGGTGAGGGTGAGGGTGAGGGTGGGGTGGGGTGGGGTGGGGTGGGGTACGGTAGGTTCGTTTATAAAGGGATATATTAAAAGACTTAAATGCCCTCACATACAAGGCATGTGAGGCCATTTAACTGAATTTTTTGACGTGGTTAGTGCCAAAGGTTATAGGATGTCATAAAACATGAACATAAATGTTGGTTTTTGCCAATTTCATAGTGAAATGTATAAAATACAGTTCGAGGCAAACATAAATATTGTTTTCTACAATTAGGCTATGTGTTTATTTTTATTTTACTAGACATTGAATTAACATGCTATATTATATAGTTTATAAAAATAAATGTTTTGACAGTCCAAAGAAACTGTATAATTAACATATAATACCTGTTTTTTTATAACTTCATTAGACTAGGGTTTTGTTGTCTTGTTTATCTTATATCACTATTCTTCGTTATTTAAGATCGTCCATATGCACCCATGACGATATTTTTTCTATAGTTTTAAAAGACTAACATGTCATTGGCAGCCCCATGATTTACTAATCTGGATGTCATGGGTTCGAGTCTTATGTGGAGCAAAATTGCTCTAGGTTGAGCTAGGAGGGTTTACCACAGTGGGCCTACGAATGGTAAGTTTTCTCGTCGTTAGCGTTCACGGGTGTGGGTGGCCTTTTTGTCTTTTAAAAAAGTGTTGTGGACTAAAGTTGAGAATGAGATGATAGTTGAAGGAGCAAAATGCATCATGTGAAATTGACCTCCCATGGCTGGCTCTCCGGTATCCAGAGGTTAATGGCCCAGAACAAAAGGCGGATTTTGCAATGAACCTCGCCGACGGTGACAACAATCTATCTCTTCGAGTTCAACGAAAATCCTCATTAGGTTTTTGATCTGATTATTGATGAAACAATCAATCCATTAATGTATAGAACAACGTACGGCTGGATTTCCACCATTTCCCGGTCATGGCTGCTCAAGAGCCGTAACCTTCTTCCTTTCTTTAATCATTATCATTTGCTTCTATTTATGATGATTATGTAAATGGTTAGGGCTAATGCAGTTTTGGCCACCTTATTCCACTCAATTTCAAATGCATCAATAAAATATGACTGACAAATCGTGTCTTATCGCGTTTAACAGCTCTCTCACGACGCATATAACACAAGTATTAAATATGAATATGACTCGTGTAACTACTTGATATCATGTCTATAGCACAGTTTTATTATGTACCAACGAAAAGAAATGATGGATTCTAACTTTATAATTTTATTTAGAGTTAATTACTGTTTTATGTGGTTTGTCAAAAATCACTATTTCAGTCCATTAGTTTAAAAATTGCGATTTCAGTCCTTGTGGTTTCACTTTCATAACCATTTCAGTCCACCTCGTAACCATTTTAGTCCTAGTACTTAATAGAAAAATGGATTGAAATGGTTACAAAAGTGAAACCAAGGGACTGAAATCGCAATTTTTAAACTAATGGACTGTAATAATGATTTTTGACAAACCACATGGACGAAAACAGTAATTAACTCTTTTATTTATTTTTAAAAAGTAAAAAAATCACTTTCTCAGTAAACAGGTGGTGTCATGTAAAATTGAATTTTCATCCCCAATTTATGTTGACTAAACTAGTGGTCAAAGTTTTTGACCGAGTAGAATGGATATTTAGACAGTGAAAGCTCAACATTCTTGATCCTTTAGTTGAACCTATAGCCAATATGGTCCCTGTATTCTTGAGATCATTAGTTATTTTATTTGTATGGTTGTTGACTTCACATTTGATGATATTGGTATGCCAACTTTTGGAATATATCTTGTCCTTTTCATTTGTATGCTATCATTGTTTGTTCTGTCTTCTTTTATGCTGCATATCATGTTAGTATTTTATTTTCAAGAATGTACCGTGACGACGTTTGGTTGTTTCGAAAATGCCTTTGAATGTATAAAATATCCTAGATTATGGTTGTTATCTTTGAAATTTGCACTTTGATTTTTTGCTTTCTTTGCAAATGCTAATTTAGGCTTCAAATCTTCACACACATCCCACAAGTCTCACTCACGCGCATGCGAGAGACCATCTATGGATATAAATAATTTTCTTAAGCTATGGAGTATTTACTAGACTGTGATTTTACCTCTATAGGAAAAACGATCATCATCACCTATCTCGTGTCATAAGAAAAATCTTGGATAGTAAATCTTCTGAGGTACAAGATAGGACAGTCAGCCGTTCACTGTGGGCTTCTTCTTCTGCACAAGGTACTAATACTCTTAACAAATATTTTCATATGTAGCGCTTATTTAAACGGGCTATTTACAGACCACCATATTTATGATTAATAGATTTTAGACAGATTTGAGACTATTCGAGATGGAAAAAGAGAGAGAGGATGCAGCTTCGCCTAGAGGAGTTTTAGAAGCATGCGTACGCAACATCGAGGATTCAAATTCAAATTCAAATTCAAGTTCACCTAATGCACATGACCAAAAACATGAAAACGTTTCACAACCAAGATCGCGTTGGTTAAAATTCTTTAAAATGTGGAAAAAAAGCTTTACGAAGAGGGTACCTTCACTGCCACCCCTTACACCAAAATCAGCTAGAAAAAAAGAAACGAGTGCCAAACATCACCCAGATGTAGATCTATCCCATTTCAATTCTTCATGGGAAATTTTCACCCTTGCAGAGCTTAATGATGCAACTGACAATTTTAGTGAGGGTATGTAAAAGCTTTCAGGTTTTGCTATTCAATTATTCATAGACTAGGGGTGTGCATGGGTCGGTTTGGTTCGGTTTTTACCATTAACCATAACCATAACTGCTAGTTTCGGTTATGGTTAATCGGTTATGAAGTCGGTTTTGGTTAATTTCGGTTAAGTAACCAAGCAAGGTTTAAAATAAATAGGGTTGTGCACGGTTTGGACTTAGCTTCAACCTTTTTTATAAGATAACCAAGACTAAACTTTTTTGTTAATTACCGGTGTGGGGTTCTTTTTAATATGGTAATTCTTAACAAAAAAATTTATGATCATAACACCTTAATTCTTCATCAAAATAAAGGGCATCCACATTAAGAGCATTTTGTTATTAGCATACTTTTATATTAGTAAAAACCCTCTATATGGTTATGTAAAACATAATCCACTATATAAACTTAACATTACAAGTTCGGTTCGGTTTGGTTTCGGTTATATCGGTTAACCAAAGCTTCATAACCATAACCGATTGAGCGGTTATACAAAGTTCGTAACCATAACCATTGGTTATGTTGGTTATCGGTCAATAGCGGTTTGGTTATGTCGGTTATGGTTTGGTTATCGCTTATGGCGGTTAATTTGCTCATAGATTACATTTTCTTTCTCGACTTTTTTTTGGGTTTAGATAATGTGATTGGAAGAGGTGGTTATGCTGATGTTTACAAAGGCTGCTTGCATGATGGGAGGTTGGTGGCGGTGAAACGACTTAACAAAGGGACAACAGAGGAGCAGATAGTTGGATTTTTGTCGGAGATAGGAACAATAGCACATGTTGACCATCCTAATACTGCTACATTGATTGGATATGGAGTTGAAGGTGGAACACATCTGGTTATGGAGTTATCTCCACATGGAAACTTAGGATCCTTGTTGCGTGGTATATTCATCGCATGCTCTAAAATGATTTTTCTTCTTCTCGGATTCATAAAAATATTTATTAGCTTTTTTTTCAGGTGCAAAGGAGAAACTAAATTGGGGTGCGAGATATAAGATTATACATGGCACTGCCAATGGCTTGTTGTATCTTCATGAGAATTGTCGAAGGCGAATCATTCACAGGGATATCAAGGCTGATAACATTCTTCTTATGGAGGATTTTGAGCCACAGGTACCATTCTGCTTTTATTTACACCATAAGATGTTACTTGTATTCAAAGGTTTGAGGTATAATTGTAACTTCTTTTTGTATTCAAGTTGAAGACGTTAATTATTTAATAGGAATTTTTTTAAAAAATGTGTTTGCACCCAACCAACTGGTTTTGTGTTGCACTAGAATGACTGTTACAACTTACAACCCAAACCTTGGTTTAAAAAAGTGCGCCTTAAGCGCGAAGCGCACCTAGGCGCAAAGTAGATCGCCTTGTGTGACATAAGGCGCAGGGTGTACAAGAAGCGCAGCTGAGGCGCGCTTTTTAGGGGGAAAATCGACATAAGGCGCAGCTGAGGCGCACGCTTTTTGTACATGGGGTGTTTCTATGCTTCTGAGTGTTGTACACCAGGCTTTTTATGCTGTACATTTATGTTTTTTTCATTTTAAAACATATATAAAGCTTAATTATAGCTAAATCATAGGTATTGGATGCTAAACACTTATGGGACATATAAAATAAATTATATAATCACTTTGCGCTTTGCATACGAAAAGCTCACCGCTTTTGCGCTTCGCTTTTTAAAAATCGGTTTTAGGCCTCATCGCTTTTGTGCGCTTCCCACTTTTTTAAACCAAGACCCAAACCCATTATAACCTCAACCACTGCATAGTACCACTTTATTGATGATGACATTAGCCATTTTCATATTCAGTTGATGTTATTCACATTCAGCGACTATTAAATTTCAGATTTGTGACTTTGGCCTTGCAACATGGCTACCAAAAGAGTGGACTCACCATAACGTATCAAAATTTGAAGGCACATTTGGGTATGTAAAACCAAGGATTAGGATCAAATACAAAGGATCCTAATTGTAAGAAGGGTACAAAAGCTCCTAAAAAAACCCACTACAAAAAAAAACAAAAAAAAAAAAAAACTTAAACATCCACCACCACCCAAAAACCTAAACCCCCACCCCCACCCACCCCCTAGCCCATCACCCACCCCCATTTTTTTTTTTTTTTTTTTTGTCGAGGGGTGGGGGTTTAGGTTTTTGGGTAGGGGTGGGTGTTTAGTTTAGTTTTTTGTTTGGGGGGGGGGGGGTGTTAGTTTTTTTTTTTTTTTAGGTTTTTGGGGGGTGGGGGTTAGGTTTTTTGGGGGTTTTTTTTGGTGAGGTATAGTTTTTTTTTTTTTTTTTTTTTTTTTTTGCGGGGTGGTAGGTTTTGGGTGGGGGGGGGGGGGGGGGTGTTTAGGTTTTTGGGTGGGGGTGGGGTGGGTGTTTAGGTTTTGGGTGGTGATGTAGCGGGTTTAATTTTAGGTTATTGGACACTTGTCACTCTCTAAATCCTTCTTACAATTAGGAGCCTTTGTAGAATAACTTGACCTATAAAACCAAAGCTGCATTATTTATGAAGTCGGCTTTGAGGAGCATGTGTTAAATATTCTGTAATAAGTTAGATAAACATTTTGTCTTTGAACAGATAGCTTATGTTATAATGTTTACTCTTCATGTTGATCACAGCTATTTTGCTCCAGAGTACTTCATGCACGGCATTGTGGATGAGAAGATCGATGTATTTTCTTATGGGGTGTTACTTTTGGAGCTCATAACCGGACGACAAGCTTTAGACGATTCACAGAAAAGTCTTGTACTTTGGGTGAGTTCATGTACAACATGTTGTATAGCTTTAGTTATGTAGCTAACAAAAAAACAATTTCTTTTGAAGGCAAAACCGTTGATGGAAGGAAATCAAATAAAAGAACTAGTTGATCCTTCTCTTGGTGATGATTACGACCAGCAAGAAATGGAACGTGCCATTTTGGCAGCTTCGTTGTGCATTGAACTCACCCCAGTTCTCCGTCCTCGAATGAGCCAGGCAAGTCTTGATTTAAAAATGATTTTATTTGTGACACCTTACTACCTTAGACAAATTCGTCAACAACAGGAGAGGTAATGGGTGATAACGAATATCCGACCTCAAATACCCCCAAAACGGACAATGTTGGTTGGTGTGAGGGGTCGGATGTTACATCAACATTTTGATTTTTGGGATTTTTAGACATTCACAGTCTTCTTGATCGAATTCTGTGTCGAACTTTGTAGTTTATTATTTTATGTTGCATATCAACTTCTGGACTAAAATTAGTCGAAAACAACATTGAAATGTTTTAATGTCACAGGTTGTGATGCTATTAAGAAACGATTATGATCCCAAGGGCTCAACGCCACAACAGAAAAAACGAGCATTCCAAAGGACATATTCAGAAGAGCTCATGGATGCTCAAGAATACAATTCAACAAAGCATCTCAACAATGCACCTTGAATCTGAAGATGACTTTGTTGTACATATGGATTCTTGTTAATATTTTTGAGCTCAAGTCTGGCAATCTCGGTTGGGCCGGGTCTGGATCATCCATGAGAATAAACTTTGCAGTAACATAAACTTTCATTACATGTGTACATATCATTATATTATAGCCCAGGAAATTGCTTCTATCTTGTATATTTATCCTATTGGGTTGATTATGGCCATTTGGTGGTTGGGAGTTTTTTAATTATAATTGGCAGGTTTGTAAATTTTGAAGCATTATGTTTCATTTTTTATTCTAAAAGATATAAAGATTGTGGAGTTCAATTACTATAAGAATAAATTGCATAAAACATCCTTTATGTTTCCTCAAACTTACATGTTTCAGCCTTTATTTGTAAAACTTGCTAAAAACAACCTTTACGTTTATATATGTTACGGGTTTAATCCTTTATGACTAACCAAGTTAATTATCTCAGTTTATTTCCCAAACATGCCTAACATGTGAGGGTTATATTCGTCATTTTGTTTCCCCTTCTTATAAAAACCTAAAAAACATAACATCGTCAAAACCAAAAAACCCCTCGTTCAAAACCCTTCCGACGATCAACCACCATCAATTTTCCGGCTACGGCCAACACCATTGATTTTCATGCACATCGAACACCACCGTACCCAGATCTGAAAGCCGCATCCATCATTGTCTCCCCACTATCGTTTGATGACCACCATCAACTGACTCGCAAAATGGAACGGAGATTGTGGTGCAAACGCACAACTGCCTGAAACCCAAGCAAAATGGCCTTTGTTTTCACCGGAGATGTAGTCCAACCACAATTGGATCTCTTAAATTTATAGGGCCATTCACATGGAGCAAGCCCCTTTTCATCCGAGCTATCAACATCCACTCGGACAAGGCCGGCTCAAGGGGGAGTGAAATAAAGCAAGAGCTTTAGGCCTTCATTTTCCTAGGGCCTCAAGTTCTAAGAAAATATATTTATATTTTGGTAATTTTGGCTTTGAAATTGTTAACATTGAGGTTTATGATCTATAATTATGCGTATACAAAGATGATATATGAATAATAGATTCATAGCAGTTTTTTTCGTTTAAAAAAAGGGCCCCAATTTTGCTATCCACTTTGGGCCTAGAAAAAATTAAAAAATTTTGAGTCGGCCCTGCACTCGGAGGAGAAATCCAGCCTGCGTTTCGCTGACTAAATGCCAAACAAGCCAGATTTGTAGGTTGATAGCCTCACATTAGTACTCTATGTGAATTCAAATTGAAAAGTGCATATCATTTTTTGTAATTGTTTTCCTCTCTAGTTTTGATTGCTTGATTGAGATTACATGTATTAAATAGGGAAGAATAAAAACTAGATATTTAGGTACAAAGCAATGTGACATGAATGGGGAAAGAAGAAGTAAGTGGATTTAATGGACCGAATGTATATTTGGGTCCAAAATTTGTGTTTCTTTAAATTGTGAATAGATTCATTTCATACTCAAAGTCTCTAATGGCGGTAGCTGACGGCCTGAGATTACAAGTGTTGATGGGTTGTGATTGTAGTGTTGGTTGATGAAGTGGGTGTTGTGGGGCTCAATGGATTTAGTATTATACTTTTTTTACTTATGGTTTTTTATATTTTTATGATTTTAACTATTTTGGGGTTTTATAACAAGAATAACTAAAATGACAAATATGACAAATATGCCCTCACATGTTAGGCATGTGAGGGAATTAAACTGAGATAATTAATTTGGTTAGTCATAAAGGATTGAACTCGTGACAAAAATAAATATAAAGGTTGTTTTTAGTAAGTTTTAAACATAAGGGTTAGAACATGCAAGTTTGAGGAAACATAAAGAACCTTTTTTTGTGTAATTTACTCTTCCTATAAACATTACATTACACTTATGTCAATTGTCATTTTTATATCAAGTATTAAAAACTCAATTGTCATTTTTATATCAAGTATTAAAAACAGTCGATTAAGAATTTTTGTCAAGTGATTGCGTAAGATTCTTATCTTTCGATCATGTTGATCTAAGTATTGTTTATATTTTAGTAAATAATTGTAGAACAACACCATATTAGTAAATAATTTTAGAACAATACCAAACTGGTAAATATTTTTCCTCACAACACTCTTAAAAAAAAAAAAAAAAAAAAAAAAAAAAAAAAAAAAAAAAAAAAAACTCCACATATTCTTACACTTTTCTTAATAGAAGTTTTATTAATGTATAAATGGTGGAAATTTTTCCGCGATACAACATTGAAAAAATATTTAGAATGATTTAATTGCACAATTTTTTTTCATGTGACTAATAAATTAAAGCTTAAATACGTTCAAAAGGATATTAACACATGTTTTACATCGATTAAAAACCATAAAATAAATGTTGATACCAATACTAATGTTGTTCAGTCTTTATGGGTACAATTCTTTACGGCATCCGTACTCGGTACACGAAAAATATTCTTTACTGGTACTTGGTATACCAATAAATATTGATCTCAATATTGTTTATTATACCAAATAAATATTACCAGTAAAAAGAGTGCCATGTGCCACGTCACAAAATTTGGTCGTATCTTTGTTTCTCTTCCACCCAGCTTACCACCTGCTTCAAAACCACCACACTCGCTTGCATCCAACAATCATCCTTTCCCTTTCACCTCCATCATTTACCCTTATATTCAAGTTTCATTTTCATTCCTTCATGTTTTGTATAACAACAATCTCCTATAATTTTATCCTTTTCACCTGTCATTCCTTTATATTTTGTATAAGCTACAACAATCTCTTTCAATTTTATCCTTTTCACTAACAAAATATTGGTTTTGTTAAGGTATGAACAAATTAGAAAAAAAGGGCATGAAAATAGATACAAATACTACATAAAAATAATACTCTTAATTTAATTAAAAAACTATATTTATTTAATTTTTCTAAATTTCTTATATGCATTTGGATTTTCTATTTCCTATGTTACAGCGAGTACACCAAAATCGATTGATTTCTCACTCACCGCAACATAGGTTTGCTCCCCCTAGTTTCTATTAATTAGAGAGCCACTTTATGTTACAATTAATTTTGACTAAGTTATTTTTAGCTGGGTTTCATTTAAAATAATTTTTAATACATATAACATTGAAATCACATTATAGAAAACTTATATTATAATTTTTTAAGTTACCTTATTAGAAATTTAATAATTTAAATAATAATAAAACTCTAAGATCATATTTTGCACACACTACCTATTTATAAAACTAAGCTAATAAAAAGATTCTACATTTCAACTAGAATATAATTTGTGTTACCTTTCATCGGAAAGCAAAGTATGAACACTAACTTGTGCAACATGCATCTTTGCCACATGTAAATTTGTGTTACCATTCACCTATAGGCATTTATTATAAATTTGATTACTCAGCTTGTGCAACATGCATCTCTGCCAAATGTCAATCGGTCTCATAAATATTTATTGTTCAACCAAAATTTTTCTATATATAAATACCCATAGATTAATTGTGTATTCATCTCACCATAGCCTTTAACATGAAAGAAATGAGATCCCTCTGCGTTTTCTTGGTTCTCTTCTCGCTTCTTTTGGTAATAATTCATGTATATGTCAATGCTCATGTAAAAATGCATGTGGCATTCATCTTTCTTGATTTGATCTAATGTCTTTTGGATTTTTTTAATTTTTTATCTGTTCTGTAATTAGCTTGGAAGTGTCCATGAAGCAAGAAAAGACCTCGAGGATTCAACAATGTCAAAAGATAAAGAGATCAAGAAAGATCAGTTCGTAAGAGATTTTGATGCACAACCTAATCTAAAGATGTTCACAAAGGGCTTTAATCCAAAACCTAGCTCATTGGTGAGCAACGAGGATCCATCTAAGTCGACCAATGGGTGTCCACCTAAAAATAACTAGTTTTGTTCAAGCATTACATGCACAATTATCAATAATTATAAACGCAAATAAAGTTTGGGTTTTTTGGTGTAAGTTAAACCATAAACTATCAACATACGGTTACTAATTGTTTCAAAACGAGTTGACGCCAACCCGCGCGTTGCGGCGGGACATAATTAAAGCATAATTATATATAAAAAGCTTTTAAAACTGACCGAAAGTGTTTGTGGCCCGACCTGACCAACCCATTTAATCGCGCATGTTGACCTTTTTACCTGACCCGCCTATACTACCCATCTTAAACATTTACCATGTGTTACACTTAATGTCCTAACGGGTCGTGTCTCCTAATGTGATCAAACGAAACTTCATATTCTAACCGTTAGAAGCTAGCCCATGCAACGTACAATACGACCAAATCAACCGGATTCAAAACAAAATATTCTACAAATGGCGACAAAATGAAGCACAAACCTGAAGACTGATTTACACCCCTCGCAACCGTGCGAAACCAATCTTCTATCTCTGTTTCTGTATGAGTGAACATCAAAAGCCATATATATCCGTAATCCGATTAACCCGAACAACATCGATTCAACTGTTGGCCTGTATTATATTAACTTTTTCAAACAGCACGACGATTGGAATCTTTTGGAACAAAAGTGCAGTATGTACAATTGTAAACCAACTTTTTTTTTAAATCAACAAAGATATCCAGACTCAAACTACCAAATAGACCGGCCCGAACTACCAAAAACTTGAACGATAAACCCAATTAACACCCTAAATTGTAGGCGGTTAAACATATATAAAGGAGACACCTTTTTGCAAGCCACAGGCCTTTCCTTGTATACTACAAATCATACCAATATTCAAATTCAAAATAGAGTACCACCAATTAAATGAAAAAAAATCGTAGAAACATATAACTTAAAGTATGTGAGATTGAGATTCTAAACCGTCTGTAACGACCGGAACTCCGGAAGGTTCGGTCACAATTTCAACGAAATCTGCATCGGAATCGTCGGCGTCGCAATCTGACAACGATTCTGGTGATTTTTGGGTGAGAAAGTAATCACCCTCGCCGGCAAAACGTGACTTGATTGTGGAATTACGGTTGGAAAATGATAGTCATGGAAATGAATAAAGAGAAGTATGTTGCTTTGATGTCGAACATGATGGATTTTGGGTTTGAATTACGAACAGAGTGTCGCGCGTCGGTTACTTTCCGGCAAGAAAAGTGTAAAGTTGGGTTTCTATATATTAATATTGTTTTTTCTACCGGCGCCTTAGTTAATTGCATAAGTATATGAAGCGAAACGTTGTGCCTTTTCTTACCGACGGGAGTTGTTCGATGATTGGTTTTAACCGACACCAGTTGGTTTTTGTATAAGGATATAATAAGATATAAACTAAACAAATAAACATAAGGTTAATGTATTTTAAGTATTCGGCTGCCAATACTTTTATTAAACTTGCTAGCTTATAGACTCGTTCATTACACGAGTTGAATAAAAGAAATATTTCATGCAAATAAATATTATAATTACCATATAAAAATTTATTTAAACCCCCATGATAAAAGTAAGGGCTGTTTGGTAGCCTCTTAATGATCATTCAGATGCTACCTCTTAATGGTTTAAAACCTCTCAGAGGCTACCAAACAGCCTCTAAATGTCAATTTCTTTCTTTGAAATATAAAGAAAAACAAAATAATTTAGCCTAGCTTTCCCGTCATTTCCTTTCTTTTCCTTCCTTAAATGAAACTCGGGAACACGACATGTTTTATTTTCCTTTCTTTTCCTTCCTTAAATGAAACTCTGGAACACAAAATATTTTTACTTTCTTTTTGTTTCCTTTCCTTTCCTTCCGTTAGTAAACTCTGGAACACAGTGTAAAAGACCAATACGTCATGGATAATGATTGCTAATCGTCATTTAATACATAAATTAAAACTTACGATTTGCACATCTTGAATTATGAATAATTTAAGGGTAAATTACACTTTTCGTCATTTATGTTTGTATCAGATTGCAATTGATGACCTTTAACTTCAATAATTACAGTTATAATCCTTTATTTGTAAAACCCATTACACACTACGTCCTTTAGCACAAACTAAGTTAAAATTTTCAGTTAAGTCTAGTTATATGACTTGCACTTGAGGGTAAATCAGTAATTTTACTCTTTTGTTAATAAACTAAAAAAGATTATATATACAAACAAACACGCATAAAACCCTCTTCTCTAAACCAACCATCTTTCTTCACTCTCTCTCTAGTCTCTGCCATCCAAAACAACCTCCAGTGCCATTGCCACCTACGACCACCACCACCACAAACCCTAATCCGACCACTTCACTTGAAAACAAGCGTCTGATGTACCACCAGACCTGGCACCTCCACTCGCCGGACCACCGACATCGATTCCTCTAGCGACATCGAAGATATAGGATTCTGAAGATGTCGGATCGTTGTCATCGGATAGATCTGAGCCGAAACAGCTTAATGTGATCTGAAAACAGGTTCCGTCAGTGACGGTTGTTCTCCGGCTCTCTGTTCACTCATTTTCGATTGGGGGTATGTGAATGTATGATTGAAGTTAAATCTGAGTGATTTGTGTGTTGATTTAGAAATCTTCATTTTATTGGAAGTAAACGAAAGCTTCAAGAAATCTTCAATTTTTAGAAATCTTCATTTTTTTTTCGTTGTCTTCTTGTAAAGCATTTAAATTTGACACCTTACTTTTTTGGAGTTTTAGTTTAGTGTTGGTGATGAATCGTTGATTTTTGGTTAATCTTCTAGTTGATTAGCTATACCTTTTTGTAATTATCTTCTCTTTTTTTGTTTTTTTCTTGGAATTAGTGAAGAAATTGGTGGAATTATCAAAGAAATTGATTTGATTGTGATCGATTAGTGGGGAAATTGATCTGATTATGATGAATTTTGAACCTGATTGTAAGCTTTTTTAGAGAGAGAGAGAGGGGGGAGAGAGGGTATTTATATTTGTTTTTATAATAAGTTATTAAATACTATAAATAATTAAGTAAAAAGACTAAACTGCCCTTGTATGAATAGATTTGACTGAAAAATTTAATCTGGTTAATGCTAAAGGACGTAGTGTGTAATGAGTTTTACAAATAAAGGATTATGACTGTAATTATTGAAGTTAAAGGTCATCCATTGCAATCTGATACAAACATAAAGGACGAAAAGTACCCATAATTTAAAATGGAAATTTACAAATTAAGAATCTACTAGGTAGTGTTTGATATATAGGAATGAGAGGCAGAATGAAATAGACGCTTACGAGAGAATGGAAAAAAATGTGTTTGGTTGGTCAAGGTAATGGAATCACCGATTACATAGAGGATTACATTCCCTCAAATTCATTACATCCACACCCCTTGTTTTTTTCATTCAATTCTCTCTCACCTTCATCACCATTACCTCCCACCACCTCCACCATTAGCAAGCCACCACCACCCTATGTTGTCGATCACTGGCGCCACCGCCGACCATGTTGCCGCCACCCACCACCATCATCCACCATTAAACACCAGTGCCATCACCACCCGCCACCACCAAACACCGCCGACCACTGCGACCCTCCGACACCGAACACAAGCGTTGTCATCGCTGGTGCCGCTACCGACCACCGCCCATCGTCGTCGCCACCCTCTACCACCGAACATCGACACCACTACCGGCCACCGCCACCACCAACCACCGTCGCCGCCACCCTCCGCCACCGAACACTAGCGTCATCGCCGACCACCGCCACTTTTTGCCACCGAACACCGCCGCCACCGCCGACCACCGCCACCCTCCGTCCGAACATAGGTGCCATTGCCGACTACCGCCACCCTCCACCACCGAACACCGGCATCGTCGTTGCCACCACCGACCACCCACTGTTGCCATGGACCACTGCCACCACCCGCAACCGCAACCCATCACTGATTGTATTCCTTCTTATTTTCTTGTCTACCAAACAGCACAAGGTATGATTCATTTCATTCCCACATGGTAACCAAACGAGATCATGGAATTGTAACGATCTATATCATTACTTTTTTCCATTTCATCGTCCATTCCATTACCCCATACCAAACAGACCCCTAGTACTTCTAAATTTTAAACATTAGTTTGAGCACTATTATGTTTCCTACGCAATGAATAGTAAAAATAACAGAAATTTAATTGACCAAAATACTCCAAAGTTTAACTCCTTTATTTCTTTGGTTTTTTTCTTTTAATTGATATATCGAGTGGTAGTACCATATACGTACGATAACAAACCAAATCGATACCGATCGAAACTGAATTTTGCTGCATCGAACGGAGGATTTCAGTAGTTATTACTTTCAATTATATATTTGTTATTGTTAATAACTATAATAAATCAAACATATCTCGTTAATTTACCCCCACCGATCAAATGTAAACTTAAATACTTATGTAAATATATTCTACAATAATGAGAAACAACTTAATTATTATTAGTGATCTTAAATTAAAATCATAAACTGAAATATAATTTAATAATCATATAAGAATTAATTTAAATTATATATTTGTTAATTTTCTAACCTTCGGTAACTATATTTAACAGTAATTTATGTTTATTTGTTATTATAAATTAATAATATTAATATAACATATTAATAAATAATTTATTAATAAATTGAAAGAGAGAGTGTTACATGATATTAATTGAAATCATTTACTGATATTATATTTATAATAGGAGAGGGGATAAGTGAAAAATAATGAAAGTTGAAGAGTAGTTAAAATGTTCTTTTCACAAATAAATAAAATGAAAATATATTGTGAAAATGAAGACAATGACTTATTATGTTGTTCTTCCTCACTTTGATTTCCAATAACCATAAATGTTAAATAAACATGTTAGGTATTTCTTGTCACACCCCCAAAATCTACCATGCGGAGTACCGTCGCTTGGAGGCGTGATGTGACCAGGATCGAGCCACTAATCATACTGAACAACGTATTTAAGTAAATCAAGCCAACCACAATACGATTGGTGACCAAAAGCTAGTTAACCAAGTTTTAATTTAGACAGCGGAAGCATAAACATAAAGTTCAAAACATAAGTTCGCAGTTCATAAGTTTAAAGTCTAACACATAGGTTTAATAAGTTCATAATGATTTAAATATTAAACACTGGACATAACTGTCCGTACACCACAACGACTCCATCCTCGTGCAAGCTCCAAGCAGTTAGCGACCTGTAAGGCATGTAACAACGAGTCAACAACAAAGTTGAGTGAGTTCACGTTTGGTTGTTTAGTTTTTAAGTTGTTTTCCGAAAACGTGGTTTGTCTTTCGTTGGCGTAATTGCCGTGGGGGTTACCCCTTAGTTGAAAGAAAGTTTTAACCAGTTCATTCTTTATTACCCATACCCTGTTCATGATTAGTGGGGGCTTCCCCATGTGAACCACTAGACCGTATGATATCGACTACTACGCAAGTAAGTTGTGGCCTACATCAGTGTCTATCATCACTGATGGTTTGCCATAGTCCATTAGTACACGCCCGTCCGACTGGCACGGTGTGAGGTTTGTTAAACCTAATAGCGCTATTAACTAATGACCCGCTCGCCATTGGCCTCGGCGATTAAGTCGATATAAAATGAGGGACTTATGATAGAGTTTTGTCTAGTAAGTTTTAAGGTTGTTGTCCTACCGAAGGAGGACGAACGTACGTAGTTCTCCCAAAGAGAATACGCAGGACTAATACTGGCATCCTACCCGAGGAGAATGGCCGTACATATCCTACTTAAATAAGATATGTAGATTCCGTTTTTTTTTAATTCTTTAACCCATTCCCAAACCACCGGGAATCCCATGCCTTAGAAAGTGTGAGAACTCACCTCGGTTTGCTCGGTTAGATTCTCAAATATAGCTAACAGACGAGGTCGGTCAATCACGTCCTAATATAATTACCAGTTAGTCATTTAGTGGTTTTCAAATAGAGCACAAAGTTCCTACACGTATCTATCACATAACATGCATTACTTTGACGGTTTATGCCCCTGTAACCTCCCCATCTATTCCCATTCACAATTAAACATACGATATTACACATAACACTTTTATCGACACATAACATGTTAGATCATTCACAGATAACATATTCGACATTTAGACACGCAAATCACTACTTACGTAGTTTCAGCTTAAATATTCAAAAGCGGGCTGTTTTCGGGGATTTTAATAAAATAGTTAACTTGTTCCAAAAATTCCCAAATTTCTACAGAAGATGCTAAACGACCCAAATATTATTGTGTAAAAATCTCGGGATCTAATTCATCGCCAATATTTTATTAAAAATCATTTTCCGGACTGCAATCAGATTTATCTTTTTCTGACTGCAGTCTACGGAATATTTCATTAAAAATTCATTGTAAGTCGGATTGACGAAATTCCAGTGGGACAATTACTACGACATCAGTGTCCATCTACTGTACAGATTTCATAGGCTGATTCGACACAGAACTCAAGTTATGACTGAATACATATCGCCCATTTTCTGCAGTAAAAATGCAGCTCTAGCTGCTGTTACGAAATGACACTTTAAAAATAGTAAACGGAGTCCAAAAATTATGATTCTGGTTCCATTAGAACCGTATTTCCTAATATCACATTTTAGACTCGAAATATTAGTTTTTCGTTGAGTTTATGACCTGTTTATAGCCAACTGAAGTTGGCTGTAAAACCGGGACAGATTCTGTTTTCACTTTCCAACTTACTAACTTGTGTTTGATTGATTCCGTTAATCATGTTTAGTGATCACAACAACATCACACATCAATATTAATCAGCAAAACATCAGATAATCCACCAATAATCATAATCACACAAGATCTACATGATTTACACACCTATCTTCCCTTTATTCATCTTATTCATCTTTTATCCAAGATTAATGTAAGTTCTTTTAGAGTTTCATAAGTTTTTAACCATTAATCATCTATTAACCATAAAATACATGAACAATATGAAGATTTAAGAAACTTACTACTAGCACAAGGCTAGGGAAGCTCAAGTGTGGAAAAGTGGTGGTTAAAAGGAAACGAGAGAGGTCCTTCAACTTCCGAACACACCGAGCTTCGTTGTATGACCCGTAGCACCTTTGTACAAGCTTGGAATGGATGATTGAGTGTTGAAGATGGTGGTGATGGGGCTGCTTGGTTGAGCCGAGAGCAAGAGAGTGAGGGGAAGAGGGGTGTTGAGTGAAATGTGTGTGTTATGACCTAGAGGTTCATACTTATAATTTCCAATGAGTTTTTAACCCTTGGGTCCTATGTCTACCAAGGTACATAGCATATCCTTACACAATCTCCACAAATCTTGTAGAATCAAGTGAAGGTCTTGAAATAGGCCATGTGAGCCGATTTCATGCCTATGGGGGAGGGGTCTATGTGCAATTTTTTTGCACCAATTAGTTGTCATGTGTTTCTTGTAGTACATAATCAAATCTAGATCATGATCTTTCTCAATCCAAGAAAAGATTAAGTAATCTTAGGAAGATTATGGAGGATTTTGGTGGGGGCCACTACCTTAGGCCGTCCATATGTAATGGGGGGGGGGTAAAGTGTAAATTTCCATGGTAGTGTAAGTAATCTAATTAGTTTTCTAGTATAGTATTGGGACTTTAACGTGTTATCATGTTACAAGGGGTGTTATGGTGCTGGGGGACCATAACTGGTTCAGAAAATAAAAACAATGCTTCTAGCATTATTTTGGTGTTCCGGGTAAAGTCCGGTTGTTCGGTCCGATACTGTTCCGTTACAGTGCTTAATTAATTCGTAAAGCGTCCTATATATATATATTTTTGTAACGTTTTTAATTTTCAACACTCAGGAAAATATAACGGACTATTTAGTGACCTTTCTGTACACTATTAGTATATTGACAAGTACATGTAAGTATAACACAGATATCAGAAGCAGTTAAATGATTCAGCACAGTCATCAAACACTTTAATTTTCATTAATAAACTGTACGGTTACATGTAAATTTGAGGGTTGTCACATTTCTTGTGAATTTAAAAAACTATGTTGTTTATTTTCTTCAAATTTTAATGACAATATCACAACTACGAATCAAAAGATCCACATTGGCAACAATGTTATTTCATATTATAAATCAAGCTAGTGAAATTCCTCCACACATAACGACGAGAATTCAGTATATACACAAAAAAAGTTATTAAATATATTTTATTATTAACAACTTCTTACTTCTTATTTAGGGTTGAGAACATTTTGAACTTACAAAACATATATTTTTTAACAGATTTCTTTTACACCTTAATTCAATCTTTACCTTACACTTGCAAGGATTTGAACCCATAACCTCACATTTGTAAGGAGGGACTGTTGGACTAACAAAAGAACAGATGATTACAAAAGCCAAAACATGTTACCTTGATCACGTCCTCCCAAAGATAGTGAATCTTGAACACTAACAGAGCATCTGTTTGAAGACTTCAAAGGTTAGTTGAAGACATGAAACCGCTGTTAAAGAAGAAGAAAAGTTTGTTCAAAGGCCAAAGCCTTGTTAAAGACAAATCACTGATATAGAAGACCAAACATTTGTTTTGGCAAGAACAGATGTTTGGATCAAGCAAACAGAAGTTTAAAGAGCAGTCCTTATAATGTAACAACGTATGTCCAAACAGATTTTAGTAGTATTAGACCAATTATTACATTCCATCAGATGTTTCTAACATATGTGGAATTTTCTATTAGGAATATTAGAAGTTGTTGTCAAGGTAATGTCAGCTTTGATTGCCAACAAATGTTTGTACTTTGTATAAATAGATCTCACTTGTTAGAGATCAATTCATCACATCACACACATTCCTTTTGTACGAATAATCTAAATGAGTGATTAGGTTGAGGGGGAGTTGTAGAATCATTTATGTAATTGTAATCTTTTGATTTTCAATATAAATAGTTCTGATAAATTTCCCATTCTTGTGTGTTCATTTAATTTCTTTCCATTTTCATTTAATACTTCATTTATTTCATCAATTACTTCATTTATTCACATACGAAAGCACATAAGTTAAAACTCAGATCCTAACAATTGGTATCAGAGCATGGTCAAATTAAATTTGATTTCACGATCAACTTAATACACATAATTGGTAATCAAATGTTCAAATGTTCATTGTATCGAATTTGTCACACCCCCAAAATCCACACGCGGAGTATCACCGCTTGGGAGCGTGACTGACCAGGACCAAGCCACCAATCATATAGAACATTGTATAAAGTAAAAGTAATTGCAATATAATTCAGAACAAATCCATATGAAAGGTGTTTCCAAAACATAAGCCAGTTATCAATGTTTAGCGGAAGCGTATATATAAAAATATCCAATGTAAAAGTGTATCAAGTATCATATGGGTTCCATATGATGTTCACGATCCAAGTCCACAACGTCCGCGCCTCCAGTGCAAGCTCCCAGTGCCTAACGATCTGCAAGGCATGTAAAAGAAAGGATCAACAAAATAGTTGAGCGAGTTCACAGTACGTAAATGCGTAATAGTAAGTAACGGGTGGCTCTACCGGGCCAATAGTAAGTTATACAGGTGGGGGCTTCCCATGTTAAGTGACCACTAGACTATTCGTATTATGACCACGTAGGTGTTATCCCAACCTACGGAAGAAGTAAGTAATGCGTACACGTATGTCTTACGTGCGTATCCTTTGTATCGAGGATAGTAATTTGCATATGACCACGTAGGTGTTATCCCAACCTACGGAAGAAGTAAGTAATGCGTACACGTATGTCTTACGTGCGTATCCTTTGTATCGAGGATAGTAATTGGCATCTGACCACGTAGGTGTTATCCCAACCTACGGAACCACGTAGGTGTTTTCCAACCTACGGAACCGTCCTGACATCCGAGGACTATGATAGGTGATAGTCTAGGAAAAGCGTAGTGTATGTACGTTATTAGTTTATCATCAAGCCTTTAACCCATTCCCACAACCCGGGAATCCCATGCCTTAGTAAGAGTGTGAACTCACCTTGGTTTGCTCGGTATGCTAGGTTATGTACTCACAAGTAATTAATCACGTCCTATTGTATGCATGTATAACAAATCAGTTCATGTTCACAATGATTCGCATGCAATATAATGTTCACGTAACAGTCAGTTTGTACATCGGCGCAACACGTACCATTTCCTAGTTACTCATCAGCTAGTGCACACAATTACAAATGTAAACATTCATCATCAAGCATGGCATGTCAAATAGTTCATGTATACATTCCATCCTTCGAAGGATGTTTATAATTGCCACTATCCTTCGATCCACTGTTAACTTTCGACACATCAGTAATCTTTCGACACTTACAAGTTTTCACAGTTATCTTTCGGACTAGTTGGTATGTTTCGTACCATCAGTCATCTTTCGACCTAAGGTATCTTTCGGTCAACTTAATTATGTTTCGGTCATATCTATCCTTCGGTCAATGCTATGTTTCGACTACCAGCATCTTTCGACACTACCTATGTTTCGACAAACAGTATCTTTCGATCAATCAACAGTTACGTTTTCACAATCAGTTACGTTTTCACAGGAACAGCAACCCTAATCATCTGTACAGCCGTCATCATCATTACCAAATCATCAGAATCATTTAGCACATCTAATCATAACGCAATCATCCAGAAATCATTGTCTAGCATGAACCTAGTTTAAACGTATCACGAAACCGGTTAACGCACATTAACACATCATCAAACCCTATGTGAAATCTATATCGATATTCAATCGTATCCAAAATCATGATATTCAGGCATGTATCAGTTCAGGTTACATCAACAATCAAGAACACACTACACGTGAACACATACGCATATAAACGAACGATCGAATCAAATAGATTTTACTAACCGAAATGAGGGTTTGGTCGCAAGGGTCTCCTGTGGTTACTAGCTTGCCGTCACAGTTTGGAGAGCTCTAGGGTTGGGAATATGATAGAAATGACAGCCGGTACATGTTGATACGTATTTATACGTATTACAGAAATGGGCCAAGCCCATCTGAAAGACTGGGCCGAAGGATCTGGGTTCCAGTCGAAGGATATGGTCTTGGTTCGAAGGATATGTTTCGAGATCCTTCGAACCGGCAGTTGATCCTTCGAATCGAAGGATATCTTTCGGGGTCCTTCGATTGGCATAACATGTTTCGATCTAAACTAAGTGTTTTAATAATATTCCAATAATAACTTTAATACCACAGCAAGTAATCACATATGTGCAACACGACAATTCATTTCATCAAAACACAACGTGTACAATTACAAGTCCATAATCCAAACAACTAAACAGTCAAAGTCAACGCGCATTTAATGCGAAAGTGAAAGTCAGAAACTCGAGTTGTCACATTATCCCCAACTAATTGGAAATTTCGTCCCGAAATTTGGTATGCACTCACTGAGGAAGCTAGGTAAGCTGTATCGTTTACTGGTTTTCCTGGGGTGTCACATCATCCCCCCGTTGATTTGGAATTTCGTCCCGAAATTCAGTAGTAGTAGCTTCAGCCTCAGTAGTGGTTGTATTGGTTTCGAATAACTGGGGTACTTTTCTGTCATCTAATCCTCGCGTTCCCAGGTGTACTCTGGGCCACGTCGGGAGTTCCAACGAACTCGAACAAGAGGGATTCTCTTGTGTTTGAGGACCTTCACATCCCGGTCCGTGATTTCAAGTGGTTCCTCGACGAACTGCAACCGCTCGTCGATAGTGAGTTCCTTAAAAGGAACTATAAGGGTCTCATCTGCTAGGCATTTCTTCAGATTCGACACGTGAAATACATTGTGAACTGCACCGAGTTCAGGAGGTAGGTTCAACTTGTAGGCTACCTTGCCAATCTTTTCTGTAATTTCGAATGGTCCGACGTACCGCGGATTTAATTTGCCCCGTTTGCCAAAACGTACCACACCCTTCCAGGGTGAAACTTTCAAGAAAACCCGGTCCCCGACCTCAAATTCCAATGGCTTTCTACGCTTGTCCGCGTAGGCTTTCTGACGGTCGCGTGCTGCCGCCATGCGTTGTCGTATCTGTGCAATCTTTTCTGTGGCGTCCACTACAATCTCTGGACCCGTAATTTGACTATCCCCCACCTCTGCCCAACAGAGAGGTGACCGGCATTTACGTCCGTACAATGCCTCAAATGGAGCGGCTTGAATGCTGGTATGGTAACTGTTATTGTACGAGAACTCCACCAAAGGGAGATGCTTTTCCCAGCCGTTGCCGAAATCGATAACACACGCCCTAAGCATGTCTTCAAGGGTTTGAATCGTTCGCTCAGACTGCCCATCCGTCTGAGGGTGATAGGTTGTGCTCATGACTAGCCGTGAGCCAAAAGATTTATGCATCGCTTGCCATAGTTCCGACGTGAATCGTACGTCGCGATCCGAAATAATGGATGTGGGCACTCCGTGCCTCGAACAATTTCTTTAAGGTAAATGTCTGCGAGAGTGGAGAACTTGTCCGCTTCCTTAATCGACAGGGAGTGTGCAGACTTGGTGAGCCGATCAACTATGACCCATAGTGTCATTCCCACTCTGGGATCTAGGTAGGCCAGTGACAAAATCCATGGAAATTTGCTCCCGTTTCCATTGTGGTATCTTGGGCTGCTGAAGTAGACCTGATGGTTTCTGATATTTAACCTTGACTCTCGCACCGGTCAAGCATTTTCCACGTACGTAGCGATGTGGGCCTTCATGCTAGGCCAGCAATAAGTAGTTCTGATGTAGTGATACATCTTGTCCGACCCTAGATGTACCGAGTAGCGAGACTTGTGAGCTTCATCCGTTACAAGTTCGCGTAGACCGTCGTAAAGTGGGACCCAAATACGCCCCGTTAGATGGTAGGCGCCGTCTGCCTTCTGTTCCATCTGTTGTCGTGAGTCGCGTAAGGCTTCAGCCTTGACGTTTTCAGGCTTCAGTGCTTCTATCTGAGCAGCTCGTATCTGTGCTGGAGGACTAGACTGAATCGTAAGCTGTAGCGCTCGCACGCGCTTAGGTAGAGTGTCCTTCCGACTGAGGGCGTCTGCCACAACATTGACTTTGTCTGGATGGTA
This sequence comes from Helianthus annuus, assembly GCF_002127325.2. NCBI lineage: Eukaryota > Viridiplantae > Streptophyta > Magnoliopsida > Asterales > Asteraceae > Helianthus > Helianthus annuus. The sequence continues at coordinate 70,230,187 of NC_035439.2, forward strand.
CATGATGGCGTATTCGTAGTCGCTAAGTAGTTCAACCCATCTTCGTTGACGCATGTTCAAATCCTTCTGCTTAAGGATATGCTCGAGACTCCTGTGATCGGTGTAAATCGTGCACTTGGTACCGTACAGGTAGTGTCGCCATATCTTAAACGCGAAAACAACAGCTCCCAGCTCTAAATCGTGCGTCGTATAGTTCCGTTCATGAACCTTGAGTTGCCGAGAAGCGTAGGCTATCACTTTATCACGTTGCATCAACACACATCCAAGACCCTGGATGGATGCATCACAGTATACCACGAAGTCATCTGTGCCCTCTGGCAATGAGAGAATAGGTGCGCTGCAGAGCCTATCCTTTAAGTACTGAAAAGCGGTTTCCTGAGAATCTCCCCAACGGTAGGTGACACCTTCCTGTGTCAGCATTGTAAGCGGCTGCGCGATCTTGAAGAAGTCTTTGATAAATCACCTGTAGTAACCCGCCAAACCCAAGAATTGGCGTATCTCTGTTGGTGTACGCGGTGCTGGTCTGTTCCTGATCGAATCTATCTTGGATGGATCGACATGGATCGCATCCCTGTTCACTACATGGCCTAAGGAGTGGACTTCACGTATCCAGAAGTCGCATTTAGAAAACTTGGCGTACGTTTGCTCCTTCCGAAAAGTTCCAAGATAAGACGTAAGTGTTGCTCATGTTCTTCCTGACTCTTGGAGTAGATCAGAATGTCGTTGATGGAGACAAGGACAATTTGTCCAGGTAGGGTTTGCACACCCTGTTCATAAGGTCCATAAATACGGCAGGTGCGCTCAATAATATCAAACCATTCATCATATCAAACATGAAGTATAGCAGTTAAAATAATTCATAAAACCCAACATGATTAATGTTCAAACCAAACTTTGTTTGAGTAGCGTAAACATAATAATAAAAATCCAAGACAAGTTATGAGTTCAATTAGCGTTCATTGCGTCTCCTCCTCCTAACATGAAAACTCGACCTCTTGCCTCGTTGCCATTGTTATTGTTGTTTCCTCCGTTGTTGTTGTTATTGTTCCCGTTGCCCTGATTGTTGTTGTTGTTGTTCTGGTTCCTGTTTAGCTGCGGGCAGTGTCTCTTGATGTGACCTTCAGCACCACAATTATAGCACCCCTTGTTGCCCTGTTGCTGATTCTGCTGAGCGTGTGGCTGCTGCTGACCCTGGTTCTGGTTCGCAGGACGAGGGCTCCTGCAGTCTTTGGCCTCATGACCCATCTTGAGGCATCTTTGACAACGACCTCTGTTACACTGGCCGCTGTGGTGCCTGTTGCAGTTGTTACATTTCGGAAGATTTCCCCGATATCCTCCCTGTTTGTGACTACCCGAAGAGTGCTGACTGGGGCTTTGATAACCTTCAGTCTTTCGTTGCTGAGCCTGGGACTGGACTGACGCTGATGCTTTACTTGAATCCCCCTCCCATTTTCGCTTATTGTCACTGGGAGTAGCAGTAGTAGCAGACGTAGTAGCAGTAGCAGTAGCGCTGATGCGCTTAGGCAGGCGATTCTGATCCACGGCCTGATCTGTGATGCGATGAGCGAGACGCTGGATCTCCTGGATGTTGTCGAGGTTAGCTGAGGTAACATGGCTCTGAATTTCTGGAGCCAAACCTTTGAGATACAACTCGATACGCTTGTATGGAGGGTCCACCATAGTTGGACACAGCACGGCCAGCTCATTTGACCGTTTAGTATACGCTTCAATCTCTGATCCAACCATTTTCAGATTATACAGCTCGTCTTCCAACTTGTGAATATCTTCACGTGTACAATACTCTCTCTTGATAAGTTCTTTGAATTCGTTCCAGGGTGTGGCGTTAGCAGCTGCCAACCCGAATATCTGCACTTGCGCGTTCCACCAAGTTAACGCGATTCCCTCTAGGGTACCGGTAGCGTATTTCACCCTGCGTTCCTCAGGGCATTCACACATTTCGAATACTGATTCTAGCTTCTCGAACCAGTGAAGGAGTCCAACTGCTCCTTCTGTGCCGCTAAACGTGCTGGGACGGCATTCCATAAAGTTCTTGAATGTGCAGGCAGGTTGTTGCTGAGCGGGTTGACCTATTGTGTACGAATAGGGCAAAGTTAAATACGAGAATTAATGTAGGATCTAAAGATCCTAGTGCCTATACTGCAGGGTATACTACCTGCTTGGGCGGCTGCAACTGCCGCAGCAACGAGAGCCTCTAGCTGGGCTTGAGTCATGGTAATTCGTGCGGCCATTGATCTTCAAATCAAAGGCAACGTAAGTAAGAAAAAGGGTTCGCGAGTAGTGCGATGACAGAAGAGTGTAGGCACGTAAGTGTTCTCAAGCAATAACAAGTTGTGAGCAAGGTAATGTAAGCATACTACGAGCAAAGTTCTATGCAAATTCTAGCATGTAGGCAATAAACATAAACCTTATTACCTAGGAAGTTGAGTCTTGCACGTGGAGCGAAGCGTCGTTGTGGATCGTTGAGAGCACTGTTCTGGTTATAGTCTGGTTTTAATAAAAACGTTTTTTTTTCCATATTAAAACCAAGTTCTCTATAACCAATGGCTCTGATACCAATCTGTCACACCCCCAAAATCCACACGCGGAGTATCACCGCTTGGGAGCGTGACTGACCAGGACCAAGCCACCAATCATATAGAACATTGTATAAAGTAAAAGTAATTGCAATATAATTCAGAACAAATCCATATGAAAGGTGTTTCCAAAACATAAGCCAGTTATCAATGTTTAGCGGAAGCGTATATATAAAAATATCCAATGTAAAAGTGTATCAAGTATCATATGGGTTCCATATGATGTTCACGATCCAAGTCCACAACGTCCGCGCCTCCAGTGCAAGCTCCCAGTGCCTAACGATCTGCAAGGCATGTAAAAGAAAGGATCAACAAAATAGTTGAGCGAGTTCACAGTACGTAAATGCGTAATAGTAAGTAACGGGTGGCTCTACCGGGCCAATAGTAAGTTATACAGGTGGGGGCTTCCCATGTTAAGTGACCACTAGACTATTCGTATTATGACCACGTAGGTGTTATCCCAACCTACGGAAGAAGTAAGTAATGCGTACACGTATGTCTTACGTGCGTATCCTTTGTATCGAGGATAGTAATTTGCATATGACCACGTAGGTGTTATCCCAACCTACGGAAGAAGTAAGTAATGCGTACACGTATGTCTTACGTGCGTATCCTTTGTATCGAGGATAGTAATTGGCATCTGACCACGTAGGTGTTATCCCAACCTACGGAACCACGTAGGTGTTTTCCAACCTACGGAACCGTCCTGACATCCGAGGACTATGATAGGTGATAGTCTAGGAAAAGCGTAGTGTATGTACGTTATTAGTTTATCATCAAGCCTTTAACCCATTCCCACAACCCGGGAATCCCATGCCTTAGTAAGAGTGTGAACTCACCTTGGTTTGCTCGGTATGCTAGGTTATGTACTCACAAGTAATTAATCACGTCCTATTGTATGCATGTATAACAAATCAGTTCATGTTCACAATGATTCGCATGCAATATAATGTTCACGTAACAGTCAGTTTGTACATCGGCGCAACACGTACCATTTCCTAGTTACTCATCAGCTAGTGCACACAATTACAAATGTAAACATTCATCATCAAGCATGGCATGTCAAATAGTTCATGTATACATTCCATCCTTCGAAGGATGTTTATAATTGCCACTATCCTTCGATCCACTGTTAACTTTCGACACATCAGTAATCTTTCGACACTTACAAGTTTTCACAGTTATCTTTCGGACTAGTTGGTATGTTTCGTACCATCAGTCATCTTTCGACCTAAGGTATCTTTCGGTCAACTTAATTATGTTTCGGTCATATCTATCCTTCGGTCAATGCTATGTTTCGACTACCAGCATCTTTCGACACTACCTATGTTTCGACAAACAGTATCTTTCGATCAATCAACAGTTACGTTTTCACAATCAGTTACGTTTTCACAGGAACAGCAACCCTAATCATCTGTACAGCCGTCATCATCATTACCAAATCATCAGAATCATTTAGCACATCTAATCATAACGCAATCATCCAGAAATCATTGTCTAGCATGAACCTAGTTTAAACGTATCACGAAACCGGTTAACGCACATTAACACATCATCAAACCCTATGTGAAATCTATATCGATATTCAATCGTATCCAAAATCATGATATTCAGGCATGTATCAGTTCAGGTTACATCAACAATCAAGAACACACTACACGTGAACACATACGCATATAAACGAACGATCGAATCAAATAGATTTTACTAACCGAAATGAGGGTTTGGTCGCAAGGGTCTCCTGTGGTTACTAGCTTGCCGTCACAGTTTGGAGAGCTCTAGGGTTGGGAATATGATAGAAATGACAGCCGGTACATGTTGATACGTATTTATACGTATTACAGAAATGGGCCAAGCCCATCTGAAAGACTGGGCCGAAGGATCTGGGTTCCAGTCGAAGGATATGGTCTTGGTTCGAAGGATATGTTTCGAGATCCTTCGAACCGGCAGTTGATCCTTCGAATCGAAGGATATCTTTCGGGGTCCTTCGATTGGCATAACATGTTTCGATCTAAACTAAGTGTTTTAATAATATTCCAATAATAACTTTAATACCACAGCAAGTAATCACATATGTGCAACACGACAATTCATTTCATCAAAACACAACGTGTACAATTACAAGTCCATAATCCAAACAACTAAACAGTCAAAGTCAACGCGCATTTAATGCGAAAGTGAAAGTCAGAAACTCGAGTTGTCACAGAATTACAGAGTTTAAAGTATCAAATTCAAAATGTTTTTGTACGTACCGTGTTTTTCACAAAGATCAAAAGGAATGGCACAAAACAATCACGATCCCCATAACACTGGTTTCAGCAACAAGTCTCTCATGCTTGTCAGATTAGAATACAATATCTAGCAACGTCTAATGGCTCATGTGTTAGCTCAACAGAACACAGGATGTTGGAGGTTTGTTATATTCGGACCACAGTTCTAATGGTACAAAGTACTGAAAATCTAAATGTTCAAGAGCCAAAGAAACCAGGAAACTATTCTGAGCTAGATTATCACATGTTTGAGATAGATGCAAAAGCATTTAGTATTTTTGTTACAACTCTACCAAACGAAATCTATGCCAACCTATTACATTATAATAATGGAAAAGAGTAATGGGATGCTTTAAAAGAAAATTTTGATGGAACAGAGGATGTGATTAAAAACAACCAGAAAACTCTCGATCAACAGTATGAGAATGTAACTCATGAGGAAAATAAACGCATAGAAGAAAGGACTAATGGTGAAAATCAGACTATTGATATTGAGAGTGTAGTCAGTCTGTTACAAACATTTCTTTGTAAGAAGGGTGATGAAAAAGGTGTAAAAATCATGATCACTTGAAATCCACTGAATGTGATTGTGCTTTACTGGTTACCACTAAAGAAGCTTCTACATGCTAGATAGCCTATGGTATGTCTACAGTGGTGGTTCCAGACATATGACAGGGTGCAAAGCCCTACTCACAAACTTTTCTGCTCATGGAAGTGATGATATATCTTTTAGCTAAGATTTCCCACACATCCACCTTCACCACCAAAACGTTCTCCTTTACCACAAATCAAGTCCACACGCAAGAGAAAAACTCATGTTGTGTTAGAAGATGACGAGGAGATTAAATCACCGATCTCCGTATCATCTGCCCCCCATTCAAAACATTCCATCCTCATCACTTCCACCCAGAAAACCCACTTCGTCCCTTCCAATTGCTACACTACCATCAGTTATTCCCCTGACAGCTCAATATCCTCTAGAAGTAGCCACTTTTAAAGGTGAAATTGAGTCATTCTTCACAATAGAGGATCCATCATAAAGATCCTTCACATCTCTTTATGGCTATAGGCAGTCTCAAAACTTAAATGAGTATCTGAAATTAAAAGCAAGACAGACTGAGCTTATAGCAAGAGAGAATAGCATAGGGATGGATGATAGGAAATACCAGAGCTTCTTATCACATGAGCTTAGCAAAGTCATAAAACTTGCAAACTTTGCTAAGGACCTGAGTGAATCTATGTCTGAGAGGCCAATAATTCATGGGCTTAAGAAGGAACTGATGAATGATTATGTTGAACATATTATGAAGTATAAACCATATTAAGCAACCAGAGCTCAATTCAAAGACCGTTCATCATATGCTCTGTAACACCTCGAATATTTACGTCCTATAATGTATTGACACGTGTCATAAGCTTGAACGTGATAAAGAATACTCTAGAGGGACTAAAGTTGACAAACACAGAAAGTATGTGAATTCAAGAATTCAAAATGCCAACAACGGATAAATACACTTTACAGTAACCCTACATGATGCTCATACCTTCAAACGAATAAATCATGGACCATACGGAACTAAATATTAAAGAAAGTGAGAGATTACAAACTACAGGGGTTGAATGTGTCAACATGTTTAAGTTATACCTCTGAGTGACCTTTTAGCAAACTCGAAGCTTTGTAACGGTAAATTATGCTCACTAGAATGCTCGATAAAGATTTCATAAAGTTTCGTTATAATATGAGGAAGTTATGATCAAATTCGTATTTGAGGGGTTAAAGCGTCAACGTTGAAAATTATGACTTTTCGGGTAATAACAAAGTGACCAAGGACTTATCAAAGTGGGTAAAAGTCTCGAGGCCCTTATACGTAAATAAGAAGGGCTCATAATGCAAAGAATACCCTTTCGAAGAGCCAAGAGCCAAGCTGTAATAATTGAAAGATTTGAAATCTGACAGCAGGTCTCAGGCGGGCCGCGTAAGACTTAACAGAATCTTACGCGGGCCGCGACAGACGCCCATATACAGAAAACGTAGACAGCAGCACTGTTCAGCCTTTTAACCGACTTAGAACGATTATTCCTCAGCATGGGCGACCCCTAAACAGTTCCTAGGCCTTAGGGGCACTTGTAAATGATCTGGGAACAATGCTAGACTTAGTTGTCATGATCTCAATGGATTAAAATCACTATATAAGGCCTCAATGTTTACAACATTCTTGCATTCATTCCATCTGCTTTCTTGGAGCTACCTGGAGCATAAGAGCAGACCCAAGCCATCTCTAATCGTGCATAGGACTTCAGTAAGTATGCTTGACCTTCCTTAATTGAGTTTTTCTTTGTTTATAGCTTAGAAGTCAAACCATCGTAATTAACGGTTGACTTAACGATTAATCATTAATGGTCCAGTGATTAGTCGAATCAAAGGTAGTTATAAGTTGGTAAATATGTGGGCATTACACCCTCAAAAGGGCACCCTCTGATTCCCACTCTAACTAGATCAAATGTCGGGTCAAAGTTGTTTAGAAAAAGTCAACAGAATGCTAATTTATGAATTAACACATAATTAACAATGTAGAAGGCATGTGACCTATTTTATCATTCATTTAACTTAGTAATAAGTATAAGAACTGGTCTAAGCTTGTTTGATCCGACAATTTTCTGTTTAGACCCGGTTCGGAACCGAAAGTCGCAAAACTTTGACTTTTGCTTTGACTTCAGTTCTGACCCATTTTAGTAGAGTTTAGAAATGCCTTAGGACTTCCTTAGGACCAGGTTACATGATAGTATAACCCTCTGTGACTGGTTCATTGATTGTCCGCTTCGTTTACAAGTTTCCGTTAATTACCTAATGATTGACCATAATGCCCTTTTAACCATAGAACGAGAATTTTGGAAATGTGAAAGGACAATTAACTTCGTTACTGATTATTAAGCATGTCCCTAAAGTTTCATAGCAGTTCAAGGTCCAGAATAGGAGTTATGCTAAATAGCGGAATTAAGAAACTTTTGTTAATTAAACGGCGCACTTAGCATAAAGCCTATCTAAACCCAACTTTTGACACCAAACCTTTTACCCACTGATGTAATATAATATTTTGAGATTTTTAAAGATTTTTAAAGATTTTTAATTATTTTTAACCTGCTCATAACCTAAGGTTATGGCGTTAATTCGGTAAATATCGATTATACCCTTTTCGGGCATAAAAGGAGTTCTACATAATATTTTGACACAAATCCAATTGCTACTGATTTTATATAATAAATAAAGTATTTTGAACTATATAACCTCATCAGAAAACTCAGACTTCCTGTATAACCCGGAAATCGCTTTAAATGGCCTTTTAAGTGTAATTAAACGCATAGTTTGAGTTTAAAACCATTTTGTCATGTAAGGCTTATTACCTACTGATATAACTTGTTAAAGTAAGTGGTTTTACTGATTACTTCAGACCCGAACATCAGAATTTTAAATAAACTCTTTTATAACCTTTAAAATGACCAAAATACCACTACGGGGCTTATATGGAAATTAAACTCGTTTTGGGCATAATGGAAGGTATCCTACTGATATCACAACATATATAGGGCATATTAACTTAGGAAACCTTTAAATGACTCTCATGGTTACCCGTTACGCTTCCTACGCGTTCGGTTCAGTTTATGTAACTAGTTTACATAAATTAGCCGAAACGGGTCAAACCTTATCGTTTTTATCTCAAAATCCAGAAGGTGTTTAGTTCACCCATATTATATAAGTCTTTAAACTTGTCGGGACTAAAACACATTCTATTCCGGTCTTCGCCTAATCGTGCGTTCGAACCGTATCTTTCGTTAAAACTAGCCGGTCTAAGCTTAGGCTTAATTAAAGACCCGTTAGGATTCTAATAGGTTATTATAAACCTTCGTTCCAGAATAGAAGACCCGGTAAAAGCTACCCGCACTTGCTATTTGTGATTGATACTTGCAAAGGTAAATACTTTTAACTTAAGTTCCCTTATACGGGCTTGGGGTACGGTATATAAAATACCGCTTGGTCTAGCATTGATTCTTTAATCGAATAGAGATTAAATCATTAATATGCTTCGTTTTGAAATGTTTTGTTTTGCTTAAAGCCTTTGGGGGTTAATGACCATGTCCCGGATATCCTTGGCATCATCTTACGAGATGGCCACGACCTGAGCACGGGGTGTAGGCGTACACCCGTCAGTGCATAAATGAATAAATAATGTGGTGTGTCTATTGATCTTTAACCCGGTCTACAGATCGGGCTACTGAACGCATAAGAAACATGTAATTCATTTACAAGTATTATATTCAAATAATTATCCCAAGTTATAAAAGTTTGTGCCACGTGCATTCCAATCAATGTTATTAAACTTTTCAAAATGAGTCGGTTGAATGTATTTACCAGTGTAAACTGACGTATTTTCTCAAAAAGGTTAAGTGCAGGTACTACGCGAACTAGGCTGGCTTTCTCCTAGCGTCCACAATAAGTCTCGCAAGCTTGGATGTCAAAACTGTTGAACAATGTTTCCTATTTATTTTGATCCCCCTGTGGATTACTTTCAACTGTTGTGATACTTGATATTACAATTTATTAAAGTTGAAACATATCTATCTTTTGCTTCCGCTGTGCATTTAAATATTGTGTTGCTTGACTGTAATGTTGCCAACTACGTCACGATAATCCCCCACCGAGCCCACCGGTGAAACATGTAAATATCAGGGTGTGACAGGTTGGTATCAGAGCCAACGTTGAGTGAATTAAACACTAGCCTTATGTGTTTAATCTCAATGACACAATTGCACGTACTCGAGTCTAGACAAGAACTTAGGACAAATTCCAAATCTGTTGCTCTAGTTTGTCCTTTATTGTTTGTTGTTTATTTCAATTGTTTAAACAGGAAATATGCCACCAAGAATCAGAAGAGGAGGAAGAGGCAAAGGGCCAATCACTACCCACAACGATCACGAGGCCGGGCCTTCTCACCTGCGAACTCCTTCCACTACAATGAGTGTCGAACCTCAGATAAACAGGAGGAACCTTTCTGAGCCCGCTAGACGATCTATCTCGCACAGTTCAACACCCTCTTACCGTCACTCTTTTGGGCCGCACTCGGAAAACGAGCCCGATAACCCTCAACCTTCGTTCATACCTCTCCAGCGTTCCGTTCCGTTTCGCACCGTTCCTTTGGCGACCCTACTCCTGTCTTTCAGGGCCGGTTTAACCCGGCAAACTTTATCCAAGAACCAGTGGGTTTTAACCCATTGGGACCGGAGGACCATTTCTCAGAGGACAATGCAATGGACATGGACGAGGACACGGATCCCGTCGAACCTGCAAGAGGTACCCCCAACCATCCCATCGAGATCTCTGATGGATCATCCTTCCGTGGAACACCCTATCAGGGTCCAGACAGTTACCAAGCAATATTCAACCAGTGTGAGTGGTACTTTACACCCTCTCACCATTTATCGCCTCATGAGCAGCAACAGCAGCAGCAGGATCCCTCCGAGGATTCGCGTTTCGTGGCAGTCACGCCACCGCCTCCACCGCCGCCAGTTCATCAAGCACCTCCAGATCCACCAAGGCGTAGGAGAACGGGTGCGCGGATATCCGTACGAAGAGGGGATTTTCACTTTAGCACCCCTCGACACTCCAGTGGCAGTCATTATCCGCCACTGCATGAAGACTCACAAATGGGTGGACCTTCTAGCCCAGCTGCATAGGTGAATTCTGCACCAGTTGCACCACCTCCGCCACCATTTGGTTATGATAACCCGATACCTACATACGCCGGTTCCACGGCATATAACCCATTTGAGCAGCCAGCTCACACTCACTATAATTATATTGATGCCGACCCATACCTAGTAGCGGCGGCAAACTACAACGCCCTTCATCCTGAAGGACCATATGGAACTCCCTGGGGAATGGGATACCCAGCTCATGGGTATCAAACACCTGTTCGACCTCCGATTCCACAACAGTCGCAGCCGCCACGTTTTTCCCCAACGGAGCAAGAAGAAATCCTCCACCGATTAAACAGGGTGGAACGAGATTTTGAAGAAGAACGTAAGAACAACCGTGGATTCCTTAAGGGCCTGGCAAACCTGTTAAAAGGAAAGAAGAAGCGAGATCATTAATCTCTATATGTATTATTGTATTTCCTATTTCAGTCAAGTCCCTGCGTGGACATTTATCTGTGCATTTAGTCCCTGCGTTGACTTGTCTTTTCAGTCCCTACGTGGACTTGTATTTAGTCCCTGTGTGGACTTGTCTTCTTAGTCCCTGCGAGGACACCTATCTTAGTATTTGGTCCCTGCATGGACTTGTATTTCTGTTTAGCCTCTGCGTGAGTAATTTGTCTTTTTAAAAGTCTCGTTTAGGGCAGTGTGTGATCCTTTTAATAACTAATGGAATGTTAAGTTTATAATTTTCATCTTTGCCATTATATGCATAAATACGTTATATATGAAATGAATAATTCAAAATTATTCCTTTTAAAATAGTCTGCCTACCATATATTAAATAAGAATCTCAAGGGTATAACCTAGCTTACATGTCTTTATAAGACTTGGCCAAGATGGTAAAACCTGTTTAAAAGATTCAAATCCTTGTTAACCTCTAAAAATATGTTAACACTCCTGGAAGACGTGATTTGTTAAAAATCACACACGTCATTCTTATATAAGGATTCTTCAAAAGATTCCAAAACCTCACTTAATGATCTATAAATCAGGGGTTTAAATCATCAATTAAGATGATCATATGTTAGTAGTATAGTGCCTACGGACCATACTCATTGCCATATAAGACAAAAGACAGTAGTAGTCTATGACTCCCTGTCAGAAAAGGTAAAGAACTATGTTCAAACCTTAATGCTTTGATTCTCTGAAATCATGGCTTATGAATTGAAATGTCCCTGTGACTAGGCCTTTTGTGCTAATAATACTACTGTTGTTTTGTAATTAGGATAAATTATAATAAAAAAATCCTAAATAAATGTGAGTAATAAATTAACCAAATATGGCATATGTTTACCATGGTTAATGATTTGCCCAAAAAGGTAAATTCCATAATAAACTCCCAAATAAAACTTTGCTGATATCTTATGTAACAGTTCAAGATACAATGGCTGATTCGGATGAAATAAATAGTCACCCAATGGAGAACCAGAATGATGCTCGGATTAATATAGCGGGTGCTGAACTGCAAGCATTAATTGACAATGCTGTTGCAAAAGCCTTGGATAGGAAGTATAGCGAATCGAGCGGTACTCGGAGTAGGACCCTATCCGCACCACATTCTAAGCCCAAGACTCATTCTGGGGCGCATAGCAAACCTCCTTCCAAGAAAGAAGAACCAAGGAAAGATGATGACGATCATCACTCTTCAAACCATCATAGTGTCTCATCTCAAGGTATCGTGCTGAATCAAGGACCCCATGATAAGGGTTGCTCCTACAAATACTTTGTTTCATGCAAGCCCCGGGATTTTTCGGGGGAGAAAGGAGCAATAGACTGCATGACTTGGTTAGATGAGATGGACACAGTGGTTGATATCAGCGGGTGCGCTGAGAAGGATGTGGTAAAGTTTGTGTCTCAATCGTTCAAGGGTGAGGCCTTAGCCTGGTGGAGATCGTTGATTCAGGCTACTGGGAAGGCTCCACTGTACAGTATGTCATGGGAACAATTTGTTACCCTCATCCGAGAGAACTACTGCCCTCAGCATGAGGTAGAGAAGATTGAGTCGGATTTTCTGTCATTGGTTATGAAGAATCTGGATTTCCAAGCTTACCTTACGAGCTTTAATACAATGTCAAGGTTGGTTCCTTATCTGGTGACCCCGGAACCCAAAAGAATAGCTCGTTTCATTGGGGGTTTAGCCCCAGAGATAAAGGCAAGTGTGAAAGCCTCACGGCCAGCCACATTTAGATCTGTGGCTGATATATCTTTGTCCCTCACACTGGACGCGGTCAGGCAGAGATCGCTGAGGAACACGGATGCCGAGAAAAGAAAGCATGATGATGACAATTCACGTCGGTCAAACAAGAAGCACCGAGGAAACAATGACCACAAGAAGGGATTTGGTTCAAAGAAGGATGGGCATCAATCTGGAGATAAGCCCAAGTGTAAGACTTGTCAGAAATATCACTTTGGGAAGTGCAGACTTGACTCAAAATCCCAATCTCAGTCGAGACCTTGTGAGATTTGCAAATCTTCGGAACATAAGACCCTGGAGTGCAAGAAACTGAAGGACGCAACGTGCTACAGTTGCAACGAAAAGGGGCACATTAAGATAAATTGCCCAAAATATGAAAAGAAAGCTGAGGAAGGGAAGAAGACCAATGCTAGGGTCTTCAGAATGGATGCAAAGGAAGCTGTGCAGGACGATAACGTGATCACAGGTACCTTTCTTATAAATGATGTTTATGCGAGAGTGCTATTGATTCAGGAGCTGATAAATCATTTGTAGATACTAAGTTTTGCAAATTGCTGAATTTACCTGTTAAAACCTTAAGTGTGAAGTATGAAGTGGAATTAGCAGATGGCACCTTAGAAACCGCCTCAACCATATTAGATGGATGCTTCATATCCATTAAGAACCACTCTTTTCCGTTGTCCCTACTTCCTTTGAAGTTAGCCGGTTTCGACATAGTTTTAGGCATGGACTGGTTATCTCATAACCAGGCCCAGATTGTCTGCGATAAGAAGCAAGTAGTGCTCAAGACTCCGTCTGGTGAGTCACTTACCATTCAGGGAGATACCCGGTATGGACCGCCGGAGCAAGTATCTATGCTCAAGGCCTCTAGGTGTTTGAAGAAGGGTTGTGTCATCTACATGGCACAAGTGACTATTGATGAGCCGAAACCCAGGATTGAGGATATCCCCGTCATTTCTGAATACCCTGAAGTTTTTCCTGAAGAACTACATGGTTTACCACCAGATAGACAAGTAGAATTCAGAATCGACATTATCCCTGGAGCAGCACCTGTTGCTAGAGCGCCTTATAGGTTGGCACCAACAGAGATGAAGGAATTAAGAACACAACTGGATGAATTGCTAGCCAAAGGTTTCATTAGACCTAGTTCGTCTCCTTGGGGAGCACCAATCTTATTTGTCAAGAAGAAGAAGGATGGATCGATGCGTCTGTGCATCGATTACCGTGAGCTTAACAAGGTCACTATCAAGAATAGGTATCCATTACCGAGGATCGACGATCTATTCGATCAGCTTCAAGGGGCAAGTTACTTCTCTAAGATTGACTTAAGGTCAGGTTATCACCAACTGAAGGTTAGAGATGAAGACGTTCACAAGACTGCATTTAGGACCCGTTATGGTCACTACGAGTTCCTAGTGATGCCTTTCGGGCTCACTAATGCACCAGCGGTATTCATGGATCTCATGAACCGTGTCTGTAAACCATACTTGGACAAATTTGTTATCGTCTTCATTGACGACATTCTGATTTATTCAAAGAATCAGGCTGATCATGAGAAGCATCTTCGATGTATTCTTTCACTACTTCAACAGGAAAAGCTTTACGCCAAATTTTCGAAGTGTGAATTCTGGCTTCGAGAAGTCCAATTCCTTGGACATATGGTTAGTGAGCGTGGTATCCAAGTGGATCCCGCTAAGGTGGAAGCTGTCATGAATTGGCAAGAGCCGAAGACGCCCACAGAAATTCGCAGCTTCTTAGGATTGGCAGGATATTACAAACGTTTTATTGAAAATTTTTCAAGGATTGTTGCACCCCTAACTTCTCTGACTAGGAAGAAAATTAAGTTCGACTGGGGACCGAAGCAACAAGAAGCTTTTGATATCCTTAAGCAGAAGCTAAGCAATGCACCAGTGTTAACATTGCCTGATGGAATAGAAGAGTTTGTGGTATATTGTGATGAATCACACACCGGGATGGGATGTGTGCTTATGCAGAAAGGCAAGGTTATTGCCTATGCTTCTCGACAGTTAAAGGTGCATGAAAAGAATTACACCACCCATGACTTGGAGTTGGGTGCCGTTGTATTCGCACTGAAGCTATGGAGGCACTATTTATATGGTATCAAGTGTGTGATTTATTCTGATCATAAAAGCCTCCAGCATCTGTTTAACCAAAAGGAGTTGAACATGAGGCAGCGACGATGGATGGAAACTTTGAATGATTATGATTGTGAGATAAGATACCATCCTGGCAAGGCGAATGTAGTCGCTGATGCCTTGAGTCGAAAGGAAAGGGTGAAGCCTATAAGAATCAATGCCAAGAGCCTTGAGATAAAGAATAGTTTGAATGAAAGGTTGTTAGCTGCACAGAAGGAAGCTGTGCTGGAAGCTAACTATCCTAATGAAAGACTAGGGGTAACTGAAGAACAGTTATCCTATGGCAAGGACGGAATTCTAAGGTTAAATGGACGAATATGGGTTCCAGTTTATGGAGGACTTCGAGATGTTATCCTCCAGGAAGATCACAGTTCCAAATACTCCGTTCATCCTGGAGCTGACAAGATGTACCAGGATTTGAAGGCAAACTTTTGGTGGATAGGCTTGAAGAAGTCTATAGCTACCTATGTAGCTAAATGTTTGACATGTGCACAAGTCAAAGCTGAACATCAGAAGCCGTCAGGTTTGCTACAACAGCCCGAACTTCCCACGTGGAAGTGGGAAATGGTGACGATGGATTTCATCACCAAGTTGCCAAAGACAAGAAAAGGAAATGATACGATATGGGTGATAGTTGATAGGTTGACTAAGTCAGCACATTTCCTACCCATTAAGAAGACTTATAGCTCCGACATGTTAGCCCAATTGTACGTAGACAAGATTGTATCTCTACATGGCGTACCTATGTCTATTATCTCTGACAGAGATACTAGGTACACATCTCATTTTTGGAAAAGTTTCCAACAATCTTTGGGCACGCGCTTAAATTTCAGTACGGCTTACCATCCTCAGACGGACGGGCAGAGTGAGCGTACAATCCAAACCTTGGAAGACATGCTTCGTGCATGTGTGATTGACTTAGGTGGTAATTGGGATAACCACCTGCCATTAATCGAGTTCTCATACAACAATAGCTATCACACCAGCATCAAGGCCGCGCCTTTCGAAGCCTTGTACGGTAGAAAGTGTAGAACGCCCGTTTGTTGGGCGGAAGCTGGAGATGTCCAACTGTCAGGACCGGAAATAGTCTTTGAAACGACAGACAAGATTGTCCAGATTCGTGAACGCCTGAAAGCTGCCAGGGATAGGCAGAAAAGCTACGCAGATCTAAAGCGTAAACCTCTGAAATTCGAGGTAGGTGATAAAGTGTTGCTTAAAATATCACCCTGGAAGGGAGTGATGCGATTTGGTAAGAAGGGTAAGTTAAGCCCGAGATACATAGGACCATTCGTGGTCATTGAATGTGTCGGATCAGTTGCTTATAAGTTAAACTTACCTGAAGAGCTCAGTGGTATTCACAATGTATTCCACATCTGCAATCTGAAGAAGTGTGTCGTCGATGATTCACTAGTCATACCACACACAGATGTGCACATAGAAGAGGGCTTGAAGTTTGTTGAAAAACCTGTGTCGATCGAGTATCGACAGGTTAAGAAGCTTCGAAGGAAGCATGTACCGATTGTAAAGATTTAATGGAATGCCCGTAGAGGTCCCGAGTATACGTGGGAGGTAGAATCCACGATGAAAGAAAAGTACCCTCATGTGTTTCAGTAAATATCGAGGTCGAGATTTCTTTTAAGGGGGTGAGGATGTAACACCTCAAAAATTTACGTCCTATAATGTATTGACACGTGTCATAAGCTTGAACGTGATAAAGAATACTCTAGAGGGACTAAAGTTGACAAACACAGAAAGTATGTGAATTCAAGAATTCAAAATGACAACAAGGGATAAATATACTTTACAGTAACCCTACATGATGCTCATACCTTCAAACGAATAAATCATGGACCATACGGAACTAAATATGAAAGAAAGTGAGAGATTACAAACTACAGGGGTTGAATGTGTCAACATGTTTAAGTTATACCTCTGAGTGACCTTTTAGCAAACCTGAAGCTTTGTAACGGTAAATTATGCTCACTAGAATGCTCGATAAAGATTTCATAAAGTTTCGTTATAATATGAGGAAGTTATGATCAAATTCGTATTTGAGGGGTTAAAGCGTCAACGTTGAAAATTATGACTTTTCGGGTAATAACAAAGTGACCAAGGACTTATCAAAGTGGGTAAAAGTCTCGAGGCCCTTATACATAAATAAGAAGGGCTCATAATGCAAAGAATACCCTTTCGAAGAGCCAAGAGCCAAGCTGTAATAATTGAAAGATTTGAAATCTGACAGCAGGTCTCAGGCGGGCCGCGTAAGACTTAACAGAATCTTACGCGGGCCGCGACAGACGCCCAGATACAGAAAACGTAGACAGCAGCACTGTTCAACCTTTTAACCGGCTTAGAATGATTATTTCTCAGCATGGGCGACCCCTAAACAGTACCTAGGCCTTAGGGGCACTTGTAAATGATTTGGGAATAATGCTAGACTTAGTTGTCATGATCTCAATAGATTAAAATCACTATATAAGGCCTCACTGTTTACAACATTCTTGCATTCATTCCATCTGCTTTCTTGGAGCTTCCTGGAGCATAAGAGCAGACCCAAGCCATCTCTAATAGTGCATAGGACTTCAGTAAGTATGCTTGACCTTCCTCAATTGAGTTTTTCTTAGTTTATAGCTTAGAAGTCAAACCGTCGTAATTAACGGTTGACTTAACGATTAATCATTAATGGTCCAGTGATTAGTCGAATCAAAGGTAGTTATAAGTTGGTAATTATGTGGGCATTACACCCTCAAAAGGGCACCCTCTGATTCCCAGTCTAACTAGATCAAATGTCAGGTCAAAGTTGTTTAGAAAAAGTTAACAGAATGCTAATTTATGAATTAACACATAATTAACAATGCAGAAGGCACGTGACCTATTTTATCATTCATTTAACTTGGTAATAAGTATAAGAACTGGTCTAAGCTTGTTTGATCCGACAATTTTCTGTTTAGACCCGGTTCGGAACCGAAAGTCGCAAAACTTTGACTTTTGCTTTGACTTCAGTTCTGACCCGTTTTAGTAGAGTTTAGAAATGCCTTAGGACTTCCTTAGGACCAGGTTACATGATAGTATAACCCTCTGTGACTGGTTCATTGATTGTCCGCTTCGTTTACAAGTTTCCGTTAATTGCCTAATGATTGACCATAATGCCCTTTTAACCATAGAACAAGAATTTTGGAAATGTGAAAGGACAATTAACTTCGTTACTGATTATTAAGCATGTCCCTAAAGTTTCATAGCAGTTTGAGGTCCAGAATAGGAGTTATGCTAAATAGCGTAATTAAGAAACTTTTGTTAATTAAACGGCGCACTTAGCATAAAGCCTATCTAAACCCAACTTTTGACACCAAACCTTTTACCCACTGATGTAATATAATATTTTGAGATTTTTAAATATTTTTAATTATTTTTAACCTGCTCATAACCTAAGGTTATGGCGTCAATTCGGTAAATACCGATTATACCCTTTTCGGGCATAAAAGGAGTTCTACATAATATTTTGACACAAATCCAATTGCTACTGATTTTATATAATAAATAAAGTATTTTGAACTATATAACCTGATCAGAAAACTCAGATTTCCTGTATAACCCGGAAATCGGTTTAAATGGCCTTTTAAGTGTAATTAAACGCATAGTTTGAGTTTAAAACCATTTTGTCATGTAAGGCTTATTACCTACTGATATAACTTGTAAAAGTAAGTGGTTTTACTGATTACTTCAGACCCGAACATCAGAATTATAAATAAACTCTTTTATAACCTTTAAAATGACCAAAATACCCCTACGGGGCTTATATGGAGATTAAACTCGTTTTGGGCATAATGGAAGGTATCATACTGATATCACAACATATATAGGGCATATTAACTTAGGAAACCTATAAATGACTCTCATGGTTACCCGTTACGCTTCCTACGCGTTCGGTTCGGTTTATGTAACTAGTTTACATAAATTAGCCGAAACGGGTCAAACCTTATCGTTTTTATCTCAAAATCCAGAAGGTGTTTAGTTCACCCATATTATACAAGTCTTTAAACTTGTTGGGACTAAAACATATTCTATTCCGGTCTTCGCCTAATCGTGCGTTCGAACCGTATCTTTCGTTAAAACTAACCGGTCTAAGCTTAGGCTTAATTAAAGACCCGTTAGGATTCTAATAGGTTATTATAAACCTTCGTTCCAGAATAGGAGACCCGGTGAAAGCTACCCGCACTTGCTATTTGTGATTGATACTTGCAAAGGTAAATACTTTTAACTTAATTTCCCTTATACGGGCTTGGGGTACGGTATATAAAATACCGCTTGGTCCAGCATTGATTCTTTAATCGAATAGAGATTAAATCATTAATATGCTTCATTTTGAAATGTTTTGTTTTGCTTGAAGCCTTTGGGGGGCTAATGACCATGTCCCGGATATCCTTGGCATCATCTTACGAGATGGCCACGACCTGAGCACGGGGTGTAGGCATACACCCGTCAGTGCATAAATGAATAAATAATGTGGTGTGTCTATTGATCTTTAACCCGGTCTACGGATCGGGCTACTGAACGCATAAGAAACATGTAATTCGTTTACAAGTATTATATTCAAATAATTATCCCAAGTTATAAAAGTTTGTGCCACGTGCATTCCAATCAATTTTATTAAACTTTTCAAAATGAGTCGGTTGAGTGTATTTACCAGTGTAAACTGACGTATTTTCTCAAAAAGGTTAAGTGTAGGTACTACGCGAACTAGGCTGGCTTTTTCCTAGCGTCCACAATAAGTCTCGTAAGCTTGGATGTCAAAACTGTTGAACAATGTTTCCTATTTATTTTGATCTCCCTGTGGATTACTTTCAACTGTTGTGATACTTGATATTACAATTTATTAAAGTTGAAACATATCTATCTTTTGCTTCCGCTGTGCATTTAAATATTGTGTTGCTTGACTGTAGTGTTGCCAACTACGTCACGATAATCCCCCACCGGGCCCACCGGTGAAACGTGTAAATATCGGGGTGTGACATGCTCTTAGAGAAGAAATTGAAAGAAACTAAAAAATGCACAATGATCCTCTAGTAAAGCCAACTCCACCTAACTAGAAAAAAGTCAAACAAGTGGATCCAGATGAGGCATTGAAGCTTAAAAGAATGAGAGCAAAGCTTGTGGCTGCTGATTATGGTTCAGCTAGATCCATTGCCAGATGGTCTAAACTCAACATAGTTGAGACCTACAAAAGGCTGAAAGAACTCAGAGCTAAAGATCCCAAAGTTCCTCAAAAGCCAGTCTATCCTACAACTGCTGCTTTGCCTCAACAGACCCATACTCCCAAAAAGCTTCTCTTATCATCTGCTTTATCCGCAAATGCCTTAAGACAATTAAAAAGGCAAAAGCAAACTGATGAGGAAGATGAGCAAAAGTATGAAGAACACAAAAAATAGGCAATAAAGTGTCTGTTTGATTACCGTATTGACTTTGATCAGGTCAGATAGTAGTGTTGAAAAGCTTAAAATGGAGAGTGCATATGGTCTGAATGCATACGATCTCCAAGATTTGTTGGACCTTCAACTTGAAAGGGATGATGAAGAAGACATGTTCTTGGGAGATTGTTGGTGAGAAATAAAGATCAATAATAAAGAAGGGTTTTCAAATCATCTGTTCTATAGGGAGATTGTTGGATCAACAGCTGCGACATTGTTTCCAGCAACATATGTAGCCAGGATACAACATGTAGCAAATGAGATGTTGCTGGGTAAGAGACTCTTGATTGGGCTTTGGTGAAAGTTGTTGAGACAGGTGATCGTGTGATCGTAATTAATGTTTGTTGAAAGTTAAGTTATATTCAAATTCTATTGATTTTTTTCAAAGTAAAGATTTTAAGTTTGTTAGTATATTCGTTTGATGTTTTACAACTTCTGTATTGAAGTTTGATAAACACATTTCCAACAGATATGAACATTCGGCAAAGTAAAATAGTAGTTCTCACTTTTTATGATGAAAGGTAGTGACTACTTTTGATTATTTGTTTAGACTGATTATTTGTTTAGTTGTAAATCGGAGTTCAAATGTATCAACATGCAAAATTTGTGAGAATAACTCATGACTAATTTAATATTAATTAATCAAAAGAAAAACTAAACTAAAAATTACAATATTTATACACATATCTATACTTTCTATTAAAATGTGGCATGCATGAATTTTTAAAAACCACATGTGTTTGCACACTGGTATCACTACTAGTTAAATTATAATTAGCATTTAGGCTGTACCATTTACTCCGTTTAGATTTTTAAAAACCACCCGTGTTTGCACACTGATATCACTACTAGTTAAATTATAATTAGCATTTAGGCTGTACCATTTACTCTGTGTAGATTTAGATAAAGCTGGAGGGTGTGGTATAAAGCCCACGCCATCTCAGCACAAACTCACCGTCACGTCATATAGGAGACTTTAAAGTCCTTTCCTTTAACTTGCAAGGTGTGGTATAAAGTCCTCCCTATTAAACAAATTAGAAAAAAAAAGATTTTATTGGTTGAAAAGAAATATGTCCCACCTGCACACCCTTTTTGGCTCATTAACACAGTAAGTACACTATAGCGCCCCTTAACTTCCGTTGTCGATAGCGCCCGCGCCATAATATGTGATGTGGCGGGGTCACGCCCGTGGCCTCATCGTGTCTTGTAGCAGTTGTATTTATTTATACATACTAGGTTAGTAACCCGTGTATTACACGGATTGAACAACAAAAATGATAAAATTAATAAAATTGTAACGCAAGTTGAATAGTCATAGCAATAACAAACATAAATTCAAAAGGATCGTACCAATAACAAACATACACTAAAAGTATTAAATTTTGGGAATGTAAAACAAAATTATGAGATTAGATATAACTCAAAAATGGCATAAATAAAAACTTCTATTAAAAAACCAATAAGATAAAAAAGTAAAGGTAACACCTATAACTTACAAATCTCTAAAGACTTCTTTGTATACAACATTTGTTGTTTTGTTGGTAACTTTACCATCTTTACCTAAAATTAATAACCTTAACCCTTCTCTACTTTTGACTCTGGATAACGCAACATGCACTTGACCATGTGTGAAAACCGGTTGTCTCAGAAACAAACCAACCTTTGACAGTGACTGCCCTTGACTCTTATTTATTGTCATTGCAAAACATACAGCAAGCGGAAATTGTCTTCTTCGAAATTTGAAAGGAATTCTTTTGTCTGAAGGTGTCAAACTCATTCTTGGAATATAAATACGATGGCCAATGTTACTTCCAGATATGATTCGAGCTTCTATAACACGATTACCCAATGACAACACCTGCATTCTCTTAACCTCTCGATCAAACAAAGTCAACGACACTATTCCTGTACAGTCTTGTACCCTAACTTGAATTCGAAATCTAAAACATTGAAAAAAAAAGTATAAATAAATGTAGTTAATAATATAATGCATAAGAACACAATACTTACTTTACTAATATGCTTCGTAATAATAATAATAATAATAATAATAATAATAATAATAATAATAATAATAATAATAATTATAAGTAGACATTGAAGTAAGTTTTAAAGACCTTGGCGTAACAGTGGTCATTTCATCTTTGCATATTGGATTAGTACACTTAAATACTTCTTTTTCTTCAACTTCGGTGGAATCATCAGGTGTATCATTAATGAAAACCATTTTTTTCAACCTTTCGAGTACATTTATTGCAAGCATGATAGTACCATCCAGCATCTTTGCGAATCCCCTTGATAGTACCAAGAATTATAACCGATTGTTCCTGTAAAATGTATGTATAATAATATTAATATTAGTGATTACTAATAAAAAACAGTAAATCTAAACGGGTTGAAAAACATGTACCTTTTTAAAGCCCTGGATATTAGCAATACTACTGAAAGGAAACTTATGAACAAATTCATTATGCAAGGAATACACAATCGATGAAGATGTGCTACGTTGACTCGAAGAACTATCATTAGCAGCTTTGGAAAGCAGCCTGATTATTAAAAAACGGAATAACACTAATTATTATAAAGCATTTAGTAAATAAATTAGAGATAAATAAACATCAGTCTAAAATTTCATACTTTTTCTTATATTCAATAATTTCTTTAGTCTGATCATTGATCAACAGCCTGCTAACAGAGTAGTAAGAATTTGAAACATACGCGCGACCTAAAAACATAAAAAAGAAATTAGTTTAGTGCTTATTTTTGTTGAAAAAACTAATAAAACTATAATATGTGTAGTCTTTGTAAAGAAAAATATTATAATAATTTAATGAAAAACCTCGATGCCACTTCAATTTCCCAAACTGAAGAATGATTACACATGGTCTCTTCTCCGCGTTATCTTTCAAGTAAGCTTGCATTTGATCAACAAAGACTCCCCATAAAGTAACATATATTTTAAGGTTGCTGTAAAAAATCAAAACATATTACGGCTTTAATCGTTGTTAAAAGGTAATTATTCAAGATATAAAAGATTTCTCACTCTAGATCTCTGACTTCCACGTTCTGTTTTTTTGTTCGGATACCGTTTATCATATGGTACTCCATCTCAAAACACTGTAAAACTTCACCGATAACATCTAAGAAACAAAAAAAACAAATTTTTTTTCCATCAAAAAGTGTTGTTAACAAAAATAAGAAATATATAAGTAGCACAAATTTTTATTTAACATATGATACTTACCAATTGTGCAGTCTTTCTTTGGTTCGTCTGCCAAAATAGACGGCAAGGTTGCAAAGGCCAAATTAGTATCCGGCCCATTAAAATCAGTGCACTTTGTAACCTTCGTGACCCAGTTAAAAGTAAGTTTGTAGCGGTTATTTGCATACTTATACGGTGAATCATTGCTAGCAAGTTGGGGTTTTTCAATGTAAAAGTCACCATTTTCTTCGTGTAAATTCTCAAATTTAGAAACACACTGTTTCCAAACTTTAGCTTGAATCTTATTTCCCTGCGTGCAAATTAAAATTCATATAAATAACGTTTACTAAGTAACGTGGAACAATAGAGTGTTGAATAATTGTTGATATACCTGCTCGTCCATTAGGACCATTTCAATAGCATAGGTTTCCTTCGGATTTCCGCGTACAGTTTGTTTCCACAAACGAATGATTTTCACCTTGAGTTTGTAGCTTTCGAGTAACACATCAAGGTCACTGATGAGAGTAACTTTATTTAAAGCCATTGAACTGTGGATGTTAAAAAAAATATTAATGACACTGAATAATATTTTTGCTTAAAAAAAATACTAATGACACTTGCACAAAATAAGAAATTATATGCTTCAAATCGTTGTCACGATTTTAATGATTTCGATTCATCTCTGTTTTCTAGTAGCTAAACATAACCGTTGTAGAGACCAGTTATATTTTTAGTAATACAGTTAAAAACTTAAATTATCTTGTTATTTAGAACTTCAAAAAGTCAATTGACGGATAACAAAATCAAAAACCATATGCGTGCATAGATCTCTCAGAAAGTAATACATCAGTAGATCACAAATTCATGTAATTCAATGCTCTATCTACATTCTAACCCTAGAAAAGAGTTAAAGCACAAAATATCCTACATTCTCACAGCCCTAATCCCCCAAAATCAAAATACATTCATAAAAAACAAACCACAAAACCCTACCTAACCTTCTTCCATAATCAACATACTTCAAAAGTCCCCAAAACGGTCATATCAATATATCATCTTAACATCCATAACTTCAAAAAATCAATCAACCGACAACTAAACCAAAATTCACAACATATTAACAAATGGAGAATATTATCAAACAGTTGGTGAACCAAATTATCATACATACTTGTAACACAGTTTGAATGAAAATAAAAGAAGATAAAATAAAATAGAAAACTAACCTGAAATTTAAGCTAATACTCGCAATTGAGGGAAGCCGTATGCAGTGGAGAATTAGATAGTAACACCGATCACATATATATAGCTCCATTAGCAGGATAAAAAGCTGAACAATGTGGATTTGAATTTGAAATCTGAAATCTATCTGTAACCAAAATCGATGAAAAATAGGAACACTAATCCGAAGATATCGACTGCTGGATTCAGTTTTACTATTGAATTGAGGAGTGATTGTTGACCTAACTCTCCGATTAAGAATGCCATGAAAGGGGAAGTGGGGAGTCAAATGAAAGTTGCTCTAAATAATAGAAAAGGTTAAAAAAAAAAGGAATATGCTCTACGTCTACGATGAGGAGTTCAACAAAACCAAACATATACATATTTAAGTCTTTAAGAAACTTGAGGTATAATGGGCCACTTTAGCTACAAATTATAAATATGAAATTTTTTGGGCCGTAGGTTTTTTTTGGATTTATTCTATGCCACATATTTAAGTCTTGTTTATGAGATACTAACTACTTAAATTAAAATATAATATAGAACTCCTAAAATAAGTAAAGAATAAATGACATTATTGTAGATTTATTTTTCTCTATATATTTGTTTTACGTAATAATGGCTGTCAATAATATACCATATTTTTAGGAACTAATTTAGTCAAGATAATAATTAGATTATTAAATTAAAAAATGTGAAAATTCTATAAAACTTTCCTTCCAAATTTGTGGATAGATTTTTCACAATTGTATTGGCCTCATCGTGTCTTGTAGCAGTTGTATTTATTTATACATACTAGGTTATCACCCGCGAACTTCGCGGGTAGAAACATTTACTTTATATTAATCGAACTGTCATTAAATAAAATAAAAATACATGTTTTCGAACATAATTTTTTTATAATTGTTTTGAATTGAAAGTTGTAGTCATTGGGTTGCGAGTAAGGTCAGAAACTTCGAGCAAGAACCAGAGGCAGAAACTTGCCTCATTGAATGACCCAAGAAACAAAAAAAAAACTTTTATTTTTTATAATAAAATATACGCATGGAGTTGTTCGAACCTGCAAAACAAACTCATTTAATTAAATTTAGAAATTAATTAAAAGTTTAAATAAGAAAATATAAACAACAAAAACTTTATTCATTAAATATACATTATATATTTTTTTAACAATCATGACCAATCGAAAAATAACAAATTAGTAACATGGATATTAATATAGTGTTGATTGTTCCAATTTTCAAATAATGACTTGCTTATTAAAAAAAATCCATTAACTTTGAAGGCATTAAACTGACTTGCTAATGGTATTCATTCATACCTAATACGATACGCTAATCAATAAATAAAACACACACTAAAAAACCATTCAAATAATAATGTTGAGTAAATCATTCAAAACTCTATCCAAATGTATGTCATTTAGTACTCAATGGTAACAAAACACACAACAAAGTGAAACCATCATGCTGCCTCCTGCAATTGAGGTGCCTACATAAAGAGGTACTGCAGAAAACATAGATTAAACTAATCGCTCTTAACACGATACATTTTTCGTATAAAATGAGCGAAACTTAATCTTCCAAGTACCTCGAATGGTTTGCCGGATCGTTCAAAATCCAGTTTGTTTAGAGCAACTTTACAGCTCTATGAAACAATCGGCTCTGGATCTTTGGAGAATTCCTCAAGTAGAGATATACACTGGTCATCTACAAAAATGGTTTATTAAGGTCAAAAACATCAAGTTTTTCGTAAAAGTGTCCCGAGTCAACCCAACATAGCCGTTTTGACCCTAAAAACCATATTTGACTACCTACCCAACATAGTCCATTTTCCACCAAATGTTATTAAAAAGTATAGTAGATTTTAGAAGCATGGTTACCTTATATTTTTTGTTTTAAAAAATGTGGCAACTCACTCTCTCCCATTTTCTCTGTGTTAAATTGTTTTTTTTTTCCTTTTCCTTTCAGTTTTTCGTTCAGTATATAATTCAGTTTATAACAACCTCTCATTTTTTATACTTAAATGTGAATCTAATAAGTTCTGTTCAAACTTATTTGTCTACAATCAACAAAATCTCATATAACCAGCAATTTCATGCGCAATCAAAGGTGTCACAATCAAACACAGACATTAATAAATCTACACACTTTCTCAAAACATAATCTCTAACATAACTAACCTGTATCAATAATTCAAAACCCTAACTAATGTGTTGTGCACTCACTAATATCTGCTACACACGTCTCCCTTATTCATCTTCACAACTTCAAACACATCTTATCTAATTAATACCTTATGCCAATCAACAAAATCTCATATATCAATTAGCAATACAATGCACAATCAAAGACCTCACAATCAATTTCAAACATCAATCAATATACAAAATTTCTCAAGACACAAATTCTAATATCACTAACCTGATGCGCTACTGCTCAATAATGTGTCGGTGCCATGAAAAACTTCATAACCTTAACTAATGTGTTAACTTGCCAAGGCTCAAGGCTGTATCTTATCCCAATGTTGTTTGTCCGACGCATCGTCACAAATCTAACAACCAAATCAATCAAACTATTAGCTAAAAAATTAAAATAATGATTGAGTTCAAAATTTAAAATTTAAAATCTGAAAATCAAATCACTAATATCTAATCTCGTAAATCAAGCAAACTTATTAGGAAAGTCTAATCTTGCCAAGCAAAAGCAACCGATATGGTACCAATTTCCAGCCATAGCAAACATATCTCTGTCCAACATAGTTGCAGCCAAAAACTCCGGACCATCCAAAATAAACACCTAATGAATCAAAATAAAAACGCATAAACCTTGAATATTACTCAATTTATGACTACTATCCCACAAAACAAAACTTTGTCAACAAATTAAACTAACTTATGCAATGGTAAACCATAAAAATAACAAATTAATTTAGATGATTAGCCTTGCAGAAAACCCAGATCGGGAAAGTTTACCTGAATCGTTAACGAAAAAATCAGACTCAGATTGGGTTACTCAAGCGGATATTAATCACTGGAATAAGATCTGGTATCAAAAATAAGAGCACACATGAGTTGATTAATGGAACAAAATGGTGAGGAAAATAATATACATCAGTTAATCAAATAGAGATCAATTTCCCACTGGATCCCATTCAAGATATATAGATATATAGATATAGATAAAGAAATGTGCAAGATATACCTTTCCTTCAACTTCTCATAGGATACCATTCAAGAGTTCCTTGTAGGGGAAGGAGTCTGAAAGAAGTTTATCACCAAAAATTACAAAACAAAGTTTGAATTAGATATGCAACTCGAGTATAAAAACAATAGTCGAAGACTCGAAGCATTCCTAAAATTACAAATAATATAGTCAAAGCATCTCATAAAAAAACATCAAGATTTCAAAGCATTCAAAATTTAAAATCAAACACAATAATGGTTTACTTCAAAATTTAAATTTAAAATAATGATTGGCTTCAAAAATTAAAATTTAAAATCTGAAAATCAAATCACTAATATCCAATCCCATAAATCAAGCAAACTTATTAGGATAGTCTAACCTTTCAAATTTAAATTCAATTTACAGATTCGAAATTTAAAATCAAACACATTAATGGCAAACTTACAAATTTAAATTTAAAATAATAACTGACTTCGAAATTGAAAATTTAAAATCAAGCACAACAATGGTTTACTTCAAAATTTAAATTTAATATGATCATTGACTTCAAAATTTAAAATTTAAAATCTAAAAATCAAATCACTAATATTCAATCCCGTAAATCAAGCAAAGTTATTAGGAAAGTCTAACCTTGTCAAGCAAAACCAACCGGCAATTTCAGTTTTTCGTTCAGTGTATAACAACCTCTCATTTTTTATACTTAAATGTGAATCTAATAAGTTCTGTTCAAACTTATTTGTCTACAATCAAAAAAATCTCACATAACCAGCAATTTCATGCGCAATCCAAGGTGTCACAATCAAACACAGACATCAATAAATCTACACACATTCTCAAAACACAATCTCTAACATGACTAACCTGTATCAATAATTCAAAACCCTAACTAATGTGTTGTGCACTCACTAATATCTGCTACACACGTCTCACTTATTCATCTTCACAACTTCAAACACATCTTATCTTATACCTTATGCCAATCAACAAAATCTCATATATCAATCAGCAATACAATGCACAATCAAAGACCTGACAATCAATTTCAAACATCAATCAATATACAAAATTTCTCAAGACAAAAATTCTAATATCACTAACCTGATGCGCTACTGCTCAATAATATGTCGGTGCCATGAAAAACTTCATAACCCTAACTAATGTGTTAACTTGCCAAGGCTCAAAGCTGTATCTTATCCCAATGTTGTTTGTCCGACGCATCGTCACAAATCTAAAAACCGAGTCAATCAAACTATTAGCTAAAAAATTAAAATAATGATTGAGTTCAAAATTTAAAATTTAAAATCTGAAAATCAAATCACTAATATCTAATCTCGTAAATCTAGCAAACTTATTAGGAAAGTCTAACCTTGCCAAGCAAAACCAACCGACATGGTACCAATTTCCAGCCATAACAAGCATATCTCTGTCCAACATAGTTGCAGCCAAAAACTCCGGACCATCCAAAATACACACCTAATGAATCAAAATAAAAATACATAAACCTTGAATATTACTCAATTTATGACTACTATCCCACAAAACAAAACTTTGTCAACAAATTATACTAACTTATGCAATGGTAAACCATAAAAATAACAAATTAATTTAGATGATTAGCCTTGCAGAAAACCCAGATCGGGAAAGTTGACCTGAATCGTTAACGAAAAAAATCAGACTCAGATTGGGTTACTCAAGCGGATATTAATCACTGGAAAAAGATCTGGTATCAAACATAAGAGCACACATGAGTTGATTAACGGAACAAAATGGTGAGGAAACGAATATACATCAGTTAATCGAATAGAGATCAATTTCCCACAGGATCCCATTCAAGATATATAGATATATAGATATATAGATATATAGATATATAGATATAGATAAAGAAATGTGCAAGATATACCTTTCCTTCAACTTCTCATTGGATCCCATTCAAGAGTTCCTTGTAGGGGAATGAGTCTGAAAGAAGTTTATCACCAAAAATTACAAAACACAGTTTGAATTAGATATGCAACTCGAGTATAAAAACAATAGTCGAAGACTCGAAGCATTCCTAAAATTACAAATAATATAGTCAAAGCATCTCATAAAAAAACATCAAGATTTCAAAGCATTCAAAATTTAAAATCAAACACAATAATGGTTTACTTCAAAATTTAAATTTAAAATAATGATTGGCTTCAAAAATTAAAATTTAAAATCTGAAAATCAAATCACTAATATCCAATCTCATAAATCAAGCAAACTTATTAGGAAAGTCTAACCTTTCAAATTTAAATTCAATTTACAAATTCGAAATTTAAAATCAAACACATTAATGGCAAACTTTCAAATTTAAATTTAAAATAATAACTGACTTCGAAATTGAAAATTTAAAATCAAGCACAACAATGGTTTACTTCAAAATTTAAATTTAAAATGATCATTGACTTCAAAATTTAAAATTTAAAATCTGAAAATCAAATCATTAATATCCACTCCCGTAAATCAAGCAAAGTTATTAGGAAAGTCTAACCTTGTCAAGCAAAACCAACCGGCAATTTCAGTTTTTCGTTCAGTTTATAACAACCTCTCATTTTTTATACTTAAATGTGAATCTAATAAGTTCTGTTCAAACTTATTTGTCTACAATCAAAAATATCTCATATAACCAGCAATTTCATGCGCAATCAAAGGTGTCACAATCAAACACAGACATCAATAAATCTACACACATTCTCAAAACACAATCTCTAACATGACTAACCTGTATCAATAATTCAAAACCCTAACTAATGTGTTGTGAACTCACTAATATCTGCTACACACGTCTCACTTTTCACCTTCACAACTTCAAACACATCTTATCTAACACCTTATACCAATCAACAAAATCTCATATATCAATCAGCAATACAATGCACAATCAAAGACCTCACAATCAATTTCAAACATCAATCAATATACAAAATTTCTCAAGACACAAATTCTAATATCACTAACCTGATGCGCTACTGCTCAATAATGTGTCGGTGCCATGAAAAACTTCATAACCCTAACTAATGTGTTAACTTGCCAAGGCTCAAGGCTGTATCTTATCCCAATGTTGTTTGTCCGACGCATCGTCACAAATCTAAAATCGAGTCAATCAAACTATTAGCAAAAAAATTAAAATAATGATTGAGTTCAAAATTTAAAATTTAAAATCTGAAAATCAAATCACTAATATCTAATCTCGTAAATCAAGCAAACTTTATTAGGAAAGTCTAACCTTGAAAAGCAAAACCAACCGACATGGTACCAATTTCCAGCCATAGCAAGCATATCTCTGTCCAACATAGTTGCAGCGAAAAACTCCGGACCATCCAAAATAAACACCTAATGAATCAAAATAAAAACACATAAACCTTGAATATTACTCAACTTATGACTACTATCCCACAAAACAAAACTTTGTCAACAAATTATACTAACTTATGCAATGGTAAACCATAAAATAACAAATTAATTTAGATGATTAGCCTTGCAGAAAACCTAAATCGGGAAAGTTTACCTGAATCGTTAACGAAAAAAAATCAAACTCAGATTGGGTTACTCAAGCGGACATTAATCACTGGAATAAGATCGGGTATCAAACATAAGAGCACACATGAGTTGATTAATGGAACAAAATGGTGAGGAAAAGAATATACATCAGTTAATCGAATAGAGATCAATTTCCCATAGGATCCCATTCAAGATATATAGATATATAGATATAGATAAAGAACGGTGCAAGATATATCTTTCCTTCAACTTATCAAAGGATCCCATTCAATAGTTACTTGTAGGGGAAGGAGTCTGAAAGAAGTTTATCACCAAAAATTACAAAACACAGTTTAAATTAGATATGCAACTCGAGTACAAAAACAATAGTCGAAGACTCGAAGCAATTCCTAAAATTACAAATAATATAGTCAAAGCATGTCATAAAAAAACATCAACATTTCAAAGCATTCAAAATTTAAAATCAAACACAATAATGGTTTACTTCAAAATTTAAATTTAAAATAATTATTGGCTTCAAAATTTAAAATTTAAAATCTGAAAATCAAATCACTAATATCCAATCCCATAAATCAAGCAAACTTATTAGGAAAGTCTAACCTTTCAAATTTAAATTCAATTTACATATTCGAAATTTAAAATCAAACACATTAATGGCAAACTTTCAAATTTAAATTTAAAATAATAACTGTTTTCGAAATTGAAAATTTAAAATTAAGCACAACAATGGTTTACTTCAAAATTTAAATTTAAAATGATGATTGACTTTAAAATTTAAAATTTAAAATCTGAAAATCAAATCACTAATATCCAATCCCGAAAATCAAGCAAAGTTATTAGGAAAGTCTAACCTTGTCAAGCAAACCAACCGGCATGGTACCAATTTCCAGCCATAACAACCATATCTCTGCCCAACATAGTTGCAGCCAAAAACCCCGGACCATCCAAAATAAACACCTAATGAATCAAAATAAAAACACATAAACCTTGAATATTACTCAATTTATGACTACTATCCCTCAAAAGAAAACTTTGTCAACAAATTATACTAACTTATGCAATGGTAAACCATAAAAATAACAAATTAAATTAGATGATTAGCCTTGCAGAAAACCCAAATCGGGAAAGTTTACTTGAATCGTTAACGAAAAAAATCACACTCAGATTGGGTTACTCAAGCGGATATTAATCACTGGATGAAGATCGGATATCAAACATAAGAGCACACATGAGTTGATTAACGGAACAAAATGGTGAGGAGAAAAATATACATCAGTGAATCGAATAGAGATCAATTTCCCATAGGATCTCATTTAAGATATATAGATATATAGATATAGATAAAGAATGGTCCAAGATATACCTTTCCTTCAACTTCTCATAGGATCCCATTCAAGAGTTCCTTGTAGGGGAATGAGTCTGAAAAAAGCTCTTCACCTAAAAATACAAAACACAATTTGAATTAGATATGCAACTCGAGTACAAAAATAATAGTCAAAGACTCGAAGCATCCCTAAAATTACAAATAATATAGTCAAAGCATCTCATAAAAAACATTAAGATTTCAAAGCATTCAAAATTTAAATTCAAACACAATAATGGTTTACTTCAAAATTTAAATTTAAAATAATGATTGACTTGAAAATGTAAAATTTAAAATCTGAAAATCAAATCACTAATATCCAATCCCGTAAATCAAGCAAACTTATTAGGAAAATCTAACCTTTCAAATTTAAATTCAATTTACAAATTCGAAATTTAAAATGAAACACATTAATAGAAAACTTTCAAATTTAAATTTAAAATAATATTTGACTTCGAAATTGAAAATTTAAAATCATACACAATAATGGTTTATTTCAAAATTTAAATTTAAAATAATGATTGACTTCAAAATTTAAAATTTAAAAATCAAATCACTAAGGAAACATACCATCAATATAGGATCATATTCCTCAATCACCTTTAACAACGAATGAGAGATGTTTTTAGGATCCATAACTGCAAAGGAAGTAACCACTGTTTTAAAAATATATATAATGTTTTAAAAAATATATAATGATAATCTATTTATAGAAACAAAGTCTATTTACAGAAACCGAATCATAATTCCGAATACAAAAATCATCTTTAACAACAGTAATCTATTTATAGAAACAAAAACAAATTTATAAATGAAATTAAAGGCATCTTTAAAGAATTAATAACTAACTAAATACAAAAATTATAACCAAATGACTCACGATAAATCATCATCAATAATTTTAAGACATTGACATATGGAAGTTGTTCTCCCCACAATAAGGTTGCAAAATCATACGGTATTTCCTATCAATCGAAAAAAAACATATAAGTTGCAATAACTTATTGTGTGCACAAACTAAAAACTTAAGAAACATACCAAAAATATAGAATCATAGTCCCCAATCAACTTTGATAACGAAGGAGTGTTGTTTTCATGATCCATAACTGCAAAGGAAGTAACCACTGTTTAAAAAAAAATATAACGCTAATCTATTTATAGAAACAAAGTCTATTTACAGAAACGGAATCATAATTTCGAATACAAAAATCATCTTTAACAACATTAATCTATTTATAAAAACAAAACCAACTTTAAAAAAAAAATTAAAGACATCTTTAAAGAATTAACAATGAACTAAATACAAAAATTATAACTAAATACAAAAAATTATAACTCACAAAACAAACCATAAGAACTTTAAAAGATAATCACATAAAATTTCAAATTAACGCTTAAAGACAAAAATAAAAAAGAAAGACTATACATATAAAAAAACAAATAACACCAACAAAACTGAACTAACCTATTTTTGGTCGACGAACAATTCAAAAAATATAAGATCATAGTCCTTAATCAACTTTAACAACGAAGGAGCGTTGTTTTCATGATCCATAACTGCAAAGGAAGTAACCACTGTTTAAAAAAAATATATAACGGTAATCTATTTATAGAAACAAAGTCTATTTACAGAAACCGAATCATAATTTCGAATACAAAAATCATCTTTAACAACACTAATCTATTTATAGAAGCAAAAACAACTTTAAAAAGAAATTAAAGACATCTTTAAAGAATTAACAACTAACTAAATACAAAAATTATAACTAATTACAAAAAATTATAACTCACAAAGAAACCATAAGAACTTCAAAAGATAATCACATAAAATTTCAAATTAACGCCTAAAGACAAAAATAAAAAAAGAAAGATTATACATATCAAAAAACAAACAACACCAACAAAACTGAACTAACCTGTTTTGGTCGACGAACAATTCGAGTCCGATTGTCACAAAAGATTGAGTGTTTACCATGAGAAAAACAAACCATAAAACATTCAGAACATATGTTATTAATTTCTGAAAAAAAAAATACCGAAAAGAAAGGATAAAATCAAACCTACACAAACTTAAAAAAGAGAAAACAATTATAACATTTAACTAACCTCTGTTGTTTGACGAATGATCGGAGTCCGATTTTATCCAAGATTTAGGGTTCCACATGAAAAACAAAATCAACAAAAATTAGTAACTTTGATAAATGTCGAAGAGATGATTAACGTTCATAGACACTACATAAATCGGAGAATGTAGATGATGATAATAAAACCTCTGATCTTGATTTTGTTTGCAAAAAAACAAAAAGATAAATGTTCAATCGCTTGATTAAAGATACACATTAGATAAACAACAAATTAAAACAACATACCTTCAATTTTTATGATCAGATCTACAAAGTTTAGGACAAAGAAGAAGTTAATAGCATTCGAAGCAATCTTTATAAAATCAAGTTTCTATAGAATTGAATAACATAAATAAAGCAGATTTAGGATCGATTGTGTAGATTACAATTGTAAAACAAAGAAATCAGAAACAATAAAATCAAAAACATAGAAACATACCTTTGATTGGTTAATAGGATTGATTTGTGTAAAGAAGATGATGTTGCAGAGGTTTGGCTATGGTTTGGAATTGAGGATCTTGGTGGTGGCGATAGGAGAGAGGATGCAACTTAGTTTTTTAGGGTTTGTAAAGTGTGTGCAAGAAGATTAAGAAAAAAAAGGAAATATATACTATGACCCGAATTCAAAAAAAAGGAAACAAAAAACCCGACCCAATACATTTCGGATCCCGCATTTTTTATTTTGAAATAGTGATTGTAGAAGCCATATGTGATTTCCCTCCTAAACTATATTGCCACATCAGCCAAGATGTCCAAATACATATGCGCCCAAATCCATCTCATTTATATAGATATATAGATTTTTCACAATTGTATAGAAGAGATTAAGTCAGCGCGCCATCAACACACAAACACAGTGATTAATATGGGAAGTAGAAGCGAAGAAGAAGAAGATGAGACTTTGTTGCTTACCACCACCGACGGTAGGCCTCCTGCCGCCACACCTGTGCTTGTCTTCAGCACTCTTGTGGCCGTTTGTGGATCTTTCGTTTACGGTTCTGCTGTAAGTTTCAGTTTCTCTCTCTATTATCACTTCCGGTATGATGATTTATTTTCTCAAAATCACTTGACACTCGATTTGTGTTAACTATAACTTATGATTATTATGTGTTGATGAGATCGATGTACTTTGATAATTATAAGATTTGGTCACATTAATTTTGGTCCATAAGTTTTCTCATTATTGTTTGGTATAGAAAAATAAATAAACTCTAGCCAAACTATTTGGCCTTATCCAAAACACATTGACTGTTGTTAAGTATTAAAATTGTTGATTGTGATTTTTTAATACTTGATTTTTTTTTTCCCAGTAAAGAATAGTTTATCAAGTTGAGTTGAGTTGAGTTGCTTGCTAACAAATTGTGAGAGTAAAAAGAATTATTTTATGTGTGTTGGGACTTGGGACTATATCATATGGCTAATAAATAAAACCAGAGCAGCAAAAAAATAAGAAATGTATAAAACGTATTTGCGAAAACAAGGATATGTTTTATTTGAGCTCCAAACTTGGTTTTAAAAAGCTTGGCACGAGACGCTCTCAAGTGCAACGTTAGGTTTTTTTTGGGGTTTTAGTTTGCTATTTTAGGTTGTGTTCACATTGGTTCTCGCGGTTCTCGCAATAAAGGTGGTTCTCGCATGAACCTTACCCTGTATATACACATATATATTATATATAGATATATAGGGTAGGGATCCTATACATTAATCCAGAAGTGTGATAAGTGTATTATAACACTATATAACACCATATAAACACCGTATAACAATATGTAACACCATATAACACTATGTAACCTTATATGACACTATATAACAATATATAACACTATACATCTATCATAGATATGCTATCAGATAAACTATAGTGTTATATTTGTTATATAGTGTTATATATTGTTACATAGTGTTATATGGTGTTATATGGTGTTACATATTGTTATACGGTGTTTATATGGTGTTATATAGTGTTATAATACACTTCTCACACTTCTGGATTCATGTACAGGATCCTCAATCTATATATATATATATATATATATATATATATATATATATATATATAATTACCTTGCACCTCGCAAGCATGATGCACGCGCCTCGGCTTTGGGGATCCTGTCACCCCGGTGCGCCTAGTACTTTTTATAACCAAGGCTGCGAATGTTACCCTTTTGGGTTTATCTTTCAACATTATCCTTCTTCACAACATTTTATTGTATTCAATTCTTGAAGATATTCTTTAAACTTCGTTTCAATAGACCACATGGATACACAAATTAGCATTTGTTTGCACTTCATGTCAAGAGCATTGGTCATCTACAATCAATGTAACTGCACAAAATAGGTTCACATCCTCTTGTACGTTAAGCTGTAGTGTATTGTTGGTACACAGGTTGGCTTTTCATCTCCTGCTCAAACTGGAATGATGGATGATCTTGGCCTCTCCGTGGATGAGGTAATGTCATGTTTGTGCACGATTAATTGTTATACATTCGTATAGTTTTGCATATAACGAACACTGATAGCAAAGCCGTTGAATAAATCAAGACGGAACCAACAAAACTTGTATTGAAATTATGAGTCAGCGAATAAATGAAGCATTTCTTCTTGTTTTCACCTTTACTTGCAGTACTCAGTTTTCGGTTCAATATTGACGATTGGAGCAATGGTAGGTGCTGTTATGAGTGGGAAAATAGCTGATCAACTTGGACGGAGATGGGTAATTCTTCTGCTGTTTATTACTGTTACTTCTACCCGCTCCATTTCCGTCGAACCGTAACTTGTTGTAGTCATGTTTCATTTTCTTGTTCCTCAGTTGTCTTACTGTTTGATTTGATCTCATATGCAGACCATGGGACTGTCTCAAATGTTCTGTTTGTTAGGGTGGTTGGCAATCTTATATTCACAGGCAGTTTTTTTCCACTATCAGCATCAGTTTGTCTCGCATGTTACGTTAGCAGAATTTTTGACTTTTTATAAAAATTAAAAAAAAATTAATTGTTGGTAACAGGTTTCTTGGTTACTCGATGCTGGAAGACTATTTATAGGATATGGAATTGGGGTTACCTCCTATGTGGTAGGTGCAGGATATTCCATTAAGTCCGTGACGCTAATTCCTTATTATTTGACATGTGTTATGTCTCGTCTTTGAAAAAAAAAACCCGATCAGGTACCAGTTTATATAGCAGAAATAACACCTAAAAACCTCCGTGGAGCATTTACTAATGTTAATCAGGTAAATAGCAATCTGTTGTAAGTTCAGTTTGTATACTGACCGATGCCTGACTGATGAGAAACGTTTACAGCTGATGATAGCTATTGGCATATCTGTAATGTGGCTTGTTGGAATTATTATTCCCTGGCGCACACTAGCTCTTATTGGTAAGTTTACGTCAAATCTCAATAGTTTCTCCTGGATGTGGAAATTTTGACCCGTTTACTTATGAATGGGTTGGGTTTTATCTCAAACGGGTGAAATATAAATTCTAATTGTAATAATATTTTCTGTGGGCCCACCCAGCCAGACCCACCCAGTTTCAAGCTGTTACCCATCTTACCATCTGTGTACTTTTTTTTCCAAATCTTGAAGACATCTTAACTAGAACAATAGTTGATATGTCCTTTCAGGAACCGTTCCATGCGTACTACAGGTTCTAGGCCTTTTCTTCATTCCCGAGTCTCCTAGATGGCTGGTGAGTTGGTTGAAAAATCATTACTTTTTCTTTTAGTTCATAACCTATTTCCAAATAGACAAAGTGGTTATGGAGAATAGTATGGTATATGGAGTACAGAAGTTTATACAAGTGCCTATGCTATATTGAATTGAGGATGCACCCAATAACAATATTGATCATCGAATCATCTCTTAATTTATAGATATTCATAGCAGACTGACTTATCAACTATGATTAACACATAAGACATACTGTTATATGCTTATACCGTGGCATTAATAAGATAATAACATTTGTTATTCTGACCAAATAGAACTATAGTGTGAGGTTCATTGGGGAACACTAAAAAACTGGGGAACCGGCTCAAACGAACTCCGATTGGACTCATTCCAGCGGCGTTGGAACCGGCTCGTCGAACCCTAACTAGGATCTCTTAACCCTAAACCCTAAATGATAACCCCTAAACCCAAAATATATTAGGGTTTGGCTTTTAGGGTTTGGTTTTAGGGTTTAGGGTTAAGCTTTAGGATTTAGGGTTTAGCTTTAGGTTTAGCCTTTAGGGTTTAGCTTTTAGGGTTTATAGTTTAGATTTTACGGTTTAGCTTAGGTTTTAGCCTTATTTTTTAGCTTTAGGGTTTAGAGTTTAGGAGTTAGGATTTAGGGTTTAGGGTTAAGAGATCTTAGTTAGGGTTCGACGAGCCGGTTCCAACGCCGCTGGAATGAGTCCAATCGGAGTTCGTTTGAGCCGGTTCCCCGCCCTCTTTTTTAGTGTTCCCCAATGAACCTTCCCCTAGAACTATATAGTTACAAGAGAGTTTGCTATTTATATAACTCAAGTGTATAATAAATATAAGTACCATTATTAATAATCTACCAACATTCTGGCTACTGTTTGGCATAATAAAAGAAAGTCAAGACCAAATGTTTTCCAAGTGAAACGAAAACTAGCTTTCTTTCAGGCAAAAAACGGTCGGTGGAAAGACTCCGAGTCTGCTCTACAGAAACTTAGGGGAAAGAATGCTGGAATCTTTGAAGAAGCTGCGGAAATCAGAGTAACATCTTCACCTTCTTCGTCTGACTTTAGTTTCACTATCAGTAAGTGTCACTGGAATTTGGTTTCATTGATAATCTTTTTTTCTTCTGTAATTTTTGTGGTACAGGATTATACGGAAACGCTTCATCAGTTGTCAGAAACTGGAGTCTTCGATCTGTTTCAACCAGAATATACTAGATCTCTTATTGTGAGTCTTCCCTTATTATATTTTGCATCGTCTCATATCTTCACGGCTTTAAATCATGTAAGTGATGATTTTGTTTTAGGTTGGAGTTGGACTTATGGTATTGCAGCAATTTGGAGGTGTCAATGCTATTGCATTTTATGCTAATTCTATCTTTATTTCTGCTGGTAAGGGTCCCACTATTGGATCAAGGATTTAAGTCTTAACTTTGATGGGACCATTTACCAGTGGCGGACTTGTAATATAATGAGGGGTATCACGGGCTACGGCTCAACCCCGTTTTCGTAGTGTAATTTTTTTCGGTTTTATATAAAAGATACCCTTGAACAAATACGGGGAAACCCCTAAAAAATAGGATACTTTAATTTATTAAAATTCCAAATTTTTATAAAGACAAATCTTTTACAACACCAAACTTGTATAATAATTAAGCACAAATTAAGTATAATATAATTGAAAGACGCCCAATTGATAAACATAGCCCAAGCCCCAAAACAAATTTCTTTTTTTTTTATTATTGTATGATTGCTCGGTAAAAAACTCTTTTTGGGATACCCCTAAATTAATGGGCTAGGTCCGCCACTGCCATTTACAATAGTGTAAGAATAGATGTAGTTGTGATTGTTGGTCATACTAAATGTAGGATAGAGTAAAATGATGAAAGAATGAAACTTTAAGCCTTTGTAGATCTTGATTATGACTTGCATGACTTTGGTCTAAAAATATATGTTGATGAAACATTTTTACAGGGTTTTCAAGTAGCATTGGATCAATAGCATTAGTTATTGTTCAGGTAATTTATGCTTCAAAATAGTTGCTAACTTTAGCTTTTGCAATTATTTAATGATCATAGAATTGTTTGTTTATTGCAGATTCCATTTACAATATTAGGTGTACTTCTGATGGATGTTTCAGGTAGACGTCCTCTACTGATGGTATGGATGGAATTCTGCTCTGACAAATATTTTGTGTATGCTCATATAGATTGATTTCATTTTGTGTGT
Source organism: Helianthus annuus (assembly GCF_002127325.2). Classification (NCBI taxonomy): domain Eukaryota; kingdom Viridiplantae; phylum Streptophyta; class Magnoliopsida; order Asterales; family Asteraceae; genus Helianthus; species Helianthus annuus. The sequence continues at coordinate 70,271,149 of NC_035439.2, forward strand.
AGCTATTGTGCATTTTTTTTTGGAAATAAACCATGGGAAAATTATATTTATCATATTGTCTATAATCTTTTAAATTTATTTGCATTACCTTGACGTTTTGGACCACCATCCCAACTAACCAAAGTCGGTTGCTTTAATTTACATTACATTACATTATACGAAGAGTAAATTGTTCTCCTAAACCGTAAAATATTTGCTTTGCCTCAAGGTTTCTGCAGCTGGAACATGCTTGGGTTGTCTCTTCTTGGGGATATCTTTTTTGCTACAGGTTTGTTTGTTTATTTATATAAAATTTATTTTCCACTTTAATTTTTTTTTCTACTACAAGATATTAAATTTGTAATTTATTGATGCAGGACCTTCATGAATACAAGGAGTTAAGCCCCATATTGGCACTTGTCGGGGTATTGGTATGGAATTTTATGGCTTCCCAATTTATTTTTTTACTTTTTGGTCATGAAACTTGATTGTTTGGTTCACATCTTAACATGCCTGAATACTACATTTTCTTTTCTTAAGAAGTCTAGATTCAACATGCTTTCTAACATAGCGGACCAAAAAGCCAAAATGACAAATTTTTACGTAGTTCTGTTCTGTATAATCTCATGGTCAAATTTATAATCTGTTAATAGTTCAACTGAAGTTCATTGCTAGCAGGTATTTAAAGGATCATTTTCACTGGGCATGGGAGGAATTCCATGGGTCATTATGTCTGAGGTATGGCTTTCATTGAGCCTATGGCATGTTCCATTTAATTGATCATAATAAATGCAAATGTCTGTTGTGGTTGATAAATATTCAGATCTTTCCTATAAATATTAAGAGCTCTGCTGGCAGCCTGGTGACAGTAGTTAACTGGTTTGGTTCTTGGGTCGTTACATACTTTTTTAACTTCCTGATGAAGTGCAGCACCGAAGGTCCTTCCCCCTCTCTCTCTCTCTCTCTCTCTCTTGTGCGCAAGCGCACGCACACACACAGTTACTATGTTTTTTTTGTTTAAACGTTTATTATATGATTTTTTTTCAACTAAACGCGAGTAACATTTTTGACTTGCATATGGAGTTGATGGGTAATGATTTTTTTTGCAGGAACCTTTTTCTTGTTTTCTGGCGTATGCTGCGTTACCATTTTGTTCGTTGCAAAATTAGTACCAGAGACCAAGGGCCGGACACTAGAAGAAATACAAGCGTCAATGAACCCATTGACGACTTCGTCTCTCTCTGATCTATAAGGTTTGCTATTGGTAGTTTGTGCATCCTATATTGGAATAAGTTTATACGTACATCACAATATACATGTTTATATCCACATTGTAATGATATGCGGGCCGGGCGATATAAAAAATGGGCCCCTAAATTTTAGAATAAGTTGTAAGGGTAATATATTCTTTAATGAAAGTGGTGATACTTGCAAGATTCAGGAGAGAGTCGTCGTCCTCATCATCATAATACTCGGTAAATTCCACCAATAGCAAAGCTAAGGTAGGGTCTGAGGAGCATAAGATGTAGACAGCCTCGATGGTAGTTTTGCATCAAGCCTTGGACATAAGGCATATAACACTCGCCAATTAAGACAAAGACCAATTAGTGCATGTACTCCATTGTCTTTTGCCTTTCAACGCCACCACATGATGCATGAATCCCCCTCTTTTAACATTATTTTCACGAAATTAGTAAAATAATGTTAAAATTAGTGCACTTTCACTTTTGCCCCCCGAGCGCCCACACATATATACATTATATGCGCATACCGCAAGCAGGGGCGTAAAGATTCAGGAGAGAGTAAATTACAAAATCGTCCTTTATGTTGACGCCAGATTGCTAACTATGTCTTTTATCTTCAAAATGTACAAAAAACGTACTTGATGTTTGCCATCCCTTGCACGTTACGCCCTTTGGCCCTAACTCAGTTTATTTTTATTGTTAAATTAGGTAATACAAGGGTATTTTAGTCTTCTTACCCATTTATTTAAACATTTTCATAAACAAAACAAAATATAAACTTAAAAATTTATTTTAGTATTTAAGGTAAAATGACTAAAATACGCTCATGTGAGGTCCACTTAGTCAGATTTAACTATGGAAACTAACTGAGTTAGGACTAAAAGACGTAATGTGCAAGGAGTTGCAAACATCGAGTACGTTTTTTTTGTACTTTTTGAAGACAAATGACATACTTTGCAATCTTGTCTAAAGGTAAAAGACGATTTTTGTAATTTACTCTTCAGGAGCTAATATACAAGTGATCTTTACCTCAATTGGTTTTGCATGTCAAAGAGTTTAATCCATTAATTAGAAAGGTTATTATACCCATCAATTAAACATACATAATAACTTTAACTTGTTAAATTGTAAAACCATTTGACATGACTAAATACACAAGTTATGCAAGTCGTATTTGAGTTATCCTAAAGGGAGGGGGGTGGTTCACTAGTGATAGAATTCTATCACTCACAAGCACCAATCAAGTTCCGCCATGTCATCGACCATTTTTCCATCACTCACAACCTTTTTTAGTCAGGGTGGTCATCACTCACCACCACACCCAACAATTTCCCCCCAACCAACAATTACACTCACAAAACAAAAACAATAACGCGTTAAAAATATCACGAAAATGGAATTGCGTTATAGCAAGTCCACGGGGTGGGGGAGATGAAAGTTCCACGCGTTGAACTTCTCTTCCGTGATAGAATAATGGACGAGCCCGGGTTCTCTAAGTGTCACGACTAGGCTTAATGTGTGTATGCCACTACACACTTTAACTTCCATTTAACATGATTAGATAAACATGTTATACAAGTCATATTTGGGTTGATACAATTTTAGATAACCTGGGCTATGGTTGATGTCTAATCGCCACTTCAAACCCTGTTTGACACAGTTAAGTAAACAAATTGTACATTTCAAATTTTGATTATATCGTTTTGAGTGCCCATCTAGGGTTGATGTTTGTTCACCATTTCAACCATAACTTCGAGAATCTAAAACAATTAATCTTTTACTATTCTATAAGTATATATGTACATTATTTTATTATTTATAAAAGTAAAAATGAAGAGATGGTTTTGAATGCTTTCAATTTATTTTCTTTTGGTTAGATTTCTTTTTGTTTTATCAAACTTAAATTAACACTGAAATACGAAGCAACAAACATTTCACGTTCTAATTATTTTCTTCATCGATGCCCTAACAAGCAATTGCCTTAGCTTGGGCTAAACTTTGATAATAGGCCCTAAGGGTTCCTCTGCCCCATACCAATATTGTAAACATGACTCTTATGACACCACAAACTAAGATGAGCAAATGGTACCAGTTTGGAACCGATACTGAACCGGTACCAGTACGCAATTTTCTGAGCTGAGTTGATTTTCGGTACCGATAATTAGCGATTTCGGTACTGGTTTGGTATCGATCCGGTACCAGTATTGACCAAATTTTACCTTCAAATACCGGTCTGTACCGGCACCGAACCGTACCATACCGGGTATTTCCGGTACCGCAACCGAGCGCATCCCTACCACACACACATCGCCTTGGGTTAGGCTGCTTTAAAAGCTACTTCATGTAGAATGACCAACACATGAGAAAGTGTGCCTTCACAACCAACATGTGTTTATACCATTTGCATTTGATGCTTTTGTTTTCTTTGCGTCTAAGACTGTGGAGCTACTGAGTCGAGTCTAACGGGTATGCATGGTTTACATATCCCTAAAATCATCATCACAACAGCAAATTGATCAGAAAAATTGTGAGTGCATATGTCTATCGCTTCCGTCAATCACATATCATAGCTATCAGATGAGACAAGACATGGTTTAAAGTGTAGATCATACTTGATAATGTACATCCGCATGAATCAAACATGTTGATCCGCACGGATCAACATGATGCGATGTTCTAGGGTTTCACACGAATGCGCATTTCCTGGTCCGCACGGATCTACTATATCCGCACAAAGGTCTTGATCCGCACTAGTTTAGTTGATCTGCATTTAGGCTTGATCCGCGCATATGGGGAATGTTCATTTGGTGCGGACCTGGGATCACTGTATATAGGAGTGTTATGTCTTGCTCATTTGTAACTTTGAGTGTCAGAGAGGGAAAACTCTGTCAGTTTGTTTTCGTGGTTTTGTACTTACAAATCTATCAATAGAAAACAGATTATAATTAGCTTGTTCTTGTTCAATCCACTCTCGTACTTGGATTCCGCACAAGATACAATATCTACGCAATCAACTGAGCATTCAAGTGCATCGGAATCGATCCTAACACGCACTTTCAAAAATTCAGACAAATACATGAAATTTACATATCCTTAAAATTTGCAATCCAACAATTTAATTGTGTAAGTCTCAGAACGATGTCATCATATACTGTACAATAGGGATTCGAAGCAAGCAACGAAACCCTTTCATATAGTCAGAGAAGGAAACCGGCAGCAAACCGTCCTGTATGAACGAAAGTACCGGACCACTGTACAGGCCCAAAACGATAGTGCCTATAACGTCGACGAAGGCGGCCAGCTTTACGGCATCTCTGATGATACCATCAGTGTGAATGCATATGTCTATCGCTTGCGTCAATCACGAACGTAGCTGAATCAGATGTCATAAGACCAGTGCTGAATTAGGGAAAAGTCAAAGCTTGTGCATGTTGAAGCCCATCCGTACGGATGGACATCAAGTCCCTACGGACGGATGGAGTAAACGGTTATCCGGAAGCTTGTAAAAGTCCATCCGCCTGGATGGAGGCCCATCCGTCCTGATGGAGTCCATCCGCTAGCTATGTCATCCGGATGAGGACTGCCTATATAGAGAGGTCTATGGTCTTGACATTTGTATCTTTTGGGTAACTTTGAGGCGAAGCTCTGCCCATTTGTTTTCACGGTGTAAACGTTGTCAATTTAGTAAAGGAAAACAGTTATAATTACATCCTCGTGTTTTATATACGCACGTGATTGGATTCCGCACATATCACGTGTCGGTTCGCATTCAACGGTCAATAATTCAATCCGATCCTGAACTCACAAGTGGTATCAGAGCAAGGTGCTTGATTGCAAGGATTGAAACAAGAAGATTCAACAACTTCATCAGATATCAGAGACTACAATCAGAGAAGTCCACCCATTCCAAGTCTGTTCATCAAACTTCAACAATTCTTTACAAGATCATCATTTACAACATCAAGAACACTCTTGGTTTCGTTATGATTATTAGATTTCGAGTGTTCTTATGTTAGATCGAGTCGAAACTCTGTCCGGTTGTCGTTGATACGTAGTAAAACGACTATTATTTACGTTTTCGCGCACGATTACAACTCGATTTATCGGATTCCGCACGATAAATCGTTTCAACGTAGAGCTTGTGATCGTATACGATCCGATCCTGAACTCACAATCATCATCGACACCGTACAAACCTACCGCCATCCAATCGACGGCCAGAGCTTCCGAAAACAGAAACCCTCTATGCTTTTCTCTATAGAAACCCCTATCTGTTTCTCTCTTTACAAGAAGAAAGTTACAGTAACACTCCTCAACGATGAAAGTATCGAACCCATTGCCGTAGGCGGTCGGGACCGCCGACAACGAAGACAAAACCCCCAAAGGGAACCCATCGTTTGCCTCTCTTCTCGACAAATAACACATGGTCACCGGCCTTCGACGACAGAACAACAAACCTTTTAGTGCGAGATGGTGGCGGCGACGGTAGTTGGTTGGAGATTGTGGTGACGGTAACAGGTTGGAGGATGGCGATGGAGATTGTTGTGGTGGTAGTCGTTCAAGTGGGGTGGTGACCGGTGGTGATGAGGTGGTGGGTGGTGGTTGGTGATGGAGAAGAGAGAGATAAATATGTAGAGAGAGAAGAGAAAGGAGGAAGTGTGTGTATATGACAGTAATATATATATATATATATATATCACTAGTCTAAGTTCCCGTGTAATACACGGGTGGCTAAACAACAAAAAACATTATACTTTAATACGTAAATTCTTTATTACATCCTGATGATATTGAGCTATAAGAGAGTAACTGAGTGCTTCTCTTTGACATCCTAAAGTTATGTATATTGATCGTAAACATAATTTTTCCATAGATATAAAATAAATAATTATCCAACCTCGAATTAGTGTTGAAGGCCTTCCACATTACATAAGCAATGATTCCCCTAAGAGTAGAAACAAAAAGCCCCAACATTGTATCTAGTTGAAATATCCGATGATCGGAGTTGTGTTTGCGTGTCAACCCAACCCGACTCATCCCATACCATAAAAAAAATCAAGGAAGCCTATTTACAAAGAAAACCTCAAATTAGGCATGCAACTAAAGTAATTAATTCAATCTTTTGTTTTTCTAAACGGGGACGGCACCCCGTCAAAACTTTATTAATAAAATTAAAAAATAATAGTTACACCTAAAGAGCATTGGGTCTTCCGAGACATACCCCAAGAACACCAACCTCAAAAACGCCTAAGGCCTTACAAAACGGGTTTTAACAAACCCCTACCCCAACCACTCTAACAAATAACAATTACTACTTCTAACTCTACTCACGACCACACACAACCCAAGTGTTACAAACATAAAACCTATTCAAAATCCAAACAAAAAATAAACGAAAACAACCAAAATCAAGACTAAATACAGTTCAAACAAAAAACATCAATCTTCAAAACTCTATCGGCTTTCATACGCATCAGCAACAAACTTCAAGCTTCTAGCCATCATTCAAGTCAAACCCAAGTCCAATAACCTGCATTTACCACCAAACCTAACAATACCTATCAGCAAATAAACAGTCAATAAACATTCAATGTGAGTTTAATCCCAAGTCCACAAATTTCATGCCAAAAACTAAAAAACTGGTTGAAACTTTAAGTGAATTCAATTACAAAATAAATAATGAATCAAAGTAGAAAGCTTAACACATTATATGTTTTTGTCCAATTTTGTTCTTAATAAGTATTTATTGTGTTAAATAGTATTACAAAAACCATATTAATACAATAATAATCTTAACATATGAATTAAACAATTTTAGAAATTGTGTGCATTAAAACAGACTTCGTCAACTTTCAACCGTTTGACACTTTGACGCATTCAAACCGTCTTCTTTTAACCGATTAAAAGGTTCTAGGTTTTATAATATGAAAATGGGTGACTTTTAACTCATTTGGCCCAAACCTATTTAGCCTTTTTTTATAAACAAATTACCCCTTTGATGTGTTGTAAGCTGACCCGCTTATAAGTAAATATGTCAAGTTTAAAATCATAATCAACAGGGAGTATTTGAATAATCCTGAAATGCAGCTGGCATAATCTGAATGTTGAATTCTTCTATAAATTATATTTTCGGGTTCCTATAAAACTGAAAGAACAGAACCCATGAAATTGAATCAACGCCCAATTGTAAAAACCAAATAACATCGAAAAAAGATATAAAATCACCTTAATTGGCAGAGACTTGTCTCGGAGTTCTTCTACTCCTTAGCGACCAACAATTCATCACCGATTATAGCCAAGTTAGATTTAAAAGCTGAAAAACTTAGTCCAAGGTCCAAGGCTTCGATTTACTTCCTAAACCAGATAAAAATGACTCCAAGTCTGTTTTAAGTAAGTCGTTGTCAATTTCCTTCAAAGTTTACAACTTTGTTTCAGTAAACAATCACTTTCATTCAATTGGAACCGGATATAATTATAATAATATTGACGATGAACATTGGCATGCTCGTTTCGACAACAGTTGCTCACATAGGCATAGGCACGACAGGTTAGAAGTTGAGAAAATAGAATAGCACGTATATGAAAGATGGTTGTCTAAAAGTTTAAGTTCTTTCCCATATGAATTCACCTAATAATTTTCTAATTTCGTAATTATTGTAGTTAAGTTACAATAAAATTGGATTAGAACATACCTACCTACAACATAATATGTGAGCCTAACCTTAAGACCATATTTCGGCAACTCATAAGCTATCATTAGCAACTAAATAATCACTCCAAACAAATATAGATCACAATAAATAAGAATCGTAACCTTTGAACAAAACGGTTGATGAGGTTGTTTGGATGAAGTTTGGTGACCCAAATCAACCCACATAAAAGTAAATGAACAAAAGTGACACCTTTGTTTAAAATTATCAACTGTTTCAGAATATAAATACACACTTGTAATTTATAGAAATTAAAACAAACCACATTGGCACTTTGAGTAGAACACAAAAACACACCTGAGTTCTTTAAATTTTGCAGCAAGATCTTCCAGTGGAACACATTTCTGTTTCTGCAAATTGAAGAGCATGTACGTGATATCATGAAATCATTTTATAACCCATTACCTTTAAGAAAACAATTTACACATTAAGTTAAATTATTTAATAAGACCAAAGACATACCTTAATGTACTCAACAAAATCAAAAAGCAAACCATGGTTGGCATATCGAACTTCATTTTCTATAGTACTTTCAGCATCTACTTTAAAATCCCTTTTTCCATTTCTCAAACTCTAAAGCTGCTGATTAGATTGAATTTAACCTATCAAATGTTCAACACTATATGGAGGTCGAAATTCGTGTCGACTCGCTAGCTTTTATATTAAGTTGAAATCAAAGAGAATTTTACATATATAATAAACTAAATTTTTATAAAAATAAAAAAAACCATAAAATTTGGTATTCTTCAGCTATTTAGTCACTAACCAGCGAATAACGTCAAAACCTCGCAACGCTACGGCACGCGCTATAGTGGGCGCTATTACCACTATTGACATCTATGAATCTAATCTCTTTTAAATAGAACAATTTAGGACATTATACGAATTTTAATATAAGTTAGACTAATTTTGACCCGTTTAACTTGTACCCATTTTATATTTTGCTACGTTTTTTTAATATTTTACATATATCAAATAAAATTAAAGCCTGAATTGACCCGTTAAATGAGGTGCATATTGGTGACTTTGCAAAAGAAAATTAACGGAAATTACCTGGTCATAGTTAAGTTCCTCTGAAGGCAGCACCTTTCCCTGCAAAAAAATATATTAAAAAACAGCGTATTATCATCAGGTTTCTAGAAATTGACTGCGAGAAGTAACATCACCTAAAGGCAGCACCTTCCCCTGGAAAAAAAAAAGAAAAGAAAATCAAACTAATTGACACATAACTCCCATTTTTAGATTAAAAAAAAACTTACAGCAACAAAACCACCAACTCCATTACCAGCATCCACAATTATATGAAATCCTTCCAACGGCTTTTTTGTTATCCTGAAGCAGGTGACAAAATTAAAATGACAATGTTCCTTCAAGATTAGTTAATACTCGGTTCCGCTCATTTTACCTGTTATGATAATAGCTCCAGTTGTATAAAAATGTTCATTTTTTTTCAATGTAGTATTGAATACTGCTAGTGTGGCCTGCCACATCGACTGGGCGAATGGGCAAGAAACAAAAAAAAAGTTAGCTTGTTTCATTGTATTCACCACAAACAACACATGTTTTCGAGGGAACCTGGATTCTCCTTCTAAGCAGCAAAATTATAGTCAACATTCTCTCTTTCACAACCCTCCATGCCACAATTCCTACCTTCTTTGGAACCCACGAATTCCACTCAAAAACATAATTAGGTCGAACCCTATTAACTCATTGCACCCATACTTTAATGCTCCTAACATAAGTTCCAATCCAATTCAGCACTCCCAAACCCTACCCTAACTCAATTTAAACAAACAGAAACCTGAACCCTAACAACGTGTCACTTAAGACACTGATAATACATGCGGTAGCTATCATTAGCAACTACATAATCACTCCAAATAAATATAGATCACAATAACACTTGAAAAAGATTAACAAAATGAACATAGAGAAACCTGATTGTAAGAGACTTGCCAATCTTTGACTTTTCAACCATAAACAATTTATAACCCTAGAAGATAAGATATCAATAATTGGTGTTTAGAAAGGCATAAAGGGTTTGATATGAGTTTCGGGAAACATTTGAATAAAGTGGAAACCTGTGTAGGAAGATGAGGTGAAGTTGTATAATGAAAGCTCTTTCCAGTGCTCTTTGCAAATTGAAGATTTCGAATGAAAATGAGAATCGGCCAATGCTCTAATCGGATTACATCATAAATCCCCTCAAAGACTGATTTGGTAGAGTGTCTTTCTCACTCCCAATAAAGACAGTACGATCCAAAAGCAGCGATGCATCACATCCCTACATCATGTTTCACTGTAATTCACTTAAAACTGAATTCTAAACATAACAAATGCATATAATACATCTATGTGTTTACATATGTCTGTTCTTTACAATGGAAACATGTAACTAAGAACGTAAAGCGTTTGATGCTTAATAACGAAACACAACCCATATGAGAGCAATAGATGGTTCATGTACACCTTGAAGTACATACAAAAAGCTTTCTTAACTTTTTAACCCATCCATAGCTTCAAAACTCTATCCCGACCACCCGATGCAACTTTCTCACCATCTGGACTCCAATCCACAGCAAAAACCTTAACAAATTGAAAGAAAAGAATGATAATAATTATCATCTTGTTGAAATGACCTTTATTCTTGTTAACCTTCTTTTTTTTTAAGAAAAACAATATAAATTAAAAAAAATAATAACCTCATCTTCATGACCAGGAAGGTCTTGCTTCAATTTCTGTGTCCTCACATCCCAAACCTAAATATATAACATGTTTAAGATCATAACAAATTAAAACAGTACTTGTAAATTTATAGAATTGATCTAGATTATTCATTATTTATAATCAATTATGAACAAAATTAATGTTACCTTCAAGGTAGAGTCCTTGCTACCACTCAAGAGAAGCCTGCTGTCAGCAGACCAACTGCACAAAACCATACAACACTTGAGAAACGAATTTGTAATAGCATTTCATGGATTTCTATTACTTTATAACATCTAACAAAATAAAATTGGCAAATAAAGCAGAGTTCCTAACCAACTCAGATTTATACGGATCCGTCATATGAACCAGAAACCCAACTTCCATATCTGCAAAGAAAATAAGAATACACACAAAAAAAATTGAAATTAGAACAATATTATATTCAAATAAACAGAACAAAAAGTCTGTTTTATTAAATTTTCAAACTCCGTAACAGCATGGCAACATAATAAATCTGTATACATAATCAAAATAAGCGATTAGGGTTTATGATGGAATGAATGAACTGGAAAACTAAGAAAAGAGGATTAACCAGAAACAAATAGAAATCCATTACGGTGTATTAGAACATCAATAAACAGACAAATTACAACAATCAACTGGTTAAAATCTCATATCAAAAACAATTAGCGGATCCGTTAACATCAACAACAACATACAAATCATACAACAAAATTAGGGTTTTCTAATAAAAACTAAAAATTAACATACAAGGTGGAATCCAACTTACCGATCCTTGTATTTCGAAGTCTGATGATGAACATAAAACATAGCAGGCTTCTTCAGTGATCGTTTCAAACATCCGATTAAAAGAAATAATTTGTATATAGGCGATATAATTGGAAACGGTTCCATAATTTCCTAATAAAACTTCCAATTATTGAATAAGATTGCAACCTTCCATATATAATCTAAAGAAACCGCGCAGAGAATTGAAGGAATTGAAGGAAATTGAAGGAAATAGGTAGAATATGAGAATGACGCCCAATTTCACAATTCTCTGGCCAAAGAGAATAGCCACATCAAAGTCAAATAGTCAAACACTATTTTGCTTTAGTATAATAGATAGATATTAATATCTTTACAAGTAAATTACCAAAAGGCCCTTAATTTTATCTTAAAATTACCAAAATGTCCTTCTAGTTAACAAACATTATAGATGGAGTTAAGACCATAGAGCAAATTGGGAAAACATAGTAAACGATCGGAGAAAAATGGCTATTTTTAAAAGACTGGAACAAAACCGTTAAAACGATCAAACCACATGGAGCAAAACGGAAGTTTACTCTTGTTAATAAAAAGAGTTAATTTCAGAGTAAAATTCCCAGATAGTCCCTGTGGTTTTGTAAAGTAACACATATAGTCCCTAACTTTTGGAAATTAAACCGGTGCTCCTTGTGGTTTACTTTTTGTTACTCGGATGGTCTCTGGAATGGATGTCCGTTAGTTTTCACAGTTAAATCTATGTAAAATGACAAAATTACCCCTTGCTTTTATTAAAATACAAGAAAAAACTAATTAATCATTTAAAATATCAATTGCCCCATAATTAATTATTAATTGTTAAATACAAATATATAACACCCCACCCCACCCCCACCCCACCTATCTCTCTAAATCTGTGAATCTCCCTTCAAAACCACTATTACCATCACCATGCCACCACAAAACCACCCGTCACCACCACCATACCACCACAAAACCACCGGCCACCACCACCATACCACACCACATCTACCAAACACCACCAATCAACCATTGTAACAACCACAATCACAACGCCGCACCACCACCGCTGCACCACCTCATCCCTGAACAATGACCGCCGCACCACCTCCACCCTAAACCCACCACCGTCGCACCACCTCCACCCTAAAAATATAACCGCCACACCATACCGCGACCACTCTGATTCTGTGACTTATCCAAACAGTCCACCCACTAGGCCAGCGCCCCTTTTTGTTATTTATTTTGTTTCAAATTATTTCAAACAAAACTCAATAGTCACATTCTCCAAACAATACCCACCTGAAAGCCCAGAAACTTAAACACGCCAATTCGAACAACATAGTCGATAGCACTCAAAATTGTTATGGGGTTTTTGATCCCCCTATGTAAATCGATTAAAACAATGCCAAAAAGACTTACAGGTTTCAATTCCGGCGATGGCGACAATCACGAACAGAAGACGAAACAGAGAATATAAGATGAAATTCGAAAGCACAAAGTGTTGGAATGATGTTCTTATGGTTATTCTTATAACGATTCGGACCAACACAAAGAATTTGGAAAGAAATTGACGTTTTTGAAGTGGTGATGAAGGGTCGGGGTGGGTGGCGGTGGTGATGGTGGGTGTGGGTGGTAGTGGAGGTGGGTGGCCGGTTGTTTATAAGGGAGAGGTAAATAAGATGGGCCCACACTTTTAATAATCCGTATTGTTTTTTTTTTTATTTTTAAGAAAGAGGTAAATAAGTAATTTCAGATGGACTTAACGAAGAAAACTAACAGATATTCACTCCAAAGATAACAAAAAGTAAATCACAGAAAGCACCGATATAATTTTCAAAAATTAAGGGCTCTAACTGTTGCTTTACAAAACCATATGAACTGTACCGTCTTTTTACTCTTAATTTCATTTAAACCTCGATCTAACATAACATAAAGCCCGAAGCAAATTGCAGCGACTCAATAGCGAAAGCTAGGGTTCACTTCCCAGTGCCCACATCTATAACTCTCTCCACCACCAAAACCCTAATCCATCAACTGCAATGGACTTCGACGAATACGACTACTTAGAGAAGACGGTCGACGAGCCTGACAACCGGAACGGTTCATCATCGAAGACCAAAGACGACAAAGGTCACCGGCGGAAGCATAGAGAAGACGATGTTGAAGATCAGAAGAAGAGAAGCAAAGCCGATGATGACAACGGTGGAAGCAGAAAGGATAGAGATAGAGAACGTAGCCGTGAGGAAAGGTCAGAGCGCCACAGAAGTCATGGTAGGGATGAGGACAGAGAAAGAGATCGTCGGAGAAGCAGTAGGGAGAGGAGAGACAGAGATAAAGATAGGGATAGGGATAGGGATAGGGATAGGGAGAGGAGGAGCCGCAGTCACTCGAGGCATGAACGCGAACGAGAGAAGGATAGGGAGAGGGAGAGAGAAAGAGAAAGAGAATTGGAGTCAAGAGAGAGCAGGTAAATAACTCATTGCTTTTATCTGATTATATCAATACATTTTACTTTTATAAATATATGATTGTGAATTTTATGGAATTAAGTTAAATTAGGTGCTGTTTTGAGACAATAGGAGTATGGTTTGTTAGCCGCAAACTTGTTATAGATTATGGATGAACAGAATGGGATATGCTTTGTGTTAGGAATCAAATGGCACAACAGAACAAACACACAATTGAACAAACGATTTAAACACTCAGAAAGAATTGAATTTAAAAACAAATAGAAACAAGACAATTTGACCTGGTTTGGATTTGATGCGAATCCTACATCCACGGGCTGTAACTAGATATATTTTATTAAGCTTGGTACGAAGATTACAATGCATGGAATGGGTATATATTCTACCTTACAAAGGTAAAGCAGATAGAAAAATTTGCACAAGAACTAGACAAAGAAAAGGCTGATCAAAAGAAGAGGTTAAGAGAACAACTTCTAGCCTTTATCATGAAAGAAAAATTCTATCCTGCAGAAGAACAACAGTTTAAAGAATGGCCATTAGTAATTAGGTTAAGAAATTTAGGCCCCAAGAAACTAATCATGTATCAAAACAGAACCAAAGTCTTCTAAGCCTTCACCAAGCCCAATAAGCAAAGGTCTTCAAACCTAACACTTTGTTGGTTTTTTGTGTGTAAATGCTCATTGATCTAGTAGCTGTCTTTCTAGTTACATAGTGATTCTATACTTCATGTGTGAATGCATCTCTTAAAGGAACGAGAGGGCTATGCAAAAAAAAAAAATAAATAAATAAAAATAAAAAAACATAGCTGTAGCTGGCAAACTAGCCAAGTATTAGTATCTAACTTGAGTTGAAATCGTAGATGGATTGTTTGCACATACTAAAATGCGGATTCTTTGTCAAGTCTTCACCGAAGAAAGTGAGGTTTCCACAATAGCTTTATAAGGTCTGTTTGTTTTTTTAAACTTCGTTTGGCCCTTAAAGCTTGGCTCACATCAAATATTCTACTTTCTGTAAATAAATGGATTTAAGGTTTATTGTGTTTGGAGATGTTAATGAATGGTGCGTTTAATTTATAGGTTGGCAATGCATATGGTGCTGTCAGTCTTACGAAGTTTTTGTTCACTGGGAAGACATTATTGTTTTAACTCCAAACTTATGTTCCTTGCTGTGAACCATGGATAGAATTATGGAATATCAACCTCTTGGAGTGTTCCAATATCAGATTGTAGTGTTATACACTTTTGCAATGTTTAGAGTTAGCATATAATTTTTTCCCAGAAAAGAGAGAATTGTACTTCTAGCATTTTTCGTTAGCTTAACTAAGCATAAATTTACATTATTATTTTTTATTTCAGATTGTGAATACTTTTATTTTAGAAAGTTCGTTCGCCCGTACTTTTCTTGTAAACAAGTATTTTGAATTCAGTAGCAATTTTTTTTCTTCTAAAAGTAACTTGATGATATGCCGTTGCTTGAATACTGCATCATCTTTGCTTGCCTGATTAGTGATGCGTCAAATTGTGACAAGTCTATAAATCAATTACGAGAAAGAATGCAAACAAAGAATTGGTTATGAGCAAATATGATAGTCATCTTGTTTATGAGAAGTCACTGTACAATACAAGGTGACTTTTTATACTTTTTATTTGCTTGTGGAATTGATTGGGACTACTTTTTATATGCTTTGTGGAATTGTTTAGGGACTATGCTTACTTGTGTTCTACGAAGGATCTGTTTTTGTTGACTAGATTCTCATTTTACATTTTGTTTCTATCAAGTTGATGTTTTAGTTGCTTTACGATGTTTTTAGTTAGTTCTATGGTATGCATGCATATAAATACCCGTCAAAATCATATCTAAGTCATAAGTTAGTTCATGTTTCACTAGGAAAGCTATTGATGAATTGACTGATCATCTGCCTTGTTTGTTTGAAAACCTTAGAATCATCATAACATTGTCGGTGCTAGTGCCCTTGTAACATTGCATGTAAATAACACTTGGCATTAATGATCCCACAAGGTCACGGATGTTGTTATTCAAAGGTTTGTGGAAGCAGAATAGATGGTCTTTATTTGCATTCTCATTTGTGATCGTGAATAAATCTGTTAAGTGTTAATTATTGCTGTTCAAATGACCAAGGAAATGTTATGTGTTCACAGATTCCTTGTGCACTTCATGTTTCCACAAAAAGGTAACGGCAGATTATCCAACAGTGTCTGCCCTTGATTTTTTTACTTATTGTGCTGTAAGTTGTTTCCATGACAGGAGGTTGAAGGATAAGAAAGAAGTACTAGAGCCTGAAGCAGATCCAGAAAGGGACCAAAGAACTGTTTTTGCTTACCAGGTAGGTGGTTTATTCTTATCCCATTGAACCTTTTCTGCGTCTGTAGGTTTGTCTATATTTTTCTGCACTATAATATTTAAGACTAATGTTGATGCTACCTTTTTTATGCAGATGCCCCTGAAGGCAACTGAATGGGATGTTTACGAGTTCTTTTCAAAAGCGGGGAAGGTAAGGGAATCACCTGATCAGATTGTTTGTTTGTCATAGGAATGGTTTGTTTTTATTTTTTTTTTATTTTGCTATATATAGTTTTGAAATTTGTTTTAGCATGTAAAGCACTGGCTTTCACAAGGTTGCATACTAGCTATTGTGTAATATGTATTATTGATATCCAAGAAGGCATTGTGTCAATTATTCTGTTCTGTTTTAAATCTATTTATATTACTTTTTCTTCTGCAGGTGAGAGATGTGCGATTGATCATGGATAGGAATTCACGACGATCAAAAGGAGTTGGGTGTGTGCTCTGTTTAAATGCTTCTCTATTTTTATAAATGAACTATGAAGTCGTATTTCTTATTTAGCGAAGACAGATTTTGTGATGTATATAGTTATGCCCTTATAGGCATCTCAATGGAGAAGTCCTTACAAACAATGATTATCCTAGGAGTTGGAAATTTTACATGTATGATTATCAAGTATCAAAATTTGTATCTCTTCATCAAAATGCAACCTATGATTCTAGCATGTTGTGCATCTGGTTGTCAAGGATATTAAGTTCTATGTACATGCAACCAACCATTGCTTATAAGCTACACTAGTTGCAGTTTTATAGATATATTTAACATTGTTATTTGTGAAGCACTTATCTGGGTCCTGGTGGGAATATTGTTTCTTTTTGCAGTTTATATCTAGCATCAGAATTAGTTCTAGGTACTAGGATTTTGTACTTCTGTGATTCATTGGCATATTAAAAGTAAAAAAAAAAAAACTAAACTTAATATAGTAATATACATTCTTACTTAGAAAACTCAATTGTGGTAAAGCCAGTGTCCGATGTTTTGTAAATTTGGTATTCATTGTAGTTTAAGCTTTTTTGTTCAAACACGATGCATCATCTCTCATCATTTTGATGCCTTTCTTTTGATCTGCAACTTGGAAATGTTAGCTTCCTTTTCAAGTAAATAAACCAAAAAGTTAGGTGTGTTCTCCAAATTTTTAAAATGATTTGAGCAACATAACTTTTATTTCTGTATTCGCGAAGTATTTTTGAGTAGAAGACTAGAAGGCAAAGGAAATATAGACACATAAATATGAATATGGTGTAATAATTTAGCTTCACAAAACAATCAATCTTGTGCTTAAGGTAATAGATGAATGACATGGACACATACATAAGATTACTCTGCCTATTGAAAGTAAAATGGCTTGATTAATAAAGCCAGTCGACGTATTTTCTTAAAAAAATTCCGTTGCTATCTTGATTTAAAACATGATATATCTTCCTCTCGTTCTTTTCCTTTCTGTTTATAACATCCTAAGGCTTATCCCATAATCTTTTTATTACCATGTCTTTTGGTCACAACGATCTAACTTGTGTCTTGAATTATTTACTTCAGGTACATTGAGTTCTATGATGCAATGTCTGTTCCCATGGCGATTGCTCTATCTGGTCATCTACTTCTTGGGCAACCCGTTATGGTTAAGCCTTCAGAGGCTGAGAAGAACCTTGTCCAATCAACTGCTACAAGTGGAGCAGCAGGCGTTGGCGGACCCTATGGTGCCGCTGATCGGAAGCTGTATGTGGGAAATTTACATTTCAACATGACCGAGCTGCAGCTAAAGCAGGTAAAATGCTTTGCACCTCACATAGTTTATTAGTGGCAGATTAAGTTGGTTTTTTCTTATGGATTTTTACTTTTCTGTTCATAAGAGTTATATGGGAAAAAAAACTCTAGGCCTTCACATTGTTTCTTTAATCCATGGAGAATGAACTGTGTTTGGAAACATTGTGAAAGTTGAATTTTTTAGGAAGTAGGGACAAAGTGAGAAAACTTAAACAGAAAGGAGTTAACAAATTTTAAAAGCAAAAATCACCCATAGTTCATTAATACGTGTATGAAATCATGACCAACCAGTATGCACATGTTAGAAAATGTTGCCTTAGAAAGCGTAATCTGTTTCAACTTTCTGCTCCTCATTGCTTCTTTTCAATTCTCAACCTCATTATGTAACTGAAAACACATCAATACACCTATTTTAATATTGTGGAATTTATAATATTATTTAATTGCGTCATGCAACTTAATAATATTCAAGATACCACAATGTTAAAAGAGGTGTATAGATGTGTTTTCCTTTACATAATGAAGTTGAGAATTGAAAAGAAGCAATGAGGAGCAGGAAACTGTCCAATATTAAGTCTTATTTAAACAAACCAAAAAGATGCATTATATATTCAAACATTCACAAGTAATAGATGTTAAAGTGATTATCTTATTCAAAAGTACACGTGAGTATTGGAGCTTTAAGATTTTTCTTCTTGTTATCTTTGAGATTGACATCTGTGCTTTCTGGAATCACAGATTTTTGAAGCTTTTGGACCTGTGGAGCTTGTGCAACTCCCCACTGATCCCGAGACAGGGCACTGTAAAGGTTTTGGCTTTGTTCAAGTCGGTATTAACTTCGATTTTAATTCGTTTTTTCACTAGTTATTAAGCTTCCATTGATGTTAATATACAACCCTTGGTCTCATTTTTTTTATAGTTTGCTCAACTTGAACATGCAAAGGCAGCACAAAGTTTGAATGGGAAGCTTGAGATTGCGGGTCGGACAATTAAGGTGATATTTTTGTCAATTTACTTTTTATTCCTTTGTCATATTATACTTTGGTGTTTATGTAGCCAATATTTTATATCAAGGGCTTCTCACAGTTGGTTGCTTTATCCTTGTAGGTATCTTCAGTTACAGAGCACATTGCTGCACAAGACACTGGGGCAAAAGCAGCGGACTTTGATGATGATGATGGTGGAGGCTTGGTGAGTCCGCATGACAGTATATATCTATCTATCTATCTATCTATATATATTACATATATCTTTTAAAGATCATTTATTTTACTGGGGGGAGTCTGATTATTTGATATAAAATATAGGTTCTCTATTGAGCACAAACATGATCGAACCAAGCTAGTTGTTTTTGACTCCACTATTTAAAACTCTTTGCGTTGACCGAATAATCATTGGATCAAAGTTATCTTCTGTTTTTACTTATTCCCCTTGAAGAACTAATAACTGTTTTTCATGGTGAAATCAGTGATGATCACTGTAAAGTGTCGAATCTTTTCATTTAGCAAAAAGATATGTTGTTAATAGCTAACTTTTTATTTCTTTCTCTACAGGCACTTAATGCTCAATCAAGAGCGATGCTAATGGCAAAGCTTGACCGCAGTGGCATTACCTCAGGGTATGTTTGTGGGACCTTCATTTTCATTGCATTTTTGTTCTAAGTTGAGCTATATTTATGTTAATATGTTTATTGTTGCAGTCTCCCTGGATCTCTTGGAGCACCTATAGTTAACGGATCTGTTCCGACGGCCCTACCTGGTGCTTTGCCGATGAATGTGCCAGCAGCTACACTTCCCGTTCCTGTTTTGCCAACCCAAATTGTTTCTCCTGTTGCTTCAGAACCCATTGGAAACCCAAGCGAGTGCTTGCTGCTAAAGAATATGTTCGACCCTGCTACAGAGGTTTGTTCTTTCCTTAATCAACTGTTTTGCTGCACTGTGCGCTTAATTTGCCTGCCTTTGACTAATGTGATCAATTGTTGATACATGTTTCTTGTAATCGAACGAAACTTAGAAGTTGAGTATTTTGTGCAAGGAATTCATATTTAAGTATGTTTTGCAGGCTGACCCAGAGTTTGATTTGGATATCAAAGATGACGTGGAAGAAGAGTGTTCCAACTATGGACGGGTGAAGCACATTTATGTTGACAAGTATGTGTGTTTAAAATGGTTTTGGCGTACTTGCATTAAACTCTGTTTGATTCGGATACAAGTTCAGTTGAATACCAAAAAAAAACATCGTGTTTTTAGTCATATATTTGTCTGATAAAAAGCATATTTATTAAGAACACGTTAATGTGCTTATGCTCTGTGAAGAATTTTTTCCTTGAATGAGGTTGTGAACAACATCCATTTACACATAAGCATACAATAGAGGAGAACACAAATATGAATTTGTATAATTAAACTGATGAATAAGATTTGCATACTTTTGTACATGTGTTTCTTATTGAATGACACATGCTTAATCTGTATGTATGAATGTATACCAAAATTGTGAATTTTCTCGCCTAGGATGGATCTTTACAGAAGTTGTGTTTTAATGAATTATCTCGATGACAGGAACAGTGCTGGTTATGTGTATCTACGATTTGATAGTGTGGAGGGAGCTGCACGAGCTCAACAGGCAATGCACAAGAGATGGTTTGCTCGTAGGTTGATTTCAGCCATTTTTTTGGTGAGTTTCATTATACACACACACACACATATACGTAGAGGTAAGTTAACGTACAATTGGCCTTAACGTACGATGCGTTCGCTATTAGAAATCGCATGGCTTCACAAACCCGGACTCACAAAATTGGTTGTTCGCATGTTATATAGTCAAAATCGCATGGCTTCACAACCCCGGAACATGTCATAAACTCGGACTGACAAAATCGCATGGCCACAAATTCGGACAACCAAAATATACAAAATCGCATGTTATACACTAATCGCGTATGCATCGTACGATAAGGCATATTCATAGTTATCAAAAGCGTGCGCTTTTGGCGCCTAGGCGTTTTTTCTGGGCGATTCCCAGTAATTGCGCCTTTGATTCCTAGCTAATTATAGCGCAGCCTAAATCCTATTGATATTTAATATTTTTCTTTATTAAGTCGTAATATCCCCTTTTTCTGCAGTATTTATAGGGATTTTACTAACAAATGATATCACTAAAGATCAAAATCTCATTTAGTAATATTCAGTTTGTATTAATTCGTAAATTCCACTTTTTCTGCAGTATTTATAGGGCTTTACTGCAGTATTTTTTTGCGTTCTCTTTTATTACTTTAATGAACTATTTGTTTTCGAATATTAACATGTTGGTTTTGAGTATTTTGTTATCTGAGACTTTTTAAATGGAGTATGAACATTTTTGTTTTGGTTTTGAGTACTTTATTGCTTTAATGAACTTTTCTATTTTTTTTTTATTTAAGTGCGCTTTTTTTTTTCTCAGGCCCACGCTTTTTTTGCGCCTATCGCCTAGGCCCTAAGCGGAGCCTAAGCGCCTTGAGTGCGCTTCACGCCTTTGATAACTATGGGCATATTGTACATTACACTTTTTCTATATATGTATGTATATATAATTATATATACACACTAGGTGTGGTACATGGATTGTAAGGTCCAAGATTCTAGTAACCTGAGGATGCATGGATACGTGTTTGCACGTTTATAAAAACTAAATCATAATGAAAGTTACAGATGTAACATATGGATTTGAAACATATCAACTTATTAAACTAAATTCTTTCAAACCTCACTTCAATTGATCATCCATATAAGTCTAGGCTATTACTGTAAATTAGTATGGTGCTGCCATGTAGGATGGATTGCAAACATATTAACTTTATTGACAAAGGTAGAATTCTAAAACTTAATTGACACGAGTATGTGTCAAATGGGTTGGAAGTCCTCCAAAGTTCATTTTGGAATGCTCAGAACCTCATTTATCTGCTTTATTAAATAACTAGATAGTTACTTTAACACTAGTTTCTAAAATTTTATTTAAATATTAATTGTTTACGAAATAAAAAAAAGTGCAAAAACTTTCAGCTCGGCCCGACCCGACCCGACTCATTTGGACCTGTGTTAAAAGGGACCCACCCCGATTTGTTATTCAACCCGTCCATTTTACTATCACGTGAGAAGTGAACATTGATATCTTCTCAGCAGTAATGATGTTGGATATGACGTTTTTCGTGTCTAATAGCGTTTTTTTTTTTGTTTTGGAATTGCAGCAACCATACGAGTATGATGCCAAGTTCAAAGGTACTGCGTGACGTTCGTCATTTTAAGGTTTTGGTGTGATATATATGGACTAGTTACGTTTGTGACAAGATATTAAATAAACGGTCTTTGGTTACGTGTGGTGTTTGGGATTATGAATCTGTAATTTATTTATAAATCATGGGTATGTTGCTGGAATGTAATTTTACACATAATTGCATTTTTTAATACAAGAAAAAAAGGGTTAAACGACCGGTTCAATGTTTCAAATTGTGGGCTCTATTTTCAGCTGGTCAGATGGACTTGTTTTTCTTTAATCAGATTAAGCAGTTGGATCAACTGCAAACTGATTACCAAAGACTTTCAAACTGTAGCACTTTTCTACAAAATCAGGTGCAACAAATTTGGGGAAAAGTGATTAAACGAATCATAAAAATAGTGAGATTGGTTTTAAACATGTTAAGTGTAGGACAATTATGTATTAAAGACCCGTAAAACATTTCTCTTTAATTTCTCTTTTTTTCTTGGGTAATAGAAAAATCTACTAATTCACTAATCTTTGGTCTTCATAATTTAAATTTAAATTTTATTGAGTAATAAATGGGGAAAACAAATCTGGGACTATTAGATATGTGATAATCTTTGGTTTATGGTGCGGTGATTTCAGTGAACTGGATTTGGGGGTAAGGTGTTTGATAGTGAAGAGAACAAAGGATGTTATATAATCATAACTAGAATTTAACCTCCACGTGTTGTCGCCTGCTAAACCAAATCATACTTTGATTACTTGTACATTACTACGTATTCATAACACGGTTTCGAAAAAAAGTAAATCGAGATGTAGATAAAAATTGAGACGATAATTGCATATTTAACTTTATAACTAATGTAAAGTACGTGTGTATACACATATTATATGTAAAATTAAAAAATAAGAAAAAATCTATAAAAATTAGAAATTTAAAATGACAAAAACAGAAATCTCACATAAGTTTAGTCTTAAAAAAGGATTACATCACTACATATTACCCCGGGTCATCCACCTTCATCTACTCTGGATATTTTCAGAAAAATATATATATTACATTATTTTTTAAAATAATATTATTATTATTAGAGTAAATTACTATTTTGGCTTCTATGGTTTCGCTAGTATAAGTCTTTCAGCCCAGAAAGAAATATTTTGACACATCAAACCCGGAGGTTACATTTTATAATGATTTTGGCAACTGACACTAACTGTGTTACTTTTTTGCAGTAAGGATAATTTGGTCATTATATACCTTAGGGGTGTATTTTATAAATATTACAAAGTTCTTTGTATGTTTAAGAGACTATTTATTTTATTATTTAAGTTTTATTTATTATTTCGTTATTTTCATGATTATTATTTAATAAATACGTTTTAAATATACAAATGTGTTATTTATAAACATTGTTTTTAAAATCATTTGTTTTATTTACTTTTTTTTCTCAAAATCATCCATCTTTTTAGAATCGTTCATTTTTAAACCGTTTGTTTTGTTAAATCATTCTTTTAAAGTTCACTTTTTCAAAATAATTCATCTTTTACCGTTCTTTTTAAAATAATTTGTTTATTAAGGTTTATTAACTATTTTTTTAATCGTGCGTTTTTAAAGCAGCTCTTTTTAAAATAGGTCATTTTAAAAACTTTGTATTCTATAATTTACTTATATCCGTTGGGAAAAAAGAACTTAAAAAGGCAACGATTTTAAAAATCAAAGGAATTTAAAACGATCAATTTTAAACAAATGAACGCTTTAGAAACGATTTTTTTTAAAACATGACGTGTATAAAAAAACAAAAGGTTTTAAAAGATTAAGTTAAAAATGTAAGGTTTTATCGAACAATTTTAATTAAAAATGAATGAATTTTGAGCAAACGAATGATCCAAATAA
The DNA here is from genome assembly GCF_002127325.2 of Helianthus annuus. Lineage (NCBI taxonomy): Eukaryota > Viridiplantae > Streptophyta > Magnoliopsida > Asterales > Asteraceae > Helianthus > Helianthus annuus. Next base: position 70,295,310 of record NC_035439.2, read on the forward strand.
ATGGAAGATAAAAAAAAAAGATAAACCATTCTCTTAAAAGGTTTGCAAAAGATCGTTCATTTTCAAACTTTTTTTAGAATGATTTATCCTTTTTCAAATCTTCCATTTCTTTAGACCGTTCGTTTGTTCAAAGTTCATTATTCTTTAGCCTTTAGTTTATTTTATTTGTGCACTTTTAAAACATTACACTTGTTAACTTATTTTTAAGGATTTGTTTTTTATAAACGTCGTTTTTTAAAATCTTTGTTTTCTAAACCCCTCATTCGTTCAAAATCGATCTTTTTTAAATTCCTTAAAATTTTGAAATCGTTCATTTTTTGAAGTTCTTTTTCCCTAATTGCTATAAGTAAATTGAATACAAAGTTCAAAAAATAAACGATTTCAAAAACGGTTCTAAAAGGAATAGTTTAAAAAGAAACGTTTTAAAATATTGAACCAGTTAAAAAAAATTGTTTAAAAAACAAATTATTTTAAAATAATGGTATAAAATGAACAATTTAAAAAAACTTTAAAAGACAAACGACTTTAAAAAGAATAATATTTTAAAATACTTCTAGCCACACAATTTATTATTAACGTGACAATTGTATACCGGTTCGAAACCTTTAGCCACATTTTTAAGAAAATGTGTGACAGTTACTAGCATGTCTAGCCACAGCTTAAAAAATGTGGCCAAATATAACCTATTGTCACGGTATTTGTTTAATTTTTTAATTAATGTGACGGAAACACATTTTTTTTAAAACCTTTAGTCACACTTTTTATAAAAAAATATGACAATCACTAGCCACGATAGAAAAGTGTGGCCAAATATTACTAACCGTCATAATAGGTTTTTAATGATATGGCTAAATGATGATTTATATAAACCACTTAAAGAGTATTGATTATTTAGTCACTTATAAGTTTTTTTAAGTGGCTAAACATTATCAACTGTGACCGTAAAAAAATGTGGCTATACTTATTCTATAGTCACACTTTAATTTATTTAGTTTACGTGACCAACCTTTTCACTTCTTTACCCCCTCCATTTCTCCTTCCCCAACCATGTTCTGTGTTTCAACAAAGCTACCCAGTCTCTCTTTCATCAAAAACCCTAATCCCCAAATCCCAGTTTCACCCAAAATTCAATATAATAAGCCATTTATTCGATGCGATATAACAAGGTCTAAATGAGCATATGCCAATCGGAGAAAAGGAAGCTTAAATCAATATAACATATTAAGCCATTTATCCGAGGTCCGTTTCGAGGTGTCTGAATGGTGGTAATTCGGTTGTTGTTTCTGGAGGTGGTGATAGTGTGAATTTGTTCTAAGAGGCGTGGGAGGTCTGTGTCTAAGAGAAATTACGGTGATGATGTTGGTAGTGCAGCAAGGGTTGTTTCGGATAGTGATTGAGGAATAGGCGGTCTATTTCGGTTGTTCAGCATCAGATTAGTGGCTCCGAGGTATAATTTGATACTTAATTAGTTAATTGTATTCTGTTGCCATGTTTGTAGAGTGTTTACATGAAGTGTTAGTGAAATTAAGTGTGTTTGTTTAGTGCTTTTGGTTTAATGATTAAGAATAATGCTAAGTTTATAAGAGAATTTCATGAAACTAGACCTTATTGAAGGATTAGTGAGATACTGGATTTTTTATTAGAATTTCAAGATTAGGATTTTGTTTTTGTTTGCTACCATGTTTCCAGTTTTAATCAAGGTTAGGTTTTTATGTTGTTTTTGAAGTTTATATGGTTGAATTATGTTCTGTTAATGGTGACTTTCAGTTTTATAGGCTTTTTAAACTTGGTGTTCTTGTGATATATCTGTAGCATGATTTTGATCATCATTTTCTTTTGGAAAAATCTACAGTTATCATAAAAACCGAAGGCAATCGCTACTTCTGCGAGTTCTTCTGTTAGTGAAAGAGAAGTTGTTCTCAAAAAGCCTGTTAAATCTACTTCTCAAAACGGGTTCGGGTCAAAACGGGTCAATTCCAATAAAGGGTTGTTCTCTAGGAAGAATTCTCCCGGTTCGTTTTATTGCCATTAGGGGTGCAAACGAGCCGAGCTACTCGTGAGCTACTCGAGCTCGGCTCGAAAAAAACTCGAACGAGCCGAGCTTAAACGAGCTCGAGCTCGAGCCCGAGCCTAAAAACAAGCTCGTTTAGTAAACGAGCCCGAGCCCGAGCTTCGCTTATCGAGCTCGAGCCGGCTCGCGAGCCTAATCGAGCTTTCTATTTATATATATTTTTTATTAATATATTAAACATATATTTATATAATAATAATTACCATTTATATAAATATAAAAAATAACGAAATTATATATATAATAATAATAATTATTATTATTAATATAAATTAATTAAAAATTACTAAACAAGTCGAGCCCGAGCCGAGCTCGAGCTTGAAGAATTACATTCGACCCGAGCTCGAGCTTCAGAAATAAAGCTCGAATCGAGCCGAGCTCGAGCTCGAGCTTTCATATGTTAAACGAGCTCGAGCTCGAGCCTGGTCGAGCTCGGGCTCGTCTCGGCTCGTTTGCACCCCATGGGTCCGGGTCGGAATGGGTTTCGGGTCGGAACGGGTTTCGGGTCGGAACGGGTTTCGGGTCGGGTCGAGTCAGTTTTTCTTTTAAGACAGTCAAGAGATAAGCATTCAAAGGGAAAACAATGCCACAAACATTAACTCTGCACAAATATTATTAGTTTAAATGTATAATCTTCGTTACAGATAGTGACATATGTTTTGAAATTGTGACGAGTACTACAAAATTTGAATGTCAGATCACGAGTCATCCAAATTGGCTTTAACCGGTGTCGTTTTACGCCTTAGGTTAACCCAAATTGGCTTTAACCGGTGTCGTATTAATAAATGTTTAAGCGCAATTGATCAGGATCAAGTGATTTCATAAATGTTTTGCGACTCGGTAGACCGTTCCTTTCATGTAACTTGGCCTATACAAAGTACACAGAAATTTCTTTTAAATCTCAGATAGGTGCGTTTCATGGCAAGGTGGTTTAGAGTACGCGGGGATCAGCTTGGGAACCAAAGTCATGGATTCGGATGGCCTTATGGCCCCGTAAGACACCCTTCACTCATTATTATTACTTTCAGTTTATTATTTATTAACTCTATTAATATTTATTTTCTTCATGCATGTTAAATTTTTAATTGCAGGTGGCGTTAGTTACACCATTCAGTTTTAGTTTTCCTGTAAAGATCCCGGCAGTCCAGCTGATGGGAGCTCTTTACATGGGCATCAAACTGGTCCTTAGAGTTGATAAAAACAGTGAGTTTTTAAGGCACATAAATAACTAATATTTATACCTGGGGATCATCTATATAGGTTTGCGTCTGTTCTCATTCTTTTTGTTTATGTATTTAACAATATGTTCGTACTGTACTGTTTGGCAACAATGTTTTTATCATAATAATGACCTAAATATTTAAACGAAACCATTTACCAAAACCGCAAAATGTTTTGACCCGTTGGACCCATTTGAAAGCATTTGGAATAAAACAAAAACAAAATGGGTTAAAATCGACAACTCTACATTCTCGATTGTTTATAGGTTGTATATAAGTTACTTAGCTGAGGTGAAACAAGTGTCTTGAACATCCACTACCAACATATTAGGCTGCAGAAAAAAGATGAGATTTGACTTTCTTAGGTCAAATATGGTATTGCTAATTTGACCTTATTTGACCACATGGTAATGCAGGTGAAAACTAACTTCAATGCACCAAAATTTGAATGTCAGATCACGAGTCACCAAAACAGTATTATATGCATTCTTTTTATAGGTATGCAGAGTATTTGCAGCCTGACTGCAGCATGATCGCAGCCGATCTGCAGCATGTTCGCAGCCGGCAAACGATTAAGCGGCCAATTTAGGGGTGCAAACGAGCCGAGCTACTCGTGAGCTACTCGAGCTCGGCTCGAAAAAAAACTCGAACGAGCCGAGCTTAAACGAGCTCGAGCTCGAGCCCGAGCCTAAAAACAAGCTCGTTTAGTAAACGAGCCCGAGCCCGAGCTTCGCTTATCGAGCTCGAGCCGGCTCGCGAGCCTAATCGAGCTTTCTATTTATATATATTTTTTATTATTATATTAAACATATATTTATATAATAATAATTACCATTTATATAAATATAAAAAATAACTAAATTATATATATTATAATAATTATTATTATTATTATTATTAATATAAATTAATTAAAAATTACTAAACGAGTCGAGCCCGAGCCGAGCTCGAGCTTGAAGAATTACATTAAAAATTACTAAACGGGTCGGGTGGTTTTGATAACGGGTCAAAATGACTATTTCATGTGTCATGCTAGTAAAAGTTACGATGGGTTGGGTGGTTTTGATAATGCGTCAAAGAAACAATTCCGGCCGGTACCTAGCACTGATGTGCAATTCTTTAGATACCAGATTTGAGGAGAGATGTGTAATAATCTTGATTCACTTTTTTTTTGCAGTCTGTACCAAAGATTGGTATCAGGGTACTGGTACCAAGCACTGATGAAGGTGGAGAAATGGCTATCATCTCTGCGGCAGCTAGATATCACAGCTTGAGAATATGCTGAAGCAGAAAACTTTTACTATGTTTGTTTTTTGCACCAGTTGTTAATCTTTTCTATGATCTGTGATGTAAGTTTGACAGCTGGATATTACAAAATTTGACAGTAATGAGCCGAGCCCGAGCAAGGTCAGCTCGCTCATTAGTTGGCCCACTTAAATTAAAGTCCAAATTTGAAATATATAAAAAAATTATAACATATATTGAATTTTCTAAGTCTAAATTTACTATCAGCCAAACCCAATATTCAAATAGTACATACGGCCATTTTTCAATGAGAAAATCAAATAAAATCTAAATTTACTATCACCACTTGACCATAACTTTTTCCAAGGCACAAATAAAATCTAAATTTACTATCATCACTTGACTGTAACTTTTTCCAAGGCAATAAAAAATATTACATTTTTAAGAGGTAACCATATATTTCATTTAATTGAATGTTCAGCTGATCGCACCCACACATTTCTAACACTTTTAACTTTCTTTCTTTCTTTCGTAGTGTTTGGGGTGGTTTGTGTCCGGTTTGCGGGTTTGATCCCGAGTCCGCTGATCATCTTTTAGTGAGGTGTACGGTGACGAAAAGAGCTTGGTGGTGGATTTGCGTTTGGCTAAAAGTCCTATACCGAGCGTTTTAACTAAGTGACCCACATCCTAGCTCATTGTCGCAGCCTGGGAATGGAGGCAAAAAGGAGAAGATAATTTATGCAGTTTTTTTGCTAACTTGTCGGAAGCTTTGGCGAAACAGAAACGAGAGTATTTTCGATAAAAAGTTCACTTCAGTAGCGATCTTGGTCGATGACATAAAGGTTGAATCCTTTCGATAAAAAGTTCACTTCAGTATCGAGTGATTGTTTAAAAACCAACTAGATCTGGTCTGTATTATGTAACATGACTACATATATGTTTTATGGTTAAACGTCTACTGAAGTTATGTTCAGCTGCTGGAGTTTGTACCTGAAATTTCCGGATACAAACTTTATAGTGGGACCTAGGGAAACTGAATTTAACAAGAGGCATTTAGCAACCAGGTTAGTCTCAACCCGAACCAACCCGGAACCATTTTAACCCGACAAAATTGCCCCTTGATGTACATTCTCTTTAAAAAAAACTTTATTTTAACTAACCTGACCCGATCCGACCCGAAACCTGTTCTGACCATTCAGACAACTGTAGGCAAAGGTTCTAATATTATCATTCAAAACATTAAAATTCAGCATTTTTACATATTATTCACTAAATAAGAAACAAAGAAAATGACTAATGTAATGATAACAATGACATGCTTCAATCGGCATTACGTAAAACTATACCGTTACAGTCGGTTCTGTAATAATCATCGCGGGATTCATTACCCATGTCAAGTGGATCTACACGTGGCAATATATTATCATTGTGAGGAAAAATTACAGTACTAAATTCCTCATCAACGTCGTCATACGAATCTCTATAGTTTTTGGGAGGTGTCATAAAGACAATAGACATTTTTTTATCCAGCTGGTCTTTAACATAAAACACCTGTCGTGCTTGTGAGGCCAAAATGAACGGATCATCCTTGTGGCCTAATTTGTTAAGTTCAACCAACGTGTAACCAAGACTATCTTGTTTGACCCCGTTTCTATTTTCAACCCAGTCGCACAAGAAAAGAGGAATTCTTTTAATATGATAATCTAGTACCCAGATCTCTCGTAATACCCCATAATAGAAGTTTTTTCTGTAGGTTACTACTTCTTTAGAAATGTGCATGTCAGTTGCCTCTACACCAACCCCACTGTTTTGGTAAACTCCACCGTCACGAGCTTTTGTACGAAATGTATATCCATTGATTTCATATACATCGTATTTTAATACGTTGCTGTGTGCTCCATGTGAAATCCACTTTACGGTTTCTGATATACTTTCAGTGGAAACCGCTAACTCTTTTTCAACCTAAATTTCATTACTAGGATGAGATTCACCTTGCACAAACTACAATAAAGGAAAAACTAATATTATGCTAAAATTTAAATTACCTTGTTACGTAACCAGTGACCAAACGTTGTGTTATGCTCTTTCTCCAGCCACGCTTGTGGTTTACCACCATGTCGGTTTTTCAAAAAGGTCATGTGTTGTCTACAAGTACATAAATTAGTATCATATTTGATAGATTCTAATGTAAAAAAAAACATGTTAGTTATACTTACTCAATATAAGGCACAATTTCGGGCGTATTTTGCAAAACATAGAAATGTGCTTTCAAGAAGAGTTCCGGAGAAACCAGAACTGGTTTACCGGCTGACAAAGGATTTCCTTCCCCGTTATCATTTTCAGATGTCTTATACTTATATGGTGGAATGCCAATAGTCTTCATGTTTTTTTGGTATTCGCTGAAAAACTCAATTGTTTCTTCTGCAATATTCTCCTCAGCAATGCATCCTTCTGGATAAGTTTTGTTTCGCACATGCCCTTTAATAACCTTCATGCACCTTTCAAAGGGATACATCCACCGAAAGCATATTGGCCCGCATAATTTTACCTCCCTAGTAAGGTGCACAGTTAAATGAATCATAATATCGAAAAAGGATGGGGGAAAATATTTCTCGAGCAGACACAGTGTCACACAAAGCTCTTCTTGCAACTTATCTAGTTCTTCTACCCTGATTTCTTTGCTACATATTGATTTGAAAAAAAAGCAAAACCTGATAATAGCATATCTTGTGGGTTCCGGCATGATAGACCGTATTGCAATGGGCAAAAACTGTTGCATAAGCATATGATAATCATGTGATTTAAGTCCCACAAGTTTCCTATCCTTTCGATTCACCAAACTAGAAAAATTAGAACAATACCCTTGTGGAACCCTTAAGTTGTATAATGTTTCACAAAACTTGTCTTTTTCATCTTTCGTTAATGTGTAACATGCTGCAGGAAGTATTGTTTTGTTGCCTTGTTTTTTAGCCTGCAACTCTTGTTTTAACCCAAAATGCGCCAGATCCAATCGAGCATTCAATCCATCTTTCGTCTTTCCTGGAACGTTTAGCAATGTTCCGACAATACTCTCAGCCACATTCTTTTCAATGTGCATGAAATCAATACAATGTTGGACACAATTATACCGCCAATACCTAAGTCGTCGATACCATATGTTGAATTTCTTCCAATAGGTCGGTTCTTTATGTCCGGAATTTGAACTATCACACTCTTTTGATGTGTTCCTTTTTCTCTTAATTGTCTTCCCCCCTCTTCCAGTAGAAGTTTCTAGGATTCCTGATACTTTATCCTTAAATCCTTTCCCCCATATATTCTTAACGTATTTAACCTCGTTGAATATTTCTTCCCCGGTCATAGGATTTGTAGTAGTTCCCCATTCTTGTTTTCCATTGAACGCCTTCGTTTGCTTTCTGAAAGGATGGTTATATGGTAGATATCTTCTGTGACCAGCATAACTCTGCTTGGATGAGAAAGGAAGTCTACAACATTGAGTTTCTTTTCGACACACTACACAACCATGGAATCCACTATAAGGGCAGCCACATAGTGTACCAAGAGCAGGGTAATCATTAATCGTCCATAAAACAACTGCACGTAGGATAAATTTTTCTTGTGCATAGGCGTCATATGTTTCAACTCCTTCTTCAAATAAGAGTTGTAGATCATCAATCAAAGGATCCAAAAACACATCAATATCGTTTCCAGGCGTTCCCGATATTAGTACCGAAAGCATGATAAACCTTCTTTTCATACACAACCAAGGCGGAAGGTTGTAAATGACAGCTAAAACCGGCCAAACACTATGATTTCTATTACCTCTATTTACGTCAACCCCATCTGTGGAAATGCCAAGCCGAAGATTTCTTGGATCGTCAGCAATTTCGGGAAATTGGTTATCTATGGCTTGCCATGCAGGTGAATCTGATGGGTGGCGTAAAACACCGGGTTTTTTGGAACTGGTGGCGTGCCATAATAAATCTTTTGCTATACTCTTAGCTTGAAAGAGTCGTTTCAATCGTGGTATTATGGGAAAGTACCACATTACCTTTGCAGGAATATTTTCATACATTATTTTAGTGTTCTCATCCACCTTCCACCTTGACTTCCCACAAGTTGGACATACAACCAAGTCTTTGTACTCCTTCCTGTAAAGAATGCAGTCGTTGATGCATACATGTATCCTTGTATATCCTGAACCCATTGCCTTCATTGTCTTTTTTGCCTCATATGTATTGTTAACCATTTCGTTACCTTCAGGTAGCATCTTTTTCAACAAAACTAGAAGTTCAGTAAAGCACTTATCTGAGACTCCATGCTTACTCTTCAAGTTGACTAGTTGAACTAGTGCGGACAACTTTGTGAAGTTAGGACATCCTTTATAAAGGGGCTTCTCAGCATCAACAAGTAGTTCCTGAAGCTTCTCATAGTCCTCTGTGAAATTATCTTCTGTGGCATTTACCATTTCTATTGTTTCCGTGGCATCTGTTGGAATTTCGGTGTCAAAATACTCTGTATGAAGCACATTTTTAACTGGCTCATCTTTTTCTCCATGTTTTATCCACCTTGTATAATTTGGATCAATTCCCTTATTGAACAAGTGATGATCCACTTCATCCAAAGGAAGAGAGTAGTGGTTTAAACAATTTATACATGGACATGGAATTTTTGTTTTTTGTTTAGTTTTTTTTGGGTCGATGTTCGTCGACATCTTCAAATTGCGAACTGCGTAATCTAGAAATGCTGCAACTCCACATATATGTTTTTTTGGTTCTATCGGTTAACATCCAAGACTTATCCATCCTTTAATCACGACCTGGTACATAAGCATAGTAGAGTAAAAACACATTAGAATAAAAATACGACAAGGTATGTAGAGAAACATCATATAATACACGCATCCTTATGATTGTCAAATTTTATTGCCTGATCACCGACCAAGCAATAAATACAGGGTTGTATTAAATTAAAGAATAGTAGGGTTCCATAGTTCAACAAATCGTAGTTCAACAAATCATATATCTATTGAATATGTTTAAACAATATTTATTAAAGAACATGCATAAATTAGTTGAACACCTTTCAAAATTGTGGAACAACAGCCTTGTAGTTTCGTATGATGCAGCCTTCTTTTCGTAACAACAGGGTTTGTATATATGCAGCCTTCAAAATTGTCGAACATGCAGCCTTCTTTTCGTAACAGCAGGGTTCGTATATATGCAACCTTCAAAATTGTCGAACACTAGGGTTACGTATAATGCAGCCTTGTAGTTCCATATTACTTCAAAATTGGTTATTTTTAAATAAAAAGGACGATGAAAGTTGGTTTTTTATAAATTAAAAACGGATTATTTTTCAAGCTGATGGAGTGGTGGAGTGGTTCTGGTGCGTGTGAAGCAATCAAGGGGTCGTAGGTTCGATCCTCGTTTATGCCTGGATTTTAGGCTATTTTTTTGAAATTTTAGTTCTTGTATTTTGCAGTTAAATTGTTCAAATTATCTTTTTTTTCTTGTTGGTCAAGAGACCTGGCAAACGGGTCGGTTCGGGTCAGGTCGGGTCATGGGTTATAACGGGTTCGGGTCAAAACGGGTCAATTCCAATAAAGGGTTGTTTTATGGCCGCTTAATCGTTTGCCGGCCCGATGAAGGAATGATCATCATTTAACAGTTTACCAGCTACAAGTCGAATATTAATAAATTACTTATGATTTTTATGGCCGCTAGGGGTGCAAACGAGCCGAGCCGAGCCCGAGCTCGACCAGGCTCAGGCTCGAGCTCGAGCTCGTTTAACATATGAAAGCTCGAGCTCGAGCTCGGCTCGATTCGAGCTTTATTTCTGAAGCTCGAGCTCGGCTCGAATTTAATTCTTCAAGCTCGAGCTCGGCTCGGGCTCGACTCGTTTAGTAATTTTTAATTAATTTATATTAATAATAATAATAATAATAATTATTATAATATATATAATTTAGTTATTTTTTATATTTATATAAATGGTAATTATTATTATATAAATATATGTTTAATATAATAATAAAAAATATATATAAATAGAAAGCTCGATTAGGCTCGCGAGCCGGCTCGAGCTCGATAAGCGAAGCTCGGGCTCGGGCTCGTTTACTAAACGAGCTTGTTTTTAGGCTCGGGCTCGAGCTCGAGCTCGTTTAAGCTCGGCTCGTTCGAGTTTTTTTTCGAGCCGAGCTCGAGTAGCTCACGAGTAGCTCGGCTCGTTTGCACCCCTAAATTGGCCGCTTAATCGTTTGCCGGCTGCGAACATGCTGCAGATCGGCTGCGATCATGCTGCAGTCAGGCTGCAAATACTCTGCATACCTATAAAAAGAATGCATATAATACTGTTTTGGTGACTCGTGATCTGACATTCAAATTTTGGTGCATTGAAGTTAGTTTTCACCTGCATTACCATGTGGTCAAATAAGGTCAAATTAGCAATACCATATTTGACCTAAGAAAGTCAAATCTCATCTTTTTTCTGCAGCCTAATATGTTGGTAGTGGATGTTCAAGACACTTGTTTCACCTCAGCTAAGTAACTTATATACAACCTATAAACAATCGAGAATGTAGAGTTGTCGATTTTAACCCATTTTGTTTTTGTTTTATTCCAAATGCTTTCAAATGGGTCCAACGGGTCAAAACATTTTGCGGTTTTGGTAAATGGTTTCGTTTAAATATTTAGGTCATTATTATGATAAAAACATTGTTGCCAAACAGTACAGTACGAACATATTGTTAAATACATAAACAAAAAGAATGAGAACAGACGCAAACCTATATAGATGATCCCCAGGTATAAATATTAGTTATTTATGTGCCTTAAAAACTCACTGTTTTTATCAACTCTAAGGACCAGTTTGATGCCCATGTAAAGAGCTCCCATCAGCTGGACTGCCGGGATCTTTACAGGAAAACTAAAACTGAATGGTGTAACTAACGCCACCTGCAATTAAAAATTTAACATGCATGAAGAAAATAAATATTAATAGAGTTAATAAATAATAAACTGAAAGTAATAATAATGAGTGAAGGGTGTCTTACGGGGCCATAAGGCCATCCGAATCCATGACTTTGGTTCCCAAGCTGATCCCCGCGTACTCTAAACCACCTTGCCATGAAACGCACCTATCTGAGATTTAAAAGAAATTTCTGTGTACTTTGTATAGGCCAAGTTACATGAAAGGAACGGTCTACCGAGTCGCAAAACATTTATGAAATCACTTGATCCTGATCAATTGCGCTTAAACATTTATTAATACGACACCGGTTAAAGCCAATTTGGGTTAACCTAAGGCGTAAAACGACACCGGTTAAAGCCAATTTGGATGACTCGTGATCTGACATTCAAATTTTGTAGTACTCGTCACAATTTCAAAACATATGTCACTATCTGTAACGAAGATTATACATTTAAACTAATAATATTTGTGCAGAGTTAATGTTTGTGGCATTGTTTTCCCTTTGAATGCTTATCTCTTGACTGTCTTAAAAGAAAAACTGACTCGACCCGACCCGAAACCCGTTCCGACCCGAAACCCGTTCCGACCCGAAACCCATTCCGACCCGGACCCCTGGGGGCCCGGACCCGTTTTGACCCAGACCCGTTTCGACCCGAACCAAAACAACCCTTTTTTATAATTGACCCGTTTTGACCCGAACCCGTTTTGACCCATGACCCGACCCAACCCAACCCAACCCGACCCGTTTGCCAGGTCAAACAAATACTAATTGCAAGTCAAGATGGAGTAACAAAAGTATATCCAAGCCTTCTTCACATATATACAATCATAATTCAAGTGATTTAGGACATAGAGGTGTAAACGAGCCAAGCTACTCGCGAGCTACTCGGGATCGACTCGAAAAAGAGCTCGAACGAGCCGAGCTTAAACGAGCTCGAGCTCGAGCCCGAGCCTAAAAACAAGCTCGTTTAGTAAACGAGCCCGAGCCTAAACGAGCTTTCTGTTTATATATTTTATATTATTATATTAAACACATATTTATATAATAATAATTACCATTTATATAAATATAAAAAATAACTAAATTATATGTATCAACAAATCATGCCCCGATCACCTTGTCCGCTGCGGATCGGGGTGTGAAAGATTTCCTACCTTAGCTTTCCTATTGATGGGATTTACTGAGTATGATGATGATGCGACAAAAATCTTACAACAAAAAGTCATATATGGCTTAATGGACGATATTGGGCCTTATTGGATTGCAATAGACACTAGCATGTCATACAGTTGCATAAATCAGTTCGGTTAATTCGTATAACCGGTCAATTAGATTAGTCATTTGGGCCCATGATGGTTATTTGGGTTCTTAAAGGTCAATTAGGCCCAATGAAGGTCAGTTAGGGTTGTTGAGCTCAATGATTGTCAATTAGGCCCAATGACGGCCAATTAGACCCAACGATGGTAAACTAGGTTCAATGAAGGCCAATTAGAGTTGTTGAAGCTTAGTGATGGCCAACTAAGCCCAGTGGTGATCAAATAGACCCAATTATGGTCATTTAGGCCAAATGATGGTTAATTGCGGTTTTTGAGCTTAATGATGGTCAGTTAGGCCTAATGAAAGTCAACTAGGTCTGATGATTGCCAGTTAGCTTCAATGATAGTTAGTTGAGCTTAAGGAAGGTCAATTAGGCCTAATGAAGGCCATTTTGGGTTGTTAAGCTCAATGATGGTCAATTAGGCCCAATAAAGGTTAGTTAGGGTTGTTGACCTAAATGACGCTTAATCAGGGCCAATAAAGGTGAATTACTTGTTAGAATGCTCCAGTGAGTAGAGTGTGAATTCTCACACGACCCGAAAAATAACACGAACCTAATGTAGTCACTTAGAGGCAATTAAGGTGAATTACTTGTTACACTGCTCTAGTGAGTATGGGTATGAATTTCGGACACGACCCGAAAAACAACATGAACCATAGGAAAATTGACCAATAGGGACTAAATTAGTATGATCATGACCCAAACTTTTGTGGGTTGACCCGAACACAACTCGTTTAACCCGAGTTTTTTAATTTTTTTTCTGAAATTAATATATTAAAATTAAAATTTACTTAAAAAACACAAATGTATATAATAATATCATATATTTATTGTTATTTTGTGTAATATATGATAAATGTACCTTTAATTTTCGTTTCCCACCACTTCCCCTAAAAAAATTCTAATTTCCCTCCTCTTAAGTTTTATTTTCCCCCTATATTTTCATTTAACCCTAAATAGATTCCCTCCCAAAATTCATACCCAGATCTCATCTCATCTCATCTCGTACTGATGCCCCTCTTCTCTTTTTGTCTAATCTCTACTCTGATTGAACGCGAACCGAAGGAAGAGGAACATAAATCGGAAGCCATCCGATTTTAGACGTTAATCGGAGCTCTGAAAACCAATTAAGGACTGACGTGGTTAAGGTAAGTGCAAGAACCCTATTTTCTTCGTATTTATTGGACAGTATGCGTGCTTGTGTTGGTTGGTTTTTCGAATTAAAGTCTTGTGAAAAGTCTGAGAATTGATGAGAGGTTTGCGAATTGAAGGTGTAGATCTGAGAATTATATGAAATTGTGATAAGTCTTATGAACTGATGAGAGGTTTGCGAATTAAAGGTGTAGATCTGTTATATAATTGGACAGTATGCGTGCTTGTGTTGGTTGGTTTTTTTCCTTTGGAGTTGCTGTTGGCGAAATGGGAATAAGGGAGGTAGTGTGACACTCGAGGTTTTTTCCGAACGAACACCTTGTAATATTTTGTGTATATAAATATTATTAAATGAAAATGTGACTTTTACATGTTATGTGCGATATGTATGTAATATATATATGTGTGTATGAGAGTCGAGACCACGACTCGCAACCACCCGGTTGCGAGTGGGCCTTTGGGTCGTAACCGGTTTGGGCCGAAACCCCAAGCCCAACCCGAAAACCACCCCTTGTATATATATCCCACCTTTCCTTATTTCCTTCATTTTACACAAACAACAAACACACACACTTCTAATCCCCCTCAACTAGAAAACCCCAAAACAACATCCAAACTCTTCCAAATCTCGGTCCAAGCTCAAGGATTTCGGACAAGAAACTCGGTCAAGATCATCACTCGGACACTCCATCTTCTCGGTTCCTTTCTCTTTGTTTTCGGCTCCTTCTTCTTCTTCACAACCGGTTAGTATTATCCTTGTGCATAGGATTTATGTTATGTTGAATGGACTTGTATGCTTGGTTCATAGTGTTATGTATGAATTTAGGATGATTTGTGAAGTTGAATATATGTGATAACATGTTTAAATGGCAAGAAAAAGGGTAGTTTAAAAGTGTTCATAGCCAAACATATTATGCTTTATTATTCTTGCAAAATGATGTTGCTAGACTTAAGATTTCGGCTCCAAATAATATGTTTCTTGTTCTTACATGACAATCTTGTTTGAAATATATGATTTTGGTTCAAAATGCATGGTTATGATTAACATGAAAACCCTAGAAAAACTATGAACTTGATGAACTTGTTGAAGATAGTTTGAAGATTTTAAAATGGTAATGTTTGATCTATTGTTGTATATGGGCAGATTAGGAAAAGTGTTAGTGAAATATTATTGGTTGTTTCCTAATCTGGGCCTGAATTCTTGGTACAATTTGGACTGTCATATCTGCATCATCACGTGTACATGAAAGGGACATATTACGACTCGCAACCACAGCATTCCAACTCGAGACCACGCAGTTGCGACTCGCAACCATAGCATGACAAGTCGAAACCACACGATTGCGACTCGAGACTACGACGGTTGCGACTCGCAACCAAAACGTGACAACTCGAGACCACGGTTGCGACTCGCAACCATAACGTGACAAGCCGAGACCACCTGGTTGCGACTCGAGATCTTCTGGTTGCGAGTGGGCTGTCCATTTTGGTTTTTGGGCCGATATGTGTTAACTTGGGCTATCTGTTGACTGGATTATGTGTTGCTGTTGACTGCTTAATTGTTTAGGCCGGCCCAATAACCCAACGACTGCTTATTTGTATGTATGTTACGTGCCAGTATGTGTTTTACGTGAATGCTTGTATACCGAACCTGACCTATACCGGTAACCATGTTAGGACGTGGTGACCAGCGTGTTTGACCAAGTAACCCAAATCTACCGAGCAACCCAAGGTGAGTTCACAACTTAAAAGCATGCGTCCCGGTGGTTTGGGACACGAGACTAAAACAACCCCATCCCCTGGTAAAAGGGGATGCCATTTACATACCTTCCCTAGTTATCGGGAACAAAACTTACTTTTCCTTCCCTGGTATTGGGAAACCTTTTGGTTAATTACTGTTTATACGGATTGCAACTAACGGCACTAAACGAAACTCTATCACTCAAGTCCCTACTACAAATACCGATTAGTCGCCGGGGTCAGGCGAACGGGTTATTAGTTGATAGCGCTATTTAGGTGTTTACCAGCCTCACACCGTGCCCTGGTTTGGGATCGGTCGTGAACTAATGTACTCAGACATCCGTCAATGATGATAGAACATTGACATCGGGGCATCCTGCGGATACGCAACGGTTACCTAGTGTTCGGTATTGGAAAAACAGTTTAGTCGCTAACTTTTGGGGTAGCTCCCCATGGCATGTATAAACGGATAAATTAACTGGCGAAACAAGTTTTTGGTAATTAAAACTGGACAACTAGTGAACTCACTCAGCATTATTGTTGACCCCTTACTGCATGCTTTGCAGGTAACCCGTGACGAAGGAGCTTGCTGCTTGGGAACGTGTAGTGTCTGTTCACCCTTGTGTTGGGTGTTACCTTATTGTGAATTATGAACTTTGTTTAAACTGCCTTACTTATGCTTCCGCTACTTATTAACTGTTTGAACTTAAAACCTTAAACTCTGAACTTGATATTTGCTAATCTTATGGTTAGTAAGTATTACTTTTGTTATCAACTTAATTATTCAGTATAATTGGTGGCTGGATCCTGGTCAGTCACGCCCTCGAAGCGGGTGTTATCCGCAGGTGGAATTTGGGGGTGTGACAGATTGGTATCAGAGCCATTGGTTATAGTGAACTTGGTTTTAAAAAGGGGAAAATCTTTTTGGAGAAAACCAGACTATAACCCGTGACTCGCGACGACACTACACTCCAAGTGCAAGGCTCGACACATTTGACCTCATAGCTCGGACCAGTGTTTACTTGTTTGCTTACTTTATGTTTCCTGTTTTGCTATACATATTAGTATGTCTAATTAGATAGATACACCTCTCTTTTCTATCTCATTCTCGTTACACTACGGCATCACACTCATACTGCGTTTTCTGATTTGAAGACAATGAGTGGACGCGGAAGAGGAAACATCAACATGACGCAGGCTCAGTTCACTAACCTACTCAACACAGTGGCTGCAGCTTTCGCAGCTCACCCTATAGGTAAGCTCGTTGTTTTAGGATGTTTAGATCCTACCGCCACATCGACTTTTCGCCTCTAAACCTATACGTTTCGCTTCTCACCCTATAGGTCAGTATGCACCTGCGCAACCACCCGTGTGTACTTTCAAAACCTTCATGGATTGCAAGCCTCTCCCTTTCAACGGCACTGAGGGTGCCATAGGTCTTCTGCATTGGATTGAGAAAATTGAAGCTGTTTTTGCTGTTTGCGAATGTCCCCCTGCAAATTGGGTGAAATTTGCTACTGCTACGCTTGAAGGAAGCGCGCTTTCTTGGTGGAAGGCACAGATTCAGATGTTTGGACTGGAAACTGCAAATGCTACTGCGTGGGAGGATTTCAAGGATATGATTAAGGATGAATACTGTCACCGGGATGACATCCACAAGCTTGAGAACGAGTACTATGAGCTCAAGATGGTTGGGTCAGAGATTGAAACTTACACCAAGCTGTCTAATGACTATGCTGCTCTTTGCCCAAACATGTCTCGACCTATGTATCGAAGAATCGAACTGTACATCAAGGGTTTGGCTCCGGAAATTCGAAGCCATGTAACTTCAGCCAACCACACTACCATTCAGCCGATCGTTCGACTTGCTCACAAACTCACTGATCAGGCCGTAGAGGAGGGCAGGTTGCCCAAAAGGATCAGTGCTACTGTCGGAACTTCTAGTGACAGCAAGCGTAAGTGGGAAGGAAGTCAGGGCAAGGATGCTAACCCCACTCAGGCCCCAGCACAGCAAAGGAAAACTGAAAACAACAAAGGCACTCAGCAACAGGGTGGCTACCGGGGAAGCTACCCTAAGTGCAACAAGTGTAACAGGCACCATAATGGGGCATGTAACAAGGGCCAGTGTCAGCGATGCCACAAAATGGGGCACAAAGCCAAGGATTGTAGAAGCCAGTTCCCAACAAGACAGAATCAGCAACAACCTCAACAGCAACAGCAGCAGGGAAACGACCGAGCATGTTTTAAATGTGGG
Source organism: Helianthus annuus (assembly GCF_002127325.2). Classification (NCBI taxonomy): domain Eukaryota; kingdom Viridiplantae; phylum Streptophyta; class Magnoliopsida; order Asterales; family Asteraceae; genus Helianthus; species Helianthus annuus. The sequence continues at coordinate 70,313,280 of NC_035439.2, forward strand.
GCAACAGGGCACTTTAAGAAGGATTGCCCTGAACTGAATCAGAACCGCAACAATAATCAGGGAGCTGGGAACAACAATCAGAACAACAATGCTGGGAATGGTGCTAGAGGAAGGGCTTTCGTGATTGGAGCTGGCGAAGCAAGGAATGACCCCAATGTTGTGACGGGTAAGTTCTTACTCGATGATCGTTATGTTTCTGTGTTATTTGATTCTGGTGCCGATGCTAGTTATGTATCCCTACGTATTAGTAAGAAGCTTAAGCGTCCGCTTTCGTTGCTAAGTTCTCCTCATATCGTCGAGTTAGCTAATGGTAGAAACATCGAGGCCTCACATGTTGTCAAGGGCTGCAAACTAGAGTTGTCTGGTCAGACATTTAGTATCGACCTTTTCCCTGTTACTCTTGGAAGCTTCGACGTTGTTATTGGTATGGATTGGTTATCCAAGCATCGCGCTGAGATCCTCTGTCAAGAGAAAGCAGTTCGTATTCCTCGCCGTTCTGGCAAACCCCTCATTGTACAAGGTGGCAAAGGTGGAGAAATCTCCGGCATTATCTCGTTCTTGAAGGCCCAGAAGTGCTTACGAAAAGGGCACACCGCTATCTTGGCACTTGTTACCCACACGCAGGAAAGGGAAAAGAGGATTGAAGACTTTCCAGTAGTGCGTGACTACCCCGAGGTATTTCCTGAGGAATTACCTGGACTCCCTCCCCATCGTCAGGTCGAATTCCAAATCGAGCTAGCTCCCGGAGCAGCGCCTATAGCTCGTGCGCCTTATCGACTAGCCCCCGCAGAATTGAAGGAACTCTCGACGCAACTACAGGAACTATTGGATAAAGGGTTTATTCGCCCTAGTTCATCACCCTGGGGAGCACCGGTACTCTTTGTTAAGAAGAAGGATGGCACGTTTCGAATGTGCATTGACTATCGTGAGTTGAACAAGGTCACCATCAAGAATCGTTACCCTCTCCCGCGAATCGACGACCTATTCGATCAATTGCAAGGATCAAGCTACTATTCTAAGATTGACCTGCGATCAGGCTACCATCAGTTAAGGGTCCGTAATGAAGATATTTCCAAGACTGCATTCAGAACTCGTTATGGTCATTATGAATTCCTCGTTATGCCCTTCGGAATGACCAACGCCCCTGCAGTGTTCATGGATCTCATGAACCGGGTATGCAAACCCTACCTCGACAAATTCGTGATCGTGTTTATAGACGACATCTTGATCTACTCGAAAAGTCAGGAAGAGCATGAACAGCACCTACGCCTTATCCTCGAACTCCTTCGCAATGAGCAACTGTATGCCAAGTTCTCGAAATGCGACTTCTGGCTTCGAGAAGTCCATTTCCTGGGGCACGTGGTTAACAAGGATGGAATCCACGTCGACCCGGCTAAGATTGACTCTATAAAGAATTGGCCTACCCCTAAGACTCCGACTGAAGTCCGCCAATTCTTGGGACTGGCGGGATACTATCGAAGATTTATCATGGGATTTTCAAAGATCGCTCAGCCTCTCACGGCTCTTACTCAGAAGGGTATGGTTTATAAGTGGGGTGAAGCTCAGGAAACCGCGTTTCAGAGGCTTAAGGATAACCTCTGTAGTGCTCCTATTCTCTCGTTACCTGAAGGGACGAACGACTTTGTGGTTTACTGCGATGCGTCTATTCATGGGCTCGGTTGCGTGTTGATGCAACGCGAGAAAGTTATTGCCTATGCATCTCGACAACTCAAGACACACGAAAGGAACTACACAACACACGACTTGGAACTAGGAGCGGTGATATTTGCGCTTAAGATATGGAGACATTACCTGTACGGTACCAAGTGCACCATTTACACCGATCACAGGAGTCTCGAACATATTTTCAAGCAAAAGGAATTAAACATGCGACAACGTCGATGGGTCGAACTTTTGAATGATTATGAATGCGCCATCAAGTATCATCCGGGCAAGGCCAATGTTGTGGCAGACGCCCTCAGCCGAAAAGACACTATACCAAAGCGAGTGCGAGCATTACAACTTACCATCCAGTCTAGTCTTCCTACCCAGATCCGAAATGCCCAGATCGAAGCTCTGAAACCGGAAAACATCAGGGCTGAGTCCCTGCGAGGATCGAGACAGCAACTAGAACAGAAAGAAGACGGCGCCTACTATGTGACAGGGCGCATTTGGGTCCCACTTTACGGAGATTTACGAGAGCTTGTGATGGACGAAGCCCATAAGTCCCGTTATTCAGTACATCCTGGTGCAGATAAGATGTACCACGACTTAAGAACCACATACTGGTGGCCTGGCATGAAAGCCCACATAGCAGCCTATGTTGGCAAATGTTTGACCTGTGCAAGAGTCAAGATCGAGTATCAGAAACCAGCAGGCCTACTACAGCAACCGGAAATCCCGAAATGGAAATGGGAGCAGATTTCCATGGATTTTGTTACAGGGCTACCTAGATCCCAACGCGGGAATGACACTATTTGGGTGATAGTAGATCGATTGACTAAGTCTGCACACTTTCTGGCTATTAAGGAAACAGACAAGTTTTCTACCTTGGCAGAAATCTATTTAAAGGAAGTAGTCTCCAGGCACGGGGTGCCAACTTCTATTATTTCCGATCGAGACGCTCGTTTTACTTCCGAGTTGTGGCAAGCTATGCACAAATCCTTTGGCTCACGTTTGGACATGAGCACCGCTTATCACCCGCAAACGGATGGGCAGTCTGAACGCACCATCCAAACCCTGGAAGACATGCTTAGGGCGTGTGTGATCGATTTTGGCAAGAACTGGGAGAAGCATCTACCGCTGGTGGAATTCTCCTACAATAACAGCTACCACACTAGCATTCAGGCGGCACCTTTTGAGGCATTGTACGGTCGTAAATGCCGATCACCTCTTTGCTGGGCGGAAGTCGGTGATAGTCAACTCACAGGCCCAGAACTGGTGGTAGATACAACGGAAAAGATTTCCCAGATCAGGCAACGCATGGCGGCAGCTCGTGACCGTCAGAAGAGCTACGCTGACAAGCGTAGGAAACCGCTAGAATTCCAGGTCGGGGACCGGGTTCTACTTAAAGTCTCACCCTGGAAGGGTGTGGTTCGTTTTGGTAAACGAGGCAAGCTGAATCCACGATATGTTGGACCATTCGAAATTACCGAGAAAATCGGTAAGGTTGCTTATAGATTGAACCTGCCTGCGGAGCTGAGCGCGGTACACAACGTATTTCACGTATCTAACCTAAAGAAGTGTTTGTCGGATGAAACACTTGTGATTCCTTTTAAGGAACTCACTATTGATGAACAGCTACACTTTACTGAGGAACCGATTGAGATCATGGATCGAGAGATCAAAACCCTCAAACGTAGCCAGATACCCCTTGTGCGAGTTCGTTGGAACTCACGACGCGGCCCAGAGTTTACCTGGGAGCGGGAGGACCAGATGAAGTCCAAGTATCCCCAGTTGTTCCCAAACGAAAACCCCAGCACTGAAGCTACAACCGAATTTCGGGACGAAATTCCAAACTAACGGGGGGATGATGTGACACCCCGTTGAAACACGCTAGCTTGGCAGTGGCTGCTTCAACTTTCGGGACGAAAGTTCTTAAAACTTGGGGATAATGTGACACTCGAGGTTTTTTCCGAACGAACACCTTGTAATATTTTGTGTATATAAATATTATTAAATGAAAATGTGACTTTTACATGTTATGTGCGATATGTATGTAATATATATATGTGTGTATGAGAGTCGAGACCACGACTCGCAACCACCCGGTTGCGAGTGGGCCTTTGGGTCGTAACCGGTTTGGGCCGAAACCCCAAGCCCAACCCGAAAACCACCCCTTGTATATATATCCCACCTTTCCTTATTTCCTTCATTTTACACAAACAACAAACACACACACTTCTAATCCCCCTCAACTAGAAAACCCCAAAACAACATCCAAACTCTTCCAATCTCGGTCCAAGCTCAAGGATTTCGGACAAGAAACTCGGTCAAGATCATCACTCGGACACTCCATCTTCTCGGTTCCTTTCTCTTTGTTTTCGGCTCCTTCTTCTTCTTCACAACCGGTTAGTATTATCCTTGTGCATAGGATTTATGTTATGTTGAATGGACTTGTATGCTTGGTTCATAGTGTTATGTATGAATTTAGGATGATTTGTGAAGTTGAATATATGTGATAACATGTTTAAATGGCAAGAAAAAGGGTAGTTTAAAAGTGTTCATAGCCAAACATATTATGCTTTATTATTCTTGCAAAATGATGTTGCTAGACTTAAGATTTCGGCTCCAAATAATATGTTTCTTGTTCTTACATGACAATCTTGTTTGAAATATATGATTTTGGTTCAAAATGCATGGTTATGATTAACATGAAAACCCTAGAAAAACTATGAACTTGATGAACTTGTTGAAGATAGTTTGAAGATTTTAAAATGGTAATGTTTGATCTATTGTTGTATATGGGCAGATTAGGAAAAGTGTTAGTGAAATATTATTGGTTGTTTCCTAATCTGGGCCTGAATTCTTGGTACAATTTGGACTGTCATATCTGCATCATCACGTGTACATGAAAGGGACATATTACGACTCGCAACCACAGCATTCCAACTCGAGACCACGCAGTTGCGACTCGCAACCATAGCATGACAAGTCGAAACCACACGATTGCGACTCGAGACTACGACGGTTGCGACTCGCAACCAAAACGTGACAACTCGAGACCACGGTTGCGACTCGCAACCATAACGTGACAAGCCGAGACCACCTGGTTGCGACTCGAGATCTTCTGGTTGCGAGTGGGCTGTCCATTTTGGTTTTTGGGCCGATATGTGTTAACTTGGGCTATCTGTTGACTGGATTATGTGTTGCTGTTGACTGCTTAATTGTTTAGGCCGGCCCAATAACCCAACGACTGCTTATTTGTATGTATGTTACGTGCCAGTATGTGTTTTACGTGAATGCTTGTATACCGAACCTGACCTATACCGGTAACCATGTTAGGACGTGGTGACCAGCGTGTTTGACCAAGTAACCCAAATCTACCGAGCAACCCAAGGTGAGTTCACAACTTAAAAGCATGCGTCCCGGTGGTTTGGGACACGAGACTAAAACAACCCCATCCCCTGGTAAAAGGGGATGCCATTTACATACCTTCCCTAGTTATCGGGAACAAAACTTACTTTTCCTTCCCTGGTATTGGGAAACCTTTTGGTTAATTACTGTTTATACGGATTGCAACTAACGGCACTAAACGAAACTCTATCACTCAAGTCCCTACTACAAATACCGATTAGTCGCCGGGGTCAGGCGAACGGGTTATTAGTTGATAGCGCTATTTAGGTGTTTACCAGCCTCACACCGTGCCCTGGTTTGGGATCGGTCGTGAACTAATGTACTCAGACATCCGTCAATGATGATAGAACATTGACATCGGGGCATCCTGCGGATACGCAACGGTTACCTAGTGTTCGGTATTGGAAAAACAGTTTAGTCGCTAACTTTTGGGGTAGCTCCCCATGGCATGTATAAACGGATAAATTAACTGGCGAAACAAGTTTTTGGTAATTAAAACTGGACAACTAGTGAACTCACTCAGCATTATTGTTGACCCCTTACTGCATGCTTTGCAGGTAACCCGTGACGAAGGAGCTTGCTGCTTGGGAACGTGTAGTGTCTGTTCACCCTTGTGTTGGGTGTTACCTTATTGTGAATTATGAACTTTGTTTAAACTGCCTTACTTATGCTTCCGCTACTTATTAACTGTTTGAACTTAAAACCTTAAACTCTGAACTTGATATTTGCTAATCTTATGGTTAGTAAGTATTACTTTTGTTATCAACTTAATTATTCAGTATAATTGGTGGCTGGATCCTGGTCAGTCACGCCCTCGAAGCGGGTGTTATCCGCAGGTGGAATTTGGGGGTGTGACAGGTAGTCTATGTGGTTTAACAGGACAAATAGAGGATGTGAGTTATTAGTGTCTGGATCCTTTCAGAATAGGTTGTTGTAAGTTCTTCAGAAAATTGCAGGCCATGCTCTTGTTAGTTGTTACATGTGCTTATGTTGTTACTGGCTGCTAAATGCTTGTATTATTTTATTACTGCACCTTCATGCTTCTCTCATAACAGGCATTGTTGTATCCCATATAATGTTCAGGGCCTCTAAATTAGCATCATAGATGTATTATACATAACCATAACCATAACCATAACCGAGATGTCGGTTATTGAAAAGTCATAACCATAACCGCTCGGTTATGGCGGTTTCGGTTATGGCGGTTTTGATGGTTATGATGGTCGGTTATGGGTCGGTTAACCATGAACTTGGGTCTAGCTAAATTTAGCTCAATATTTAAGAGTAGTAAAACAATAGTTAAATGATGATAATTTATTATTATTCAAAGGGTAAAAATGAGATGGTAAAAAAAGGTTTGATAGTTAAATGCTCTGTTTTTAAAAGTAAAACACATATTAGAAAAACACTATAGTTTGATACTTTGATTTGTTTATGGAAAACTAGCAGCAGATTCTAATTATAGAATTAGGGGTGCAAACGAGCCGAGCTACTCGTGAGCTACTCGAGCTCGGCTCGAAAAAAAACTCGAACGAGCCGAGCTTAAACGAGCTCGAGCTCGAGCCCGAGCCTAAAAACAAGCTCGTTTAGTAAACGAGCCCGAGCCCGAGCTTCGCTTATCGAGCTCGAGCCGGCTCGCGAGCCTAATCGAGCTTTCTATTTATATATATTTTTTATTAATATATTAAACATATATTTATATAATAATAATTACCATTTATATAAATATAAAAAATAACTAAATTATATATATTATAATAATAATAATTATTATTATTAATATAAATTAATTAAAAATTACTAAACGAGTCGAGCCCGAGCCGAGCTCGAGCTTGAAGAATTAAATTCGAGCCGAGCTCGAGCTTCAGAAATAAAGCTCGAATCGAGCCGAGCTCGAGCTTCAGAAATAAAGCTCGAATCGAGCCGAGCTCGAGCTCGAGCTTTCATATGTTAAACGAGCTCGAGCTCGAGCCTGGTCGAGCTCGGGCTCGGCTCGGCTCGTTTGCACCCCTATATAGAATAAAGTGATGGAATTTAATTATTTTGAATAAATGTCGATTTTATCATGATTTATTTATATAAAAATAGAGGATTATACGTGACCAAAGATGATGAATTAAAGTACAAATCCACAAACCTTAATATGGAAAAAGAAACCAGGAAATATGTACTCCTTTTACTTTATCAGTTAATTATGCAGTCGATAAACAAACAGCAGTTTATTATCAGGAAATAACACCACAAACAGCAGTTTATTATGCAGCCAATAAACAAACGAGAACAAAATTAGTTAAAGGTGCAAACGAGAATAAAATCAGAAACAATACGTAATCGATACGACGGAAGACAATACGTAAACGAGAACAAAATCAGAAATTATACATAAACGTAAACAAAATCAGAAACAATATGTAAACGAGAACCAAATTATTTTATTGGTTTAATTCAATGTGGTCCTTTGGTATTCTTTCAGGCTCCAACATATAAGATTGGATCGGTTATGTATATGGGTCGGTTAACCATGACTTTACTAACTAGTGGGTCGGTTCGGTTATGGCGGTTATAGAAACGTACAAAACCATAACCGACCCATGATTATCGGTTTTCAAAAAATTAAAAACCGACCCATCGGTTTTCCATTCGGTTCAGTTTTTTCGGTTATTTCGGTTATTTCGGTTATGGGTCGGTTAATTCGGTTTTTTGCACACCCCTAGATGTATAGAAAACATTTATGTTATTTCATTATCATGTCATTTGGACACACAATACTTATTTTTTTATGTTTCATAGAACATTACCCCCCATGTAAAATGTAGTTCTAGTGGTCTTTGATAATAAATTCAAAATTGCTTGCATTAGTTTTGACATCAAACCGTAGCTTCTATGCACAATCCCATTTGCTGGCGATTAAGTTTTATTTTCTGGTAATGGTTGCACTTATTTCTAGCAACATCTTAGTTTTGTGCCGAAGTTATTTCATGGCTCAAAGGAGTTCTACTGTTTTGTTCTAGTATGCCATTTTCTTTGATTTTTCCGCATGGTAGCTAGTTCTAATCAAAGGGGTGTAAATTAGTTAATTTGAGATTTAGTTGACAACCCGTTCTAACAAGAATCATTTAACCCGGTTCCAAACCAGTTTTAAATGGTCCGGTTCCAGTTCTCATTTCTGGAAAATTTATTCATTCTCTTTATTGTATATAATAACAACTTTTGTCAAACTCATTTCTAGCATCATGGAAGTTGAAGAAGAAAGCGATTTCTCGGATAGGGATTTGACAGGTGAATCTGAAAGCGATTTCTCGGATATGGATTTGACAGCACACAAAACAAAAACACCAAAGAGGGGGTTGACCAGGTTACCAAAAATGCGAACAGCATTTACAAACTCGGGTGGAAAAAAACACAAAGTTACATTTGATGAATTGCAGAAGTTTTCTGGGGAATACAGATCAGAATTTTCAAGTTTTTTGGGAGACCTAGTAAGAGAACATGTCGGATTTAGGTTTTTAGCATGGAAAACAGTGCCAACAGAAGTAAAGGATAAACTGTGGGAGGAAATAACGGTTAATTCTTTTCTCTTAATTATAAATGTATTTTTACATTTTCATGTGACTAACATACAACTTGTATTATATATTGCAGCGTTTTTATGACATTGATGCATGTCGTAGGCGTTTTGTAATGACTCGGCTTGGTGACCTGCTTCGAAATTTTAGAAGAAAAGTATATGCGGGATACATAGTACCTAACTTAGGTAAACCAAAGAAACTTGCACGAATTCCTAAGAGGTATCGTTCAATGGTGGAGCAAACAGACTGGGACAAGTTTGTAACATATACACAATCAGACGAGTTTAAGGTTTTAATCTTTTATTCTAATGTTCATCATTATTTTATTTTAAATATAATTTTAAACTCTAATGAAATAATTACAAATTTGTTGTAAGGATGTGTCAAATAAGAGAAAAACAGCACGATCAAAATACGTTTATGATCATCACTTGGGACGAGGAGGGTATGCTTATCTAAGAGAAAAACTGGTAACTTCATTTCTTCAATTAAAGTTTGTTTTTTTTTTTTGTGCTTATAATGATTTTTTGTTTGTATGTCTGATGTGTGTGTCCGTTATTTTTGTTGTATATATTACAAGGTACAAAATAACGAACTTTCAGTTGATGAGATCCCCTCTCGTGCTTTAATGTGGAGGAAAGCAAGGGAAAACAAAAATGGAGAATACAAGAATGTTGATGTAAAAGACATAGCTGATAAAATAGTAAGTTCAACTTTAAACTTTTTTGGTTTATTTTTAATTACTATAATACATGTTTATTTGTTAACAATTTCTACAGATTGACACTGAAACGCAAATTAAAGATGGATCCGTGAACCTTGATCCGGGCACGGATGCACTCACATTAGTATTTGGCAAAGAAAAAGGTGGGTATTTAAAAGGTGTTGGTTATGGAGTGACTTCTAGTAGATATTGGCAGAGTCCTCGAACAAAAGGATCATCAAAAGAACGAATTGCACAACTGGAGTTTCAACTACATAACGAGAGACTTGAGCGTGGGAAAAAAGATGAACAAATTAAGACCCTTTCGATGCAGATGGCAGAAACAAATAACACACTTAATCAAGTTTTAGCTCATCTGGCTGCACAAGGACAAACATTACAAATATGTTCATTATCTGCAGACAAAATGTCACAAACACAAGTAAGTGACTTATTTTATTAGCAAATTAATACCTTAATAGTTTTCAAATGTTAACCATTGTTAGCTACCATAAATAGCAACCTATTTATATAAATTTACCATGTGCATTACAATTTTAGAAATTTTCCCTGTTTTATCGAATCGTATTATCTGTATTGCTTCCTTGTTACATTTTGTAGGTAAATTCTTTGGATAAACATGACGGATCAAAGCATAAGGCCAATGCTACCGCATCTAAAATAGTGCAAAAAGAAATGGCACCAACGGTAAGTATGATAATTTCATTATTTTTTTTATAATTTTCCATGTAATTATTGATATTTCATAACACATTTATTTGAATTGTAGGTAAAATCTATGAACAATAGTACTGGATCAAAGGACAATACTAATGTTACCACATCTAACATATCAAGTAAAGTAGTGCAAACAGAAGTCACTTCTCATGCTAACACTTCTAAAATGGTGCAAAAAGAAATGATAACGGTAAGTGTTTGACAATTTCGTATTTTTTATAGTTTTTATGTGTGATTGTTGATTTTCTATAACTTAATTAATTCAATATTTTTAGGAAAATGTGAAAACTAGAAAAAAAGGTGTTTTGTCTACGCAAGAGACTTCACTTCTTGGGACATCATCGCAGTTGGAATCACAAGAAAATATACATAATACACATTCAACAAATGTTCTAGAGGTATGTGTTACGAGATACATATTTATATTGATTTTAACCTTAAGATGTTAATATAAAATTTTTTTTTGTAGATCAAGTGTACTCTATATACTATAAATATGAACAACTGTGTGGCTTATGGTACAATTCATTTGTCAACGGGAAAACAAAGCATTCATGGAGTTCCACTACAAGATAATTGCTATAGAGTTTCTATTGATAAAGTTGTAAAAGAAGCAGCATTTCTACCGGTAGAATCATGTGAGGTCAAAACAGTTGGGGATGCACTAAATACTTTTGTTGCTTGGCCAAAATACCTTGTCAAAACTAGCCAAAAGGTTTGTTCTTTATTAATATATGATTAATTACTCTAGCTATTGATATTTGTTTTCATGTTTTTTGTTTCAGATACCAAATCTATCAAGCATTCAAACACAAAACACTACAACTCAAGTCGCTAAAAAGCAAAAGATGTGTTTTACAACGCTAGATGACATCAAAAAACAGGGAGCAAGAAGAACAAGAAAAACACTTTAAACTAGTACTTATTTTATGTTTACAATCATTTCCTTTTGCAACATTTGTAGATAGTTTTTTATTAGAAGTTTAGTTTTTGGTATTATCGTGCACATATTTTGGTTTATTAATTTTAATATTATTTGGTTTTAGGTTTTCTCATGTTTATTATTGTTTTTTATTATTTGGATATACATGTGTGGCTAAAGGTTAGCCATAAGCCACACTTAAAAGCACAAAAGTTCATGTGGCTTTACATAAACATTAGCCACACCATTGTCATTTTATCTTTTAGTGTCACAAAATCATAGTAAACGTTATGTAAAAACAAATTATGTGTGACCAAAGATTAAACAATAGCCACATAGTAAAATTACAAATTTTCATGTGGCTTTATATAATTACTAGTCACATCATCGTCACTTTGTTTATTTTGCCGTGACGAAATGTTAGCAATTGTCATGGGTAAAAAAGATTACGTGTGACCAAAGGTTAGACAATAGTCACATTTAAAATTACAAAATTTCATGTGGCTTTACTTGATCATTAGTCACACCATCGCCATTGTGTTTATTTTGGTGTGACGAAATATTAGCAAACGCCATGGGTAAAAAATATTATGTGTGACTAAAGATTACACAATAGCCACATTTAGAAAGAAAAAAAATTTCATGTGGCTTTACATAACTTTTAGCCACACCATTCTTATTTTGATTTTTTATTGTGACAGAATGATAGCATCTATAATGCACAAAATGAATTTGTGTGGCCAAAGGTTAGATGATAGCCACACATAAAATCATAAAGTTTTATGTGGCTTTACATAATCATTAGCCACATTATCCTTACTTTATGTGACGAAATGATAGCAAATGTCATGAGAAAGTAAATTATAAGTGACCAAATATTAGCCATTGCCACACTTAAAACCACAAAACTTCATGTAGCTTTACATAAACATTAGCCACGCTATCATCACTTTATTACTTTTGTGTGACGGAATAATAACATATGTCATGTGAAAAAAAAAATGTGTGACCAAAGGTTAAACAATAGTCACACTTAAAATTACAAAATTTTATGTGTGACTAAAGGTTAGACAATAGTCACATATAAAATTACAAAGTTGTTTTTAGTGTCTAGAAATATTTTTTAGCCACAGTTATAGTAAACATATGTGACTAAATAATAAAACGGTCACACTTACAGTGAGTTTATGTGGCCGTTCCAAACATTTAGTCTTACTTAATAAATGGAATGCTTAATTACAACAACTCTTTTTGCCACATTTTTTTTAATTGATGTGGCTAAAACAAACTTTTAAGTGACTTTATAATAGAAACAACCACATTTACAATAAATTCATGTGGCTGTTGTTACCCTTTAGCCACACTTATTGTACATAACGTCTGATTTCCAGCAAGAGATAGTGGTACCCTTTAGCCACACTTTAAAGTTGCTACGGCCACTAAACGTGAATGTGGCCGTATGATACCTATGATGACTGGACCTTTGGTCACACTTGAGTTGAAAAAAAAAAGTGTGACAAAAGGCGTATGGTCACTCTTTTTTTGTGTGGCCGTAAGCCTTTTTTGGCGTAGTGAATTTCTAAAAAACAAAATGTTTAAAAAGTAGCAATTTTAAAAACAATACAGGGTTTTAAAAAAGGTTAAAAACATATTATTTTAAAAAAGACGTTCATAAAAACAAATGGTAAAAGAAAATACGTATTTATTTATATATTTAAAAATATTTTGACAAATAATAATAATTGTGAAAATAACGAAATAATAAAAAAAAACTTGAGTAATTGCATTAATAATCTCTTAAATATTAAAAGAAGTTTGTAATTATTAAAAATAACCCTTAAGAATGACCTAACTATCCTTACACTTAACTGCAAAAAAGTAACAAAGTTAGTGTTATGAGCCAAAACTATTATAAAATGCAACATCAGGGTTAGGGTTTGATATATCAAAATATTTCTTTTTAGGCTTAAAGGGTTAAACTGGCTAAACCACATGAACAAAAATAGTAATTTACTCTTATTATTATAGGTTCGATTAAAGAACAACAATAAGATTTATAGGGGAAAGTTTTTTTTTTGAAAGTAGAACTTTGATGCGTGTCAGTGTATATATGTTTTTAGATATATATTTAAGCCCTTTTTACACTTTTAGCCAAGTTTTAAATTTATAAAACACGATATTCACTAACACTAGACACACATATGGGCAAGTGCACCCATCGTGGACGTAGTATAGTGTTGGTAAGATACCGAGGTCGTCCAAGGACACAAGAGCTTTTAATACCGGTTTATCCTCAACGTCTAATCAAATCAAAAAGTTAGAAAAATGTTTTAAACTAAGAAAAATAAAAACTAACTAAATGCTGAAAATAAAAATAAAAATAAAAAACAGATAGACAAGATGAATCACTTGGATCCGACACGTGTATTAGTATAACCTTTGATTATTTTCGCACTTTTGCACTTGTTTAAGAGATTATCTTAGTTATTGTAGTAGGCCCCTCTTTTGAAGGTGACGTTACCCTCAACCCAGTAGCTTGAGTCAGCAAGGATACAATCCTAAAGGGTCGGATTATTGAAAGATAATGAATTAAGTTATTAATGCAAATTGTGGTAGGCCCCGCTTTTGGCGGTGACGTTACCCTCGGCTAAGTAGTCTGAGTCAGCAGGGATACAGTCCTAAATAGCCGGGTTATAGTATTAATAGTAGTTAACTTATGAGGGGGTCAAAGAGTTTGGATCCCCGCCATCCAATACCTATGGGCATTGAAGGAGATCCTACTAAATTTGACCCAGGTCCCAAGCAGGACCTCTAAACGCTGAACAAGGGCAAGACCCTTACCAAACCGTTCCCTTAACCCCCGACCAGGTAGCCAACATACCTCCATATAGACCGTGGAGATATGAATGGTGAAAATCTTTTATTTTATATAGACAGTAAAATAATGCCAAGACACCACGGACAAACGATAAGGAAAGATCACCTTCAACATAAGTAACTAGTTATTAAAGTCATTAATACAAAACCAAATAAAAAGTGCAAAAGATTAAAAATAAAAAGTATTATACTAAACACTTGTCTTCACCAAGTGATGTAAGAGACTTAGGCAAACATGGCCTTGATTGTCAAGAACTCTTACGATCAATCTTGGATCCCGAGACGACTCACACACTCTACGATGGACAATGGATGATGGTGGTGGATGATGGTGTTATGGTGGTGGTGGGTGGTGGATGAAGTGTGAGAGAGGTGGTGTGCCAAGGGATGAGAGAGAATGAAGCCAAGCTCCTCTATTTATAGGCTGAACAGAAGGCTGGACACGGCCCCGTGTCCGCTGGACACGGCCCCGTGCCCGCCTGACACTCTCTCTCCTCATTAATTGTAATTGCGAATTACAATTAATGCGCCTGCTGTACTTTCACCACGCCCCCGTGCCCGCTGGACACGGCCCCGTGGTGGGCAATGGAAGCTTCTACTGGTTTGTCTTTTCTGCTGCTTCCTGGGCACGCCCCCGTGTTCGCTGGACACGGGGCGTGTTCAGACTCTGTTTCTTTTCTTTTGCCTTGGGAGATGCCGTTGAGGGTCCGGGCAGTCCACTTTTGTTCCTTTTCTTGTATTTATGGTAGAATTAGTTGTCTTTTTGCTTCTTTTGTGATTTTGAGCTCATTTCATCCTGAAAATACAAAAGGAAGACAAAAACACTCTTTTTCCAACATTAGTACTAAAAAGGGTTAGTTTTATGCCTTAATTGATGTGTTTTATATGTTGCATTTTACACACATCAAATACCCCCACACTTGAACTTTTGCTTGTCCTCAAGCAAAACTCTTTAAATGTGGCTTACACTCCCAAATGGAATAGGTAGAAGAGAAGTTTTTTAGCTTGTCCTAGAGTGTCGGGAATCCAAGGTTTTTTTATAGGTTTTATTTTTATTTATTTACAATCCTATTCGTTATGATTTATTTTGAACTTTTCATAAGATGAATTACTTATTTGGGCATAGCATGCCTTATTAAAATTCCATTTATATACAAGTTCACATACCTCACGGGAGATCACTCAACACTCGGCCGAAGGTGTATATTTTTAGTGAATCACTCGAGAGCGGCACGGAACTTACGTCTTCCATAGGCTTGCCAAGCAATCAATCCTCCTCCTTTTTAACTTTTTACCTTTGTAAATATCAAGAGGACTTTTTGGGTGAAGGCTTGGGTTTAAAGGTGGGTGGTTGGTTAGTGGTTAGTAAAAAGGGCGAAAATCGTAACAAGCGTCGGTTTTCGTGAAGTACCTTATTTTTAGTGACTTTTATTTTGAAGTATTTCTCCAAACAAGCTTTTTATAGCTTTTGTTTGTTTTTGACTTCATCATCATTTTTTTTTTCGTCACATAAAAAGGCGATTTTTACGAAAAAGCGAACTTGTTGCTAAAAAAAATAAATAAAAAGGTTTTTGGTGGGTAAAAAGGGTTTTGGGGTAATGAAATGAAAGGTTTAGGCTCAAAGGGGCTATCTAGGAGGATTTTGGGTAGGTAAAAAAAAATGAAAAATAATGGTTTTGAAAGAAAAATGGTTAGTCCTAATGCCTCCATCATTTACTTACTTGGGTTTAAGTTGGTAAGGACCTGGAATGTATCGTCGTGGCAAGTTCTAGATTTGTAAGGACCGAGCGGCTATTCACACAAGAAACGAAAAATGAGCATTTAATCTAAATATGTGTATTTTTATGCTCAATAAAGGCTCAAAACTCACTTTTGTGGGAATGGGTTTTTAATGTGACCAAGCATATATAATCGAATTTTAAACTAGACTTGTTATGCCGTTTCATAATTTTCTTATGTTGGTTCCTTTTTTATCACGACGCTATCGGTTGTAAACTTGTAAAAATATAACCTTTTTAGAACTTGTTATTCCCAACTTAAACTAAGACAAGTAAATAAATAAAAAAATTGAAAAAGTTTTTGAAAAAATTTGGGGTGTTTAGCGGTTCCAATAGAGTTTTGTGTAAGGCTTGTGTTTAGGATTTTGCAAAATTTCAAGGTTTTAGCATCCCCCCCACACTTAAATTACACATTGTCCTCAATGTGTCCAAAAATAATGTTTTTGGTTGATTAGAATGTATAAAAGTGGGTTAAAAAGCAAAGATTTATGTTACTGGCAGTCTGGACACGACCCCGTGTTCAGCGGACACGGCCCCGTGGTGAACTGCCAGTAACGAAAACTTACAGAAGGTGAACACGGGGGCGTGTTGGGTGAACACGGCCACGTGTCGGGCAAAAAATTGCAGGTCAGTAGCCAAACAGCAGATCTGGGAGATGGACACGGGGGCGTGTCGGCTGGACACGTCCCCGTGTGGACAGTCTGTTAGCCCGAAAAATAGGTTTTTCTCCCGGTTTCTCCATCCTGGGGCTGCAAGTGCTAATGTTTAGCACTCTAACCCTTGCATTGCACCTGTTTAATCATTCAATACCAACCAACCAAGCACAAACCATCCTAAATTACCATTGTTAAACATTATCCAAACATAAAACAAAATAAAGATAAAAAATAGTTAGGGAAAGTAAATTGTTCGACAAATGGCACGCAGGCCATGAATTGTTTGATAGATTAGAAGGGCATTCAAACCTGTGGGCTCATCACCAGCCAGCCCCTTGTTCCTCCAAGCCTCCTATTCCATGTCTTCATCACTTCCATCACCTCCGCCCCCATGCCTCGCCATGTACTCCCGGATGTTACCGATATCATCTTGTATATCGTTAACGCTGCGCTCGATAGCTCCAACCCGGTGGTATGTGTTGTTGGCGAGGTTGTTGGTGTTCCTGGTGCACATAAGGTTTTCCTGCAAAAGATCATGTAAACTTTGAAAGTTAGGAAAACCACCTCCTTGAGAGGAGGATTGACCCGGATCGCCTTGGGGTGGATACTGAAAATGGGGAGGTGGTGCATGAAGAACTAGAGCCTCCTGCGGATTCCATGCGTAGCCTTGCGTCCTCTGAAAGCTCACCGTCCTGTCCTCCGCTTCATAAAGCAAGTTCATGGCTCGGCAAATGTGATAATCGACCCGGCCCGACCATGGACTCCTTTCGAAGGACCTTGGGATATTCGTGAAGTGCTTGAAAAGACGGTACACCCATCCCCCGAAGAAGATTGGTGGAGCAGAAGCAAGGCGGTTCAAGTGCATGTTTCGCAGTAGGAGGTAAGGAACATCGAGAGGCTTCTGGTTGTGGATGCAGTGAAGGACAACCAAATCTTTCAACCCAACAACGCCACTACTGTCATGGCGTTGGTTCAGCGAGTACGTGAGGAGCCTGTGGATGTAGCGGTATAACGGGTCCCTCAGTTTGGTGCTTTTGGTGCTGCTCGGGTTGTAGATTCCTTCACCTATTTGAGCCCATGCGGCTTGGCGTTCAGTTGCATCCAAGTCTCGTAATCCCCCAGTATTCTCTTCATTCCCCGCTTCTTCATCTTTGTATAGCCCAATGATAGATCCAAACTGTGCCATGGAGGTTCTATACGTGGTCCCTCCACATCGAAATTCGACCGCCTCGTGATCAAACGGTTCGCATCTCGAGTTGAAAATGAAGGTGCTATAGAACTCCATCGTGCATTGATGGACCGACCGTAGTCGGGTGGTCAATGCGACATGCAGTGGACCCCTCACAATGTTGTTGAAGCGGTCAAGTTGGTTCACCATGGTTAGCAAATCTGTACACGCCCGCCTTGGGTACTCTTCCGGTCGTGTTTGTAGAACCTCGTACCGTGCCCTAGCATCCAGTTTATTTGCGCTAAACCTTGTGAATTTCGACATCTGAAAAGAATACATAAAAAGTTAGTACGAAACAAGGAAAATCAGAGTGAAACTGCAAACAGTGGGCTGGACACGGCCCCGTGTTCAGCGGACACGGCCCCGTGTCCAGGCGTCTGTAACCCAAAAATTCCATTTTTCGTCCCGGTTTCGAAAACCTAGAAATTTTTAGCCCAATAGTAGCGGTTTCTCCCGAAAATGAAACCCTAAGTGTCATTTTTCCCAAAACAAACCGTTTACCCTTTCAATTTCGTGTTTTTCGGTTCAAGAACAAGGGTTTGGTGTTTTATTTGGAAATCGGATAAATCTATCAACAATACTTGCCTAGTTACTTTCTACTACACTAATCTAAACTACTACTAACAAATTTCATAAAAAATTTTGAGTTCGATCCGGATGAACATGAAGAACCCTATATTTTTCCCCAATTTTTGATGTTTTAACTACATGCAAGTAACTAATCTAACTACTAATGAAGATAGAATCATACCTTGACGTTGTTAGATTCGGTGGTGACGTAGAAAAACTGCAGAAAATCGCCTCGAACCAGAGAGTTTTCGGCTAAACGGGGCGTGTGGAATGGTGTAACTGATAGAAAAAGAGGGTTTTATCCTGACAGTCGCCTCGACACGGCCCCGTGTCCAGCGGACACGGCCCCGTGCCGGGCAAAGTTTTTGAAATTTTTTTTTTATGTGCTCGTGTGCATGCCCCTTATTTCCGAAAAATGGTTAGAAGATTTACCGGTTTTTTAAACGTACACTTACCTGTAACATGTCGGGTATGAGTTTATTCGTTAACCGTTTGAAGTGAGATCTCCTCTTCCTCATCCTCAATGGATCCTCTGTAGAGTTTCAGCTGTTGGCCATTGACTTTAAATGGTGTCCCATTTCGAGTTTTAATTTCTACTGCACCGTGTGGAAAAACATGGGTGACGGAAAAAGGTCCTGACCACCTAGATTTTAACTTACCAGGAAATAATCGAAGTCGTGAATTAAACAATAGAACTTGGTCTCCAACCCGAAATTCATTAGATTTAATGTATTTATCATGCAAATTTTTCATTCTTTCCTTATAAATTTCGGAGTTAGAATATGCATAATTCCTAAGCTCGTCTAATTCGTTTATTTGACAAAATCGATTTTTACCGGCATTTTCCAAATCTAAGTTTACGTTTTTTATTGCCCAGTAGGCTTTGTGAGCTATTCCTACTGGCAAGTGACAGCTTTTTCCATAGACGAGTTTATATGGGGTTGTGCCTATAGTGGTTTTATAAGCAGTTCGAAAAGCCCATAAAGCGTCGTCTAATTTATCGGCCCATTCTTTTTTATTTATTCCTACGGTTTTTTCAAGTATTCGTTTTAAACCTCGATTAGTCACTTCGGCTTGCCCATTGGTTTGAGGATGATATGCTGTTGAGACCCGGTGATAGACCCCATACCTTGTTAATATTTTTTCGAGTTGATGATTGCAAAAATGGGTACCTCTATCACTTATCAAAGCCTTTGGTGTCCCGAAACGAGAGAACAGCTTTTTCAGAAATTTTACCACTACTCTTCCATCATTTGTTGGAAGAGCCTCGGCCTCTGCCCATTTAGACAAGTAATCGACTGCCACAAGTATATATTTGTTTCCCTTTGAAGGTGGGAAAGGTCCCATGAAATCGAGTCCCCACACATCAAAGATTTCACAGACGAGAATGCCATTTTGAGGCATTTCGTTTTTGGAAGAAATATTACCTGATCTTTGGCAGGCATCACATGTCTTTACAAGGTTTTGTGCATCCTTGTAAATGGTTGGCCAGTAAAATCCTGAATCAAATACCTTTCGTGCGGTACTTGCGGCACCATGATGTCCTCCGTATGGACCTTCATGACAATGATGGAGAATTCTTTGTGCTTCATTACCATAGACACACCTTCGGATGAGCTGGTCGGCACACATTTTGAAAAGATAGGGGTCTTCCCAAAAGTAATGCTTTACATCAGCAAAGAATTTTTTTCTTTGATGATGTGGCCACCCTTTGGTGACTACACCGCTAGCTAAGAAATTAGCGTAGTCGGCATACCATGGTTCTTGTCTACTTTCCATCATTTCCAAGGATTCCGTGGGAAATTTCTCGTTGATTTGCTCGTCCCTGGTTGTCTCCAAAGCTGGGTCTTCTAAGCGTGAGAGATGATCTGCAGCAGTGTTTTCTGCTCCTCTTTTGTCCTTGATTTCAATGTCGAATTCTTGGAGGAGTAGAATCCATCTTATCAAACGGGGTTTTGCGTCTTGCTTTTTGAAGAGGTACCTGATGGCTGCATGGTCTGTATAGACTACTGTTTTAGAAAGAACAAGATAAGAACGAAATTTATCAAAAGCAAATACCACCGCTAGTAATTCTTTTTCTGTAGTTGTATAATTTTCTTGCGCATCATTAAGAGTTTTACTAGCATAATAAATTGGGTGGAAATGTTTTTCTTTTCTTTGTCCCAAGACTGCTCCAACAGCGAAGTCACTTGCATCGCACATGATTTCGAAAGGAAATTTCCAATCTGGCGCTATCATGATAGGTGCATTGACTAGCATTTCCTTGAGGGTTAGAAATGCTTGATTGCATTCCTTGTCAAAGATGAAGGGTGCATCTTTTTCAAGTAATTTTGTTAGAGGCCTTGAAATTTTTGAAAAGTCTTTGATAAACCTTCTATAAAATCCGGCATGTCATAGGAAACTTCTGATTGCTCGCACGGAGGATGGAGGAGGTAATCGAGAAATAGTCTCTATTTTTGCTCGATCAACTTCCATTCCTTCGCTTGAGATTTTGTGACCGAGTACTATTCCCTCTGTTACCATGAAATGACATTTTTCCCAGTTAAGGGCGAGGTTAGTTTCCTCACATCGGGATAGCATTCGTTCAAGATTATCGAGGCATTGGTCATATGAGTCTCCAAAGATGGAAAAGTCATCCATGAAGACTTCCATTGTCTTTTCGATCATATCATGGAAAATGGCGACCATACAACGTTGGAATGTTGCAGGCGCATTACATAGACCGAATGGCATGCGTCGATATGCAAAAGTTCCGTAGGGACATGTGAAAGTTGTTTTCTCTTGGGCTTCTGGTGCTATCGGTATTTGAAAGTAACCTGAAAAACCATCTAAGAAACAATAAAATTTATGACCGGATAATCTTTCTAACATTTGATCAATGAAGGGTAAAGGAAAGTGGTCTTTCCTAGTCGCTTCATTTAATCGCCTATAATCTATACAGACTCTCCATCCTGTGACGGTTCTCGTTGGTATTAATTCATTTTTCTCGTTAGTTATTACCGTCATACCTCCTTTCTTTGGGACTACTTGAACGGGACTTACCCACGGGCTATCGGAGATAGGGTAGATTAGTCCGGCGTCGAGTAGTTTGATGACTTCATTCTTAACGACTTCTTGAACATTGGGGTTCACTCTTCGTTGTGGTTGAATTACCGTCTTGTAGTCATCATTCATTAAAATTTTGTGCGTGCACATGGAAGGGCTTATTCCTTTAATATCTACAAGCTTCCAAGCGATCGCGTTTTTGTGTTTTTTAAGTAGGTTAACTAATTTCTCTTTTTCTTTATTACTTAATTTAGATGAAATAATTACGGGTAAACTACCTTCTTTGCCTAGGAAAGCATATTCCAAACCTTTAGGAAGTTCTTTGAGCTCAATGGGTGGGTCTTTAGAAGACACCTTATTTTGTGGCTCGTCTAGATCAAGAACCTTAAAAGTTTGTTCTATGGCTATCTCTTCCTCGACAAAGTGGTCCTCTTCGTTGGTTGTATCGGGTGGTTCAACTTCATCTTCAATTAGGGGGTCATTGTTGCCAAAAGGATATTTCATTGAGCGCTCAAGATCTATGCTCCTTTTGAATGCCCCTAATTGAAGAGGTAGATTGTTGAATTTCCGGTTTTTCAAAGCTCTATGAGTTTGTACAAAAGGTTTTCCCAAGACTAAGGGGGCGTCATCTAGGATGACGAAGTCGGTTGGGATTACCATTTGATTCGTTTGAACCAAAACATCTTCAACTACACCGATTGATTTTATTACTTTCCGATTGGATAGAAAAATGGGTATTTGAAGTGGAGAAAAATCACTAACACTTAATTTTTCAAAAATGTAGTTAGGCATTATGTTAACACAAAGATCCTTATCGATGGTGATATTGCTAATAAATGAATTTTGAAAGAAACATGGAACCGGTGTAATGTTAATTTCAAAAGGATCTTCTTTTATTAGCGAGGTTTGATCATTAGTTAACTTAACACTTACTAAGTCTTTGATTTTAGCACTAGTGTTTAACTCTTTTAAAAACTTAGCATGAGGGGTTATTAAACAATGATTTTCGAAAGTAGGTGACAAGAGGTTAATTTCTTCAAAATTAGACTCTTCTTGAATTTTAACATTACCGGACTCACCATTTTCGTTGTTTAACTCATGTGTCGGTTTTTCACTTTCTTGTTCTTCCATTTTTACATTTTCAACTATCTCTACGTTATTATCATTTTTTAGCTCTTCTCTTGCGCGGGATTCCTCTTCCCTTGCGCGAGATTCTTTTATGCAACGTTCGATAGTTTTAATGTGTTCTAATATCCTATTGGTCACTTCGGTGAGATTGAAAGAATTTGGATCCTCAAAGCTTGAATCCAGTTGTTCGATCCTTGGTTCCTCATAGTACTCATATGAAGTAGATGGTTCACACCATTGTTCTTCATTGTAAGTATATGATGGATAAGGGTCGAAACTTTGTTCTTCATAGTACTCATATGAGGTGGGTTGTTCACGCCATGGTTCCTCATAGTAAGAGTATGAAGATGGTGGCTCATATCTTGAATCTTCAAAGTATGAGTATGAAGGCTCATACCTTGGTTCATCAAAATATGAGTATGAGGGAGGAGGTTCATACCTTTGGTCTTCATAGGATGTGTATGAAGTTGATGGCTCGTACCTGGGCTCCTCATAATGGTTGTATGAATTGGATGGTTGATATGAGTTATTATATTGAACCGAGAGTGCGTTACGACAATTAGTGCAATAATTACCCCTATAATCATCCTCATCATAGGTGTAGTTGTAACCTCTTGAGTATTGATCCATAAGAATCACTCAACAGATCACAACTGAGTCTCGGGACCAGAAAACAAAAATAAAGACGGAAACAGAAGCTGGACACGGCCCCGTGTTGAGTGAACACGGCCCCGTGTTCAGGGACTGTATCTGGGCGTTTTAATTAAATTTACTGGTCACGTTGAGCACGGGGGCGTGTTCAGTGAGCACGGCCCCGTGTTCAGACTCTGTATCTGGGTATCTACTCTAAAAATATGCAGCACGGGGGCGTGTTCAGCGAGCACGGCCCCGTGTTCAGGCTACTGTAAATGCAAAACTAAACTAAAATGCAGAAAAATGCGCGCGTTTTAAAAAGGTTTTGAAAAATAGATTAGGCCGTCGATTTTAAGCTTTCTTAAAATCCTTGTGTCCCCGGCAGCGGCGCCAAAAACTTGATGCGTGTCAGTGTATATATGTTTTTAGATATATATTTAAGCCCTTTTTACACTTTTAGCCAAGTTTTAAATTTATAAAACACGATATTCACTAACACTAAACACACATATGGGCAAGTGCACCCATCGTGGACGTAGTATAGTGTTGGTAAGATACCGAGGTCGTCCAAGGACACAAGAGCTTTTAATACCGGTTTATCCTCAACGTCTAATCAAATCAAAAAGTTAGAAAAATGTTTTAAACTAAGAAAAATAAAAACTAACTAAATGCTGAAAATAAAAATAAAAATAAAAATAAAAAACAGATAGACAAGATGAATCACTTGGATCCGACACGTGTATTAGTATAACCTTTGATTATTTTCGCACTTTTGCACTTGTTTAAGAGATTATCTTAGTTATTGTAGTAGGCCCCTCTTTTGAAGGTGACGTTACCCTCAACCCAGTAGTTTGAGTCAGCAAGGATACAATCCTAAAGGGTCGGATTATTGAAAGATAATGAATTAAGTTATTAATGCAAATTGTGGTAGGCCCCGCTTTTGGCGGTGACGTTACCCTCGGCTAAGTAGTCTGAGTCAGCAGGGATACAGTCCTAAATAGCCGGGTTATAGTATTAATAGTAGTTAACTTATGAGGGGGTCAAAGAGTTTGGATCCCCGCCATCCAATACCTATGGGCATTGAAGGAGATCCTACTAAATTTGACCCAGGTCCCAAGCAGGACCTCTAAACGCTGAACAAGGGCAAGACCCTTACCAAACCGTTCCCTTAACCCCCGACCAGGTAGCCAACATACCTTCATATAGACCGTGGAGATATGAATGGTGAAAATCTTTTATTTTATATAGACAGTAAAATAATGCCAAGACACCACGGACAAACGATAAGGAAAGATCACCTTCAACATAAGTAACTAGTTATTAAAGTCACTAATACAAAACCAAATAAAAAGTGCAAAAGATTAAAAATAAAAAGTATTATACTAAACACTTGTCTTCACCAAGTGATGTAAGAGACTTAGGCAAACATGGCCTTGATTGTCAAGAACTCTTACGATCAATCTTGGATCCCGAGACGACTCACACACTCTACGATGGACAATGGATGATGGTGGTGGATGATGGTGTTATGGTGGTGGTGGGTGGTGGATGAAGTGTGAGAGAGGTGGTGTGCCAAGGGATGAGAGAGAATGAAGCCAAGCTCCTCTATTTATAGGCTGAACAGAAGGCTGGACACGGCCCCGTGTCCGCTGGACACGGCCCCGTGCCCGTCTGACACTCTCTCTCCTCATTAATTGTAATTGCGAATTACAATTAATGCGCCTGCTGTACTTTCACCACGCCCCCGTGCCCGCTGGACACGGCCCCGTGGTGGGCAATGGAAGCTTCTACTGGTTTGTCTTTTCTGCTGCTTCCTGGGCACGCCCCCGTGTTCGCTGGACACGGGGCGTGTTCAGACTCTGTTTCTTTTCTTTTGCCTTGGGAGATGCCGTTGAGGGTCCGGGCAGTCCACTTTTGTTCCTTTTCTTGTATTTATGGTAGAATTAGTTGTCTTTTTGCTTCTTTTGTGATTTTGAGCTCATTTCATCCTGAAAATACAAAAGGAAGACAAAAACACTCTTTTTCCAACATTAGTACTAAAAAAGGGTTAGTTTTATGCCTTAATTGATGTGTTTTATATGTTGCATTTTACACACATCAAACTTCATTAAACACAAACGAGAAAAGGCTCTCCAAGACGGAGAGACCCCCTTGAAAATTACATCACATCAATACAAAAAGAATTCCAACAATTCCAATCTACCTTACCCCCTTTAAACCGACTCCTATACCACAGATAGTCCAAGGCTTTAATATCTGACACTATCTTCAAAACCTTGACATCCTTATTGTTAAATTGTTTCTCGTTTCTAGATTTCCAAAGGCACCAATATGTCAAGACCATCACCCCATAAATGACTTGTTTCCTAGCGCAGATAAAGTTAACGTACTAAACGTACGAATAACATGAAAAAACAAAAAGCACACAGTGGCATTTTTGTAATTATCTGCTTGTAGGGTAATTATCAAAATTACTCTACAAATGATACTGTAGCGTAATTTTGTAAAATGTTCTTGTAGAGTAATTTTGATCTTGTAAAGTAATTTTATAAAATGTTCTTGTAGAGTAATTTTGATAAAAAAAAACTATACCTAACAAAAAAAAACCCAAAAAACCTAACCCCCCCCCCACCACCACCCAAACTAAAAGCTAAAAACTAAACAATAAAGCTAAACCCCATAATTAAATGCTAACAAAATTACTCTACAAGATCAAAATTACTCTACATGATCATTTTACAAAATTACTTACCAGGATCATTTGTAGAGTAATTTTGAATTGTATGTTGTTTGATAAACTTGTAGGGTAATTTTGATTCACTTGTAAAGTAATTTTGATGCAGAGTAATTTTGATACACTTGTAGAGTAATTTTGTTAATTACCCTACAAGAACAAAACTACTCTACAAAAGATCAAAATTTCTCTACAGGATCATTTGTAGAGTAATTTTGATAGTTACTGACAATTACGAAAATGCCATCGCGTTTTTTTGTCTTTTCCTTCAGTTCGTACGTTTTGTACGTTAACTTTATATGTATTTGATCTTTTATCAAAATTTATATTGGTACATAGATGGGACATAGAAATAATGAAATAAATGTGTTGCTGTAAAAAGATAAAAAGAATATCCATAAAATGTTATATTATTCATTAGATTTAAAAATAAACTAGAGTTATGCGCCGCTCGCGTTGCAGGGCGCTAAACCGAAAATTTCTTAGTTTAATAATATGTACGCATTTATTTCGGTTAGTTATACATGCTACTTATAACACGATATAAAAAAAGATACATCGAGTTAACGAAGTAAAGGAAAACACTATCATAGTTATGATACAAAAATAACTACAGCGACGGCAAGCGTGTAATTTAGAATTGGGGGCAAAACAATAATTTATTAGTACTAATTAACGAGTGCTAGGCAGCTGTTTGGCACGAATAAAAACTAAATTGAGTCAACCAAGTAAAATAAAACACTACCAAAGTTTTGCCCAAAAAAACAGTTGCAAGATTGCAATTTTTAGATGGGGTAAAATCGTAATTTTAAACTGGACGTAAAATAATATTTTGAACCGAGGGCAAAACCATTTTTTTTATTTTGTATTGGGGGTAAAATCGTAATTTTTTACTGAGGGCAAAATCGTAATTTTTAGCTGGGGGCAAAAGAAAATGTTATTTTGAACTGGGGGCGAAACTGTAAATTAAACTGGGAACCAAATTGTAATTTGGCAAGACTGTAGCTGTGGATAAAAATATAATTTTTTTTTAACCAGGGGAAAATCGTATTTTTTAACTGAGGGCAAAATCGCAAATTTAAGCTGGGGGCAAAGCGTAAATTTAATTTCGAACTGGGGGTAAGATCGTAATTTTAGGTAGGGGTAAAATCATAATTTAACAGAAGTTATAAATAACTATATTATGCAAAAAAATAAATAACTTATATTATGAAATGAAAAAAAAAAAGGTTGGCCAACACTTTTGGCCAACCAAATGCTTTAACTATTCCGTCGATTTTTTGGTTTATATGTATTGAAAATGAAAATAAGTGGCAAGATGGGCGAATCAAGTTAAATGTCAAAAGACATACTTATTAGTTTGAGTTGGTTTGGTCCGGCTAACTTAACTTGAAAGGGTAAACATTTTTTATCCAGTTTAGGGGTGTTTGGGGTTGAGTTTTGAAAATAGATTATGCGTTTTGGATAATCAGAATCAGATAATTAGCTGTAACAAAACGTGCTGCAGAAAGATAGTGTTTGGATTTGATTATGTTGTTTGATATCACAACAACATTGTTTGGATTTGATTATGTTGTTTGATATCGCAATAATCAGATAATCAACTATTTGAGTGTTTGGCAAGTATATATATTTCAAAAAAATAAATAAGTGAAAACGTAAAAAATCAGTTTTTGGATTATCACGTTTTCCTGCAGCAAGGGGTGACCTACTTATGGATTATCACGTTTTGAACTCTACAAAACGTAAAAAATCACTTTTTATTAATTTTTTACCAAACACTCAAAATAGATTTTTTGCGATTTCAAAACACAATAATCAAATAATCAGGTTGAAAACGCAATCCCAAACACCCCCTTAATGCTTGATCGATAGCGTATTATTAGTTTTTGTCATTTTATAAGGCATATGCTTTTTCTCTTTGTATATAAGATACTATACTTAATGTATGTTGCAATAGTATATTGATATTGGTATGCGTTTAAATTGCTAAAAAAGAATTTATAAGTTAAATTCTAGAGTAATTATTTTGGATATGGGTTTATCATAATGCATGCTATGTAAGGATTAATTGGAAAAACAAAGTATTGGTATGTAGACAATTAAATAATATATTATTTTGAAAAGTTGAGAAACTTCTAGTTAAACGTATATACAGCACTCAGTGAAGTGATACACATACTAAAAATGATAAATTGTGTAAAACCGTGAGGATCTCTCAATGATATCAACAATAACTTGTGTAAGTGCGGAAACCAAACACAAGCGGATTCAAGAAAACTATAAAGTAATAGTAACAAGAACAATCAAATCAAAACACAAATCTTGCATTCACCTTTGTTACGATGACTGATACAAGACAAACACAAGATCTCGAGTGGCCTATGTTCTTCACCAACTGATCAACCCTCAAAACACAATAAGGGTTTGCTTATATACTAACTAAGATGGATCGAGACCCATCATTAAGCCCACTCGAGATCACCTAAGCCCATACATACATGCGACCCAAAACAACTATGTAAACATTACATAACCAACCCAAAACATTTGTTTTTCTCTATGTGTAAGCCTCAAGGTTCCAACAATCTCCCCCTAGGTTTATGCATAGAGATTCTTCAGACTTCAACTGTCACGATCACCACCCAAACGATCTTTGAGCCCACCAAATCCTTTTGTGCGAATGTGAATGGCTGAAGCAACCGCATCAGTCTATCCTTTAGCAATTTCTTCATATTTTTCAGTAGCTCTAATTTGATTGCCAGCTAACACCTCTAGATCTTCATAAGCAAGATTCAGCAAATCAACTTGATCCACCAAGCGGAAATTCACATCATCATCACAAACAATCACTGCCTGCCCTAGACGCTCATCATAAGCCCAAAAATGCAAAGACTTTAAAGCACCTTTTGGAATCTTTCTCACTAAAGGAATCACCTTTTCCTTGCCAGTTGCGGGCCAGTGTACAATCTTCATCCGCTTGTTTGTGTATGGATCTCGAATGCCATTAGCTGGTTTAACAATAGACTCTGCAGTGTGCATCGAGGGAAAGTTACGAAGAACTTCCCTTTGCAATCTCTCAAAAAACAAATATCCACGACCTCCAGGTTTATCATCCACATAAGGTGACTTGGACAAGTTTATCAAATCAACCTTTGTGAAAGTCTGAAACTGAGCTGGATTTTTGTACCACTCTACAGGTCCAACTTTTCTCTTTATCCACCTTCTTCGGCGATCATGATCAAATCCCCAGCTAACCACACCAGATCGATTTCTAACTTTATCATAGAGAGTTTCACCGAAATCCATTAAATGATGAGTTGCTTGAGCATCATCATCATCTGGATTAAGATTCTTGTTCTTCAGAATTACAAACTCCCTTTTCTTTTTGATTCTTTCAGCCTTTTCCTTTTCTGCAACTGGATCAATCACCCTTTTGAAGTATTGTTCCATAGCAGCACTTCTCTCAGCATCATCTCTATCAAAGGCTTTTCTTCTGTTTTCTACGTCAGTTGGATCAGAGAACTCATGTCCAAACTTCTTCTCCAATTTTCCACGTAAATCATAAACCATATTAAACAGCAAACTAACGTCTCTTTGAAGCTGTTCAATTTGTTGATTCTTTTGCACTATAGTATCTTCAAGTTGGATAATCTTGGCTTCTTTATGAATTGAATCTTGCTCAACCACAATTGGACGTTTCTTCATTTCTCTCATACTAATGAACTCATCATCATCGCTTGAATCATCATCAAATGGCATCCTTAACGGCTCTTCAGGTCTCTTACCGCTTGAACTGCTAGGCACGTCATGAATAACTCCAGAAGGACCTGCAGATTCAGAGATACCAAGTGGCATAGTACCAATCACAAAATAAGAAACAACATTCGTAGCTTGAACATCAGCAGTGGTGGTATCAAAATCATCTCTTTGAGTGTCAGAATTAAACTCAAAGATATCTTCAGTAGTGGTGGTGGTATCAGTGACATTTTTCTCAAAATCGAAGTTATATAAACCATCATCATCTTCAGAAGCACTCACAGGTTGATCTTTGTTTTGTTCAACATACATTCCGAGTCGAGGATCCCTCTTATTCCGCTTTAAGGGCAACGAATCAGGATCCTTTGGGCTTTCACTAGGCTCTTCATTGAGTACTGTAAGATTGGAAGGAGGATTTCCCATCTTATCAGTCACGGACTTTAGCAACAAAGCCAAATTCTCAGCAGTAATCACAGACGGAACAATAGAAACAGCAACATTAGCTTCGGTTTCAGGAGGAATCTCTTCATCTTCTCCTGAATCACACATAATCTCTATGCCCTCATCGTCAGAGTTGATTGTTAAAATCTCTGTCTCAGGCTCATTATCAAAAATACCTTGAACATCATGCTCTTCAGCAGCCACTGCGTTTACAGGAGCATTGATTTGTGCAGCATTTACAGGAACAGGTTGTACTATCACTGGATCAACAGCCACATCTTCAGTCTCAGCAAACTGACCAAATTTCTCCAGAGGAATTAAACCTTCAAATTTCTTTTCAGTACCCTTCTTAGGAGTGAGAGCACCGAAACAAACAGGACCCATGGGCTTCAACTCTAAAGTATCTCCAGATCTCACTAAATCTGGATAACGAGCGTTAAGAATCATCTGTAAAAATCTTGGATACATAAGAAACTTGTCCTTTCGAACTCCTGTCACATTTCTCTTCATGCCTTCGAATATGTACTTTGAGTAATTAAAAGGCTCATTGGTTATCAAACAGGTAAGAGTAGCAGACTGTGTAATGTTCAATTGATCAGTTCCTCCTTGATTTTCTGTCATGCAAAGAATAAACATATGCACTAACAAGCGCCAATAAGGATGCACAAACTTCTTTACCAATGATGGGTACTTTCCTTCATAACTTAGTCTTGGTAGAATTGCTTCTACAGATCCTGCTGGAAGCTCAATAGGATCAGTTTCCTGATCATTGAACCGAAGCACCTCCCGTATCATCTGCTCAGTCACAATAATAGTCTTCTTTTGAATTTCAGCGATTAAAGCTCCTTTGCTTTCAGCTTCTAGTGCATCAAAACTTGCAGTCTTCCAGAAATCTCGAACAAGACTTTCGTAGATAATAGGGTTTCCCCGAAGTGCATAAGCTATCCTGCAACTGTTCAGACCCTTGATCAAAGACGTAAACATCCTCTTATGCTTCTCTGGGGTGGAGCTAGATAGCCTGCTTGATTGTGCGTTGAAATAAATTTTAAATCCATATCCTACACAAAACGGGAACATTAAGCGTAGAAACATGAAAATAAATTTTAGTCAACTCAGTTCAAGAATAAACAGGTCACTTTGAATCAGTAGTCAAACATAGGTTGTTTGAAACACACATGAATCAAATCGAGACTATGAGGTTTCGAGTCGAGACCATGAGATTTCGAGTCGAGACCTCAGTCGAGACTGAGTAAACTGAAACCGAGACCTCAGTCGAGACTGTCAAATTTGAGTCGAGACCCCAGTCGAAACAAACGAGGTTGCGACTCCCAATTGACGTCTCGAGTCTTCACATGTGTTCAGTCGAAACCCCAATCGAGACCCCACAAACAACTTTCATCCAATTAATTTTGGATCAAAAACCAAAAACACTTTCATAGTCCTTTGAAGACCAAAATAATTTCAATTTTAGGGTTCATGAGCATCTTCAAATGTTCATATGATGTTCAAACAAGCTTCATCAAATCCTCAACAGAACCTGCAAAACTTTAATTTAATCATCAGCAAACCATCAAACTACCTTCAACAGATTCAAAAATCAAGTCGAGACCGGAGTAATCGTCGGAATGCGGAGGAAATCGCCGGAGAATGAGAGAGAGTTTTTGAGTGTAACAAGATTGATTGCGAGTGCACAATGAGGTCTCGAGTCGAGATCCCCTTAAATATCTCAGAATGTGGGCTAGGCCTTTAACAGTTTGGGCCGAGACCACAGTTCTCGATTCGAGACCACAATCCAGTTTGAAAATTGGATTTAAAAAAAAAACCATATTTCCAATCACTTTAACAATCCAATTAAAAATCAACCTTTTCTTATACAACCCTTTAACACAAATAAGATGAAAACTAACAAGAACACCGAAATACCTTTTAACTCACACACGTTTCGATTACTTGAACAAGCAAAAACGTCTGGTATGAGTACACCACCACCAATCGCCTCTCTCTCTAGCTGTATAGAAATTCTGTAACAATGAGGCTCCAAAGGTTCCCAGAAGTTCGAACCCTAAAACAAGCTATAAACTTGTTTATATACATAGAGAAGCCCACTTCCCACATGGGCTCCCCTTGGGCCTGCTTGGCCCACATGGCCTAAAGCTTGGCCCAAGTGACCTATAAAGGTCCACAACCTAATATAAACTAACCCGGTAAGGCCCAGTTCGTAACCATAGCTCGTTGTGTTAATTTGATGCGTCAGTCTCACACTTTAGGGCCTAACAATCTCCCCCTAGACTGATGCCATCAAATTGTCTTCATAACATGAATTCAGCAACGTCTTCAACGAAGTCTATGGTTGTCGCTATGCTGCAGATGTTGTGGAAGTTCTTGACTTCTGAACTCTGAGCACTGGGTCTCTTTCTTCAGCTCTTTTGGTTAGCTTCATATCAGGATCTTGATCAGCTTTGCTTGAAAATCTTTGTCAAAAAGAATGTGAGAGGAGGATTCTCAACAGCTCTTTTCTTCTTTAGTCTTTTTCTTCCAAGCAGGTTCACAGGTACTTCTTTAAATGTACTTTCACTGTCAGACGGCGTTTCGTATCCAGTTCTTCTGACTCAGGTACATCTTGTTGTTGTGCTTGTAACACCCCGTGTTACCGAATGTCAATGTCAAAGTCAAAGTCAAGTTTGACTTCTTTGACTGTAATTAGTCTATTCTATGTTTTATTATTTGTATTATGTGGAGTAAGTGTTGTTAATCAAAGTAATCGAAGTAATCTAATGTTTAATCGACGCGAAACGCTTTACGACTGTGAATAGTAGGAAGTAACAATGCGATAAAGTTAATTAATCAATAATCAAGCTAATCGAATCATCAATCGAACTCGAAACTCGAATTATGCGAATTTGGTGTTATATTACGTGTATGTGTGCCTTACGTGTTACCTGTGCGTGCTTACTTTATGTTATGTGTGGTGATCAATCGAATCAAAACTCGAAACTCAATCGAACTCAATCGAAATCGAAAGGATAGTGTGAAATATAGATGCTTGTATGTAGATATAGTGGTTGGGACTAAAAGTAATTTGAATAGGAAGCTCTATCGTACTCGTATCGTCTTCAATCGAAATATCAGAAATCGTCGCACTGAACGCTCAAAGCAGGCTGTGAATCGATCAGGCTCCTAGCCGATCGAACAGCCCAGCCGATCGGACGGACTGTCCGATCGAGCAGGCTGTCCGATCGGGATGCCTGGCCAATCGACCAGCTCTTTCCCCTTTTGGAAGCCTATAAATAGGCCTGTCATTGTCATTCTTTACACTTTTGGAAACCCTCTGACCGACCAGCTCGTGTTCTTCACTATTTTTCAGATTTCTCTCAATCCCGGTCAGATTTCATCCTAAATCTTGTACGTTTTTTTATCTATGCACACTCCTACACCTTTCTATCTTTCAAATCTTGAATTCTAACCATGAAATCATCAAGATCTAAGTGTTCTAGGATGATGTCATCATGGTGTTCTCCAAGAACTTCATGTTTTGGCCTCAATCCACCAAGAATCACTTGGATCTAACCGATTTCCACAGAAACAAACTAAGATCTATCACAGATCTGAACATTTACATGGTGAGAAGGATTGAAAGAAGGATTTCCAACTTTCTTTCAACTCTTTTACACTCAATGCCTTCAAACCGGTAGAAACGGAGCTTGAGCCGACTCACTAATCATTCTAATGGTTGTGTGGTTCAAGATTCGGATTCTATCTACGAGGTTCACCGATTTCGGGTTAAACGTTAAACTACCGTTTCGGACCGTTCACTGGCCGGACTTGGGTGATTCCTGTCCGAGCAGGAGAAACAAGTAAGAACGAAGGTGCCATGGTTCAGCTCGTTGTCAAAATACCTCGATATAACGTCAAACAATCAGAACAGCCAAGTGTTAGACGAACATGCCGACCAGGTTAGAATGCTGACCGATCGAACAGGCTGTTCGAACAAACAGCCCAACCGATCGGACATGTCAGCCGATCGACCAGGCCAACCGATCGGCTAGCACATGGCCCCACACTTTAACAATTTCATGAAGTCTAGTATTGAACGAAGTGTTGTTCGATCGAACTACGGTTTGGGTTGAATTACTCTTCGGATCATGAGATACTATGCTTCAACACTTAATCGATTTTCAACTCGTTCGATGTATTGGAGTGCCACCCGATCGAACATGCTGTTCGATCAGGTGACATCCTGCTGAGGACTCACTACTGAAGTGTCTAACCAATCGGTTAGGCCGGCCGATCTAACAGACCGTTCGATCGATCGACCTGAAAGGTAAGAACACTTCAATGTTCTCAAATACTACAACGAAAATCTCAAAAGGACAAGCCATCATACACAAACACATCCTACTCAAAGCAAGAAACAATCCACTCGAACAGTCCAACCGATCGAGCCTACCAGCCGATCGAACAGGCTGTCCGAACGGACTGTCTAACCGAACGAACAACCCATTCGATCGAACCTGCAGTTTGATCGACCAGGCTGTTCGACCCACCATCACTTGTTTCCATTTAACACATTACTCATCGTTATACTATCAAACCATTCAGGCTAACCCTACTCTCAAGCGCTCCCTTCAATCCATCAACCAATCGCTGTGAGTATACTCGAACCCTTTTTGCTTTAGCACTTTTGGGTGTTACATACGTTACTTATCTAAAATCACAATCGAACACACTACTCAATTATTTAAACGCTAACCGTTCTGCATGTATTACGTGACTAAATGAATGCTTGTTGTTATGTTTACACGTGGAATGTTGTCTAGCTGCCTTAACGACGTAGTACTATAGTTTAGACTCAGCACCCGTTCACACGGGGGTTGTTAAGGACAATTACTTGCATGGATTACGGTGGTAATCTTGTATTGCGAACTGTCTCGGACAGTCAACCCGCATTCATTGGTATCGATAGATCCATGTCGATAATTAACATGCTTCGTTTTCCTCTGTGTACGTGCTGGTTATGCGTAAACTATTTCGAACTCTATATGCTATTATCAAACTTGTATGCTCACCTTTACATTTTATGTATTGACTTTATTTTAACGTATGTGGCAGGCAATTAGGATGCTTATCTGCTAGGAAGGCAAGCTTAGAATAAGCGTCTAGAGCATAGTTGTCTGTAGATCTTGCAGATCGAGTCTCTAGAAGCATTTAAACATTATTTATATTTAAATCTAAGTTGTCGGAACAGAACATTTGACTAGTTGCTATCTGTAATAATTTGTTTTACTATTGGGATACGGTATGGGACGTATTAATTAAACTAAATGGTAATGATAGTTGTTGTGGAAACTTCTGGACAATCTGTTTCGCTCAGTGCCATGCCCCGATGATTCCGCCATCGGTTGGGGTGTGACAGTGCTGCTTCAGGCTTCGTCAATAGCAAACAACATCTTAATCTTCATCAACCCCTGTTCTTGATTGAAATTAAGTTCTACACATGCTCACAAACTCATAAGCAAACATTTCTTATGCAACAGGGAGAATACCATATGAACACTAGGTACATCAAATTTCACAATTTAAATTCTTTCAACTTTTGATGATCAGTCAAATCTTCAAGAACGGTAATAATTTTTTAATTTTAAGAAAAACAAATAAGCACTCTATTTTTGGATTTTTGATTTTATAGAAAAACAAGACACTATTTTTTGTATTTTTGAATTTTTGAATTTTTTTAATTTTTTTTTAATTTTAAGAGCAAGAAACAAATAAGAACTCAAAATATAAACAACTACCATAATATACAAATTGCAATGGGATCAAAATTCGTTCTCAGGCAGACTAAGGAACACTTTTCAGTACGAGCCTAATCAAACTGGTCTATGCAATTGCCAATATATTTGTCCACTTAAACTTTAACGCTCAACTTTCAATTTTTCAACTTCGTGATATGCTTAAGGTAATATTATACTATTATACCCATGTGTCCCATTCCAAGGCATACCCCCGCGATCAAGGTAAGCACAACGATTCATCGTAACAGGTGAGTATACTGATGTCATCTTTTTTGATTTACAACGTTAGACCATTGGTGACAGGTCAGTACTTTCGTACAGCAGAGCGACCAATGATTGTCCAACGAGGGCGAGGCAAATACCATTTTGGTACGAATTTGGCTCTTTGAGCATTGGGAATTTTCTCATTTTGAGATTTGATTCCTTAGGGTTTTTGTCCTCTTTGGGATCTTTTAAGATATCCTGACTGTGTCTAGGTTTGCATATAATCTGGATGCAACAGAAGGACAGCCAAGATATCCCCGGATGAATAAACAATATAAAGACCCGAAACCTCAGATGTTGGCTGGCTATCTATCAACGCAAGATTTAAGACCATAAAATCATAAGCCGTTGGTATGTTACCCACATGGTACATAGTTCGTTATGTTTATATCACTTAGTATCTTTTATCATTTTGAGCGTCAAGCCTATCGACATATCGCAGTAGATCCTAGTCTTTTCAGCTATGACACCTTACATGTGTTAGTCAAACCCTTTAACACAAACATTTATTTCACTTCCCATATCATGCAATATATCTTTTTGGCTTTTTCATTTTTCTAATGTTTTTGTATTTTTCTCATTTTCTCCCCCTAAAGAAATACATATATACAGCAAACTCTTTTTGTATTGTTCTTTTCTGAGTTTTCTCCTCCTAAACTCTATATCTATCTATATGTTCCTCTCCCCCCCCCCTAAATTTGTGCATAAATCTTGTATTTTTGTGCAAATTTACCATTTACTAGAGAAAAGACACTTTATATACAAAATAATAAACTAAGAAAGAGAAAAAATATTTTTGTTTAACCGTTCTATCATCATATTAAAGACTAATCAATATTCAAATCAAAATACTGAATTTAAACGGTACCTTTTGCTGTCTTATTTCACTTCTCTAATCTCCTCCAAAGGAAACATATCATCTGTAAAAAAATTTGAACTTTTTGCAACAGTGAAATGTTACCCGTTTTTATCTCTGGAACAACCGCTATCAACATTCCAGAGATTGTCAACAGCTCCTCCTTAGTTGTTCCTGAAAAGTAAGGAGATTAGCAAGACATGGGTACCCAGGCCATCGTGGTCCTGGGTTTTCCTGAAGCATCAAAGTAAGACACTTCTTTCAAACACAAGTCCCCTTTTGTCTCAAGGTTTGGAGACGTTGCTGCTTTGGATTTGGGTTTCCAAATCTGTTTCGGTCTAGCAAACGCGTTTGTTGCCTTCGGTTGAGCAACTTTAGCTGTTTCAGGTTTGTTAGTTTTAGAAACACGTTTTTGTTCCTGAACAGCCTTGCGTTTGTTTTTAGCAGCATTCCAATCCCCATCAGAAGGTTTAACCTTGGGATTCACATTCTTCATTGCCTTAGGTGAAGATACCTTCACTGGCTTGGAATGATTGTTATCCTTTGATGTAACCCTCTGATTTTGCATATAGTAGGGTACGTAGGGATGCCTTGTGCAGTTTCTAGCAATATGACCCGCAATGCCACAGTTGTAGCAAGTTTGTCTTTTCATCGGAAAAACATTTTGAACAGCTTGATTTGCTCTAGCAGGTCCTGAAGGACATACCGGTCCTTTTTGCTTTGGATGTGCCTGCACATTACTCTTAGACGAAGATGAACTTAGGTGCTTGAGTTCCAGAGTAGTAAGCATTTGCTGAGGTAGGAACAGCTTTAGCAGAAGCAGAGTTGCTGAACATTTGAAAACCAGTGTGAGACACAAGAGAAGTGTTATTGCTTGATGCAGAGGGTGTTGCAGTGAATCCAGCGGCCAACATGCTATTTTTGTAATTTGTTTCTCTCTGTTTGTCGTCTAGCTCGCATGCTTTAATGTGAGAAATCATTTCAGATAAACTACACCTTGCTAGATCCTTGGTTTTTTTGATCATTGCGACGTGATGATCCCGGCTTTTAGGTAGAGCATTTAGAAGCTGTCTATTAGTTGAAGCATTTGACGTGTGCATTTCCTCCATCTGCATTTGAGTAACCAACTTGACGAATCTCTGAATTTGATTATCAACAGTCTCTCCATATATATGGTTAAAATTGTTGAAATTTTGGCTCAGCAGATTTCTACGACTCTCTTTCATATCTTCATTACCTTCATAGACATCTATTAATGATTCCCACAATTCCTTTGCAGATTTGCAAGTGCGAAAACCAATAGCAATGTCTGGTCCTAAAGCCATGGTCAGATAAGAAAACGCCATATCATCTTCCTCAACAATTTTAAAGTCTTCTTCAGTATACTGATCATGAGGCTTTTTCACTTTCACACCAGCTTCAGTAGCACTCTCCATCATGATTTCTCTTGGGCCTCTCAAAATACTTCGCCAAATTTTTGCATCTTGGACCTTAACATGTTTTTCGAATCGCCACTTCCACTCAGGTAAGTCGTTTCCATCTAACAGCCTAGGAACACGAGTGGTGGTTCCAATGATGGAATCCATTTCTTGATGTTTAGACATAGCTGCCAAGTCAATACTCTGGTTACTCGAAGTCATGGTTACTTGAATGCTTAATTAATTTACTGATTAATTAATTATTTAAGTCCAAGAGTCCAAAGTTCAAAGTCTGAAAGACGTTGTAAATGTCATTGCGAGTCGAGACGATGAATCGAGACTGAGTTTGCAAGTGTATTTAATCCTGAGTCAAGACAGGTGTTGCGAGTGAACTGAATTCTGAGTCGAGACCGATGTTGCGAGTCGAGATCAGGAACAACCAAAACTTGAAACCGGTCGAGACAAGTGGTTTCGAGTTAAAAATGACAACTCGAGACCACTGCAGTTGCGAGTCGAGACAAAGCAAGATTTCCACTCGAAACGAAATAATTTTGCACTCGAGACTAATAATCTTGAGTCGAGACTAAGTTGATTGCAAATCGAGACCCTGCAAAACAGATTTGTGAGATAAAAGTAACTGTGATCCCTGATTTTCAGCAGCTTCCAAAAATTCAAAGATATGAAATCTTTGAATTTTTATCCTCAACAAACTTCCGATAATTCAGCAAACACCTTTGACAACGAATCACAAACCAAAATCAGCAACTTTAGTCAATATTTGCGAAGAACAGTTTGAATCCGAACACACTAATAAAACTGAAATTCTGTAAAACACACTAGCAAACAGGATCAGTAACAAGTAATGCCTTCTTGAATCCAAGTGATATCAAAACCGAACCAAGAATTGGTTTCTTGGCTCTGATACCAATTGTAAAACCCGTGAGGATCTCTCAATGATATCAACAAGAATAATCAAATCAAAACACAAATCTTGCATTCACCTTTGTTACGATGACTGATACAAGACAAACACAAGATCTCGAGTGGCCTATGTTCTTCACCAACTGATCAACCCTCAAAACACAATAAGGGTTTGCTTATATACTAACTAAGATGGATCGAGACCCATCATTAAGCCCACTCGAGATCACCTAAGCCCATACATACATGCGACCCAAAACAACTATGTAAACATTACATAACCAACCCAAAACATTTGTTTTTCTCTATGTGTAAACCTCAAGGTTCCAACAAATTGTAATTAACATTTTGAAGTTTATCGGAGCAAATGATAATGTTAAACAAACGATATTTGAAAATTGAGCTTGTTGTTTCGAAAGTCAAACAGTAGAATCGGTTTAGTTTATCATCGCATTGTAAAACAATACCAAATAAATACTCTCGTTTGAATATAACTTCATTTTTAACAATATTTATATCAGAATCTCTAGAGGGAAAATAAACACAACTGCGTACTTAAGTTTTTTTAATTAACGAATGAAAGATTAAATTAATTGATAAAGGTAATACGGTTTTAAAAAA
Organism: Helianthus annuus; assembly: GCF_002127325.2. Classification (NCBI taxonomy): domain Eukaryota; kingdom Viridiplantae; phylum Streptophyta; class Magnoliopsida; order Asterales; family Asteraceae; genus Helianthus; species Helianthus annuus. The sequence goes on from NC_035439.2 coordinate 70,353,009, forward strand.
TAAAAAAGGAAACACGTTAAAAGTAAATATAATAATAAGGTTTTATAATATTAAAATAATAAAATATTAAAAAACTATATATTACTATAAATTTAAAATTACTATTCATCCTCCTTCAACAATAATATATACTTGTTTTTTACGTCGCACGTTGCTTCAAAACCGAGCAAATGATAATGTAAAACAAACGTGATTTGAAAATAAAACATGTTGTTTAGAAAGTCAAACCATTAGATTGATTTAGTTTATCATCGTATTGTTCTATGATACCAAATAAATTCTTTATTTTGAGTAAAACTTTATTTTTAACAAAACTTATAACAGAAAGTTGAGGGAAAAGTCAAGCACAATTACGTACTTAAGTTTTTAGAAAAAAGTTATAAACGTAAATTGTTAAAGAAGTATCAAATTAATTGATAAATTAATACATGTTCTAAAAATAAAAAAAAATAAAAAATCGTAAAGGAAAAGTAAATATGATATAAACTATTATAATATATTAAATAAAATAATAATAGACAACTATATATTATTATAAAAATAAAAGTACTATTCATCGTCCTTGGTTAACAATATATATATAATAGCTTAGAGTAAATGTGTGAAATTGAATAAAAAAAACAGGCGCGTGAATTAGTTTAGGGGTATTCTAGTCCACTCAAAATATGTGTTTTTTCTATAACTCAATGAACTAAAAACACAAAAATGTGGTTTTTTAATCTAAAACACAACGAACAAAAAAAACAATAAAATGTGTTTTCTTAAACGCAACGAACAAAGAAAACAAAAAAAAAATGCGTTTTTATCTAAAACGGGGTTTTTTTCTAAAATGCAAAATATGTATTTTTTTTTTCTAAAACGCAATGGACTAAAAACACAAAAAAATATGCTTTTTCAAAAATGCAATGGACTTAAAACACACAAAAAATGTGTTTTTTTCATTGTGTTATAAAACGCAATCGAATAAAACATAAATAAATATGTGTTTTTTCAATGTGTTATAAAACACAATAAAACTGAGTTTTATCATTGTGTTATAAAATACAATAGATTAAAATACAAAGAAAAAACTGAGTTTTCTCGTTTTATAAAACGCAATGATCAATTATAGAACATAAAATGATTTTTTGAATAAGAAATCAAATATGTATAACTTGACATAAAGGAAACGACAAATTGTGAATGGTGGCATGGTGTTCAGATTTATCCCTATCTCTTTATTAGAGTAATGAAAATGTTAAAAATGTAAGATTTATTGTTTTTCACACTAGAATTCAAAACAAAACAATGAAAAAAATTCCGTTTTTATATAACCTACACATATGTAGATTATGTTGGTTAAATTACCCACATGTATGTAGGCTATGTATAGGTCAAAATATATGATTTTTTATGTATATATAATACACGTATGAATGTAAGGAAACATAAAATTTAAAAATATGAAGCTTAAATCTCAAAATTTAGCGATTTAAAGTTGTTCTTATTGTTCTCGTAATAATTAGTGTTCTATATAGTGAAAGTGTATTGTACAATTTGCCTTAACGTGCGAACATACACGATGTGAAGTCTGCACGTTATAACCCCCATAAAAGAAACCTCGCATGTTGTAAAAACTAAAGACCGCATGTTGAAAAAAATCGCATGTTTAAAAACAAAACCGCATGTTATGAACCATTATCCGCATGTTGAAACTGCATCTCATACGCATCGTACGTTAACGCAAATTGCACGTTAACCAACCCCTATATATATAGAGGTCAGTTAATATACAATAGGGCTTATCGTACATTACGTACGCGATAACCCCAGCCGTCAGATCTTCATCTCCCATGCGATTTCATACCTCCATGCGAACTGTACGAACTGTGCGAATTCAATCTTCCACATGCGATTTTGTCCATCTACACACCCCATGTCATTTTTCACATTACCCCATGCTAACTATTTTTTCACATGCGATATTCAATCTTCCACATGCGATTCTACACACTCCATGCCAGTTTTCACGTTACCCCATGCTAGTCAATTTTTCACATGCGATATTCAATCTTCGATCCACATGCGATTCTACACACCCCGTGCCATTTTTCACATTACCCCATGCTAGCCATTTTTTCACATGCGATATTCAATCTTCCACATGCGATTTTGTCTATTTACACACCCCATGCCATTTTTCACATTACCCCATGCTAACCATTTTTTCACATGCGATTTCATTGCATTTCCAAGCCATGCGATTTCATTTGCCTTTTTATAACATGCGAAGATTGAGATCACACCAGATCGAACGGCTGGGATGATCACGTACGTATCGTACGATAAGCCGTAATGTATTTTACACTTTTCCTATATATATATATATATATATATATATATATATATATATATATATATATATATATATATATATATATATATATATATATAGGGAGGGGCTCATGCGAGAACCACCCTTATTGTGAGAACCTTGAGAACCAATGTGAACACAACCTAAAATAGCTAAAAAACCTAAAAAAAACCTAACCCTCCCCCTCCCCCCCCCCCCCTAAAAAAACCTAAACCCCTCCACCCCCCCCCCCCCCTAAAAAAAAAAACCTAAAAAAATCTTAAAAAATCTAAAATATTTTTTTGAATTTTTTAATATTTTTCATGTTAAAATCGCTACTTTTAGAAGCCAAAAAAAATAAAAAAAAATTTAAAAAAATTTTTTTTTTTTGGCTTCGAAAAGTACCGATTTTTTTATAAAAATATTAAAAAATTCAAAAAAAAAATTTTGTGTGATTTTTAGCTATTTTTAGGCATTTTTTGTGTGTTCACATTGGTTCTCGCGGTTCTCACAATAAGAGGTGGTTCTCTGCAAGAACCGTAAGAACGAATAAGAAAACAATCAAAATCAATTTTTTTATTACATACCTCATTATAATTAAAATATAATATTAAAAAAAGAATTTAATCTTTAAATGATTCATCTCTCCTTTCAAGACAAAAATGTTAATAAAATCAGTATATCAAGTTTATAAGACATCAGAAATCAAATCAATAACTTTTTGAGTTTTCTTTTAAAAAAAAATCTTTTATAATTATAATTATAATACATAATATGTAAAGAAAAAGATAGGCTTTAGCCTTTGTGCATTAAGAAACAGCCTTCTTTTTAAAGGATTCCAAGTATTTTCAAACTCAAATTTACTGACAAAACACGCCTTGCAATCACATTAATCTTCATCATCTGGATCTATGACCATTCTCAGTTTGCGCCTTGAACCGCCACCAGCACTTTGAGACGCAACAGGACTTGAATTGGTCCCAACATCATCAGCCAAATCATCACTAAGTTCATGATCCTGCATGTTATCAAGGTTTTCGGTCATCATGACATTTTCCTCTTGTCCACTGCCAACTTTTATAGCTTCAGTTTCTACTTCACTCTTACTATGGAAATCACCTCGGCTTTCTTGAGCTTTTGTCAGTGACAACCTTTTACTTCCTTTTCTGAAAAACAATATAACTAATCACTAAATGTATGCTTTCTTAGAGCTGGCAAAGTTGATCCATTTATTATTTGGGGTTGTGTTATATAAAAAAAAACTTACCTAAAAACATAACATGTCAAATAAACCAAAAGCATAGTTTCACAGCACAGACCAATTAAATTTCTTTATTCACATATTTAGGTTATTATCGTAACAAAACTGCTTCATAATCATATATAGCGCATTAATAGCTTGCAAAAAAAGGAGACAAAAATAACCCGACCTTACCCATTTATACTTCCCATGTCCTTTGTAAAAACATACGAACGAAGTAAATAAAGAGAGGTTACCCAACCCACCAATTTTTGTCACTTATATCAGTATCAACACTTTCAGCATAGCAAGAAAAACATTGTTAGTGTTTCAAAGCGGAGAAGGAAACATTACTGGCATGTGTGTGTGTGACCAAGAGAGAGAGAGAGAGAGAGATGGATCTTACCTAAAGGCTGAGGTTAATACAATGTTATCAGAATCATCTGATAGTTGGCCAGAATTTTGGTCTGGTGTTTCCATAGTTTGAACCTTATTCTGCTTCTTTTTCCTCCTAACATCAAAGAAGCAAATTAGCTCCAACCATATAATAAGTTGATTTTCATCGCAAAACAGCTGATATCAGTGACTAAATTGATTTAACCTTTATGCAGTGAGATGAAGTGTAAAACATACATAAATACAAGGCTGAGTTTAAAGATTTTAAAAATTAAGTGGTTCATTATCTGGTGTAAAGGTGGCAAACTCAATCCATGTGTAGTATAGGAACAGGCCAATTCATGCTGTATTACATACGTATCGGGTCAAACAGGTAACATAAAAAGGATTAGCTAAAAGTAAAACATGTCAATAGTTATCTAACACGTATTCATATGCTGAATAGTTTGGTTTATAAGAAATCGTTTAAATAATTTAGTAATATGATTTTCAGTATCATTATCTTACCTGAAAGCTGAGCTTAGTATGATGTCAGCAGAATCATCTGATGGCTGGTCAAGATTCTGGTCTAGCGTTTCCTCAGTTGGAACTATACTTTGCTTCTTTTTGCTCCTAAAATCAAGAAAGTAAATTAGCTGTAACCAAAACTAACACCTTACACGAATCATTATAGCACATACGAGTCTACGCTTTAGTCCAAGAACAATCAAATTGGAGAATAAGCAATCAACTATAGCAAGTGTAGATGAAACTCAAGCGTTTGGGTCTGTGTAAATATGCATATAGAGAAATAGGTAACAGAAGTCAAAAGGTCATGGATTGACTGTTGTAGATAACCAAATGAAAGATAAAAGAACTAAAAACACAGAACAATGATTAAAAAAAACTTTCTTAATAATTATATTCAAGATTAGATAATTATTAGTGAATAAATATGATCATTGGCACACTAAATGTCTACAAGTTATAGATACTGGACAAAAAGAATCCGACCGGACCCATACCAAAAAAGTTGCCTTGTTATACACAGCCATGTTTTGACACGTTACCCAACCCACCAGTTTTTGCAACCTATATCAGTATTATTTCAACATTGTTAGTTTTCACTATTAAAATGCAGAAAAAAAAAACTCTTGACATGTGAAGTTAACTTGTGGCATTGAATAACTGGTGCAAATACTGTGCGTGCGTGCGTGTGAGAGGGAGAGAGAGAGATGTCTTACCTAAAAGCTGAGCTTAGTACAATGTTATCAGAATCGTCTGATAGTTGGTCTGTGTTTTGTTCTGGTGTTTCCTTAGCTAGGACCTTATTCTGCTTCTTTTTACTCCTAACACCAAAGAAGCAAATTAGCTCCAACCATAAATAAAAGTAAATACACATCTCAGATGACTCTGATATCAGTAACTAAATTGATGCAACCTTATCTGCTGTTGTGAAATGAGCTGAAGTGCGAAGCATAAATTAATACAAGGCTGAGTATACGGATTTTGTCATTGTGCAGTAAAAAGTTTCCATTGAACAGAAAAAAAAAAAAAAAAAAACATTCGTGGTTTCATTATCTGGCGTAGGAGTAAAAAAATTCAATCCATGTGTGTAGAAACAGGTTAAGTCAAGCTGTATTACAACCGTATCAAGTCAAACAGAAAGTAAAAATATTGGCTAAAAATAATACAGGTCAATGGTCAAAAGTTGTCTTAACATGTATTCCTATGCTTACATTGTCCTGAATAGTTTGGTTTAAGAGAAACTATTTTATTAATTTAGAAATACAGTTTAGTGTCAAAAAATCAAAATTCAAATGAAGTCCAGTAAAGTTGTAGTGGGTCGCTGTGACCCAATTGTTAGCAAGCCAACCCGCTTATTTTGTCACCTCTAATAGAGTGCATAGCAGTTGTATTATGTGCGTATGAGAGAGAGAAAGAGATGTATCTTACCTGAATGCAGAGCTTAGTACAATGTCATCAGAATCATCAGATAGTGGGTCAAGATTCTGGTCTGATGTGTCATCAGTTGGGTCTATATTCTGCTTCCTTTTGTTCCTAAAATCAATAAAGTAAATTAGCTCCAACTATAACCACACACCATATGATATACTTGTTTGACATATTACAGATAGAAGCACAACTCAGATGAACCCATTCATAAGTAAATATGATACCTTTTCTTTAGTGATAATAGCGTTTCACCATCTGAATCTGACCCATCATCCTTTAAGTGCATGTTATCACCCGACTTCTGTTTCCGGATACGCAAGCCAAGCTGTCTAAGCTTTCGTGATACTTGTGCTGCTGTGAATGTAACATCACCGTCTAGTGCACTTGCAATCATTTGACAGCACTTTTTCTTATCTTTGAACCTTTTCCAAAATAAACAATTTCAGATGTATGCATGCCATTAATAAAATCTATTTCTTATCTTTACTAAATTAACCAGTGTGTACTTGTCTAAACAAAAGGTCAGGAACTCACTGCTCAAATAAAGTTTTAATCTTGATCTCTTGCTCTTCACTAAATAGACGTCCTCTTTTTCGTTGTGCTGATGCCTCCACGGCTTCACCATTAACACTTGAGACATTTGTGTCACCCACTCTTCTCTTTGACGGTAATTTGAACCCCATCTCTTTAAGCTTACTGGAAACCTGAGCGGGTGAAACTTCCATATTAAGTTCTCCTACTATGCGTTGACTGCAATCTGGAAACTCCTTATATCTATAACAGCCATTTCATGTAGCAGAACAACAGCTCAGCAAATGCACAAATGTTAAGATTTATTTATGTTTAGTTCATCAAAAAAAGGTTGGACGCTATAAATACTTACTTCTCATAAAGGTCCTTCAGTTTCTGTTCCAAGGCATCATCGAGAACTAATGGCTTCAATCTTTTACGTGCCCTCTCATGATTTTTCTGAACAGGATGTTCACTGCAGGAAAAAAGAAATAACATAATCAAGTATGTAAAGAACAAAACCAATATCTAAAAGTAGATGTGCCAAAACCAACCCGTATACTCATAAATCATGAATGTGTCTGTTTTGGTTATGTAAAACATCTAAAAAAATTATTGTATAAAACTACCTAAATCATTTTATTTAAACGAAATAGATATTATTACTGAAACAAAAATTTTAGAATCATAGTTCATAACCGACACTAATTTAATATAAAAAGTTCAAAAACGTTGGACAAAATATATTTCAGGTCTTAAACTAACTTGAGTCGACCTTTTTTTTTTTTGACATAATACCCAACCAACCCGAGCTGCTATTTTTCCACATCCATTTAAACATAAGTCTAAAAGGTAGAAAAAGTAATACTTGTTCAACTCTTCCACTGTGTCGTTTCCTTCATTAATGCCTCTTTTTAAGGTCCTTTGCATCTGGGCTTCATCGGAATTGTCCTCACTAAGCAATAAATAAGCAAATCAATTATCTCTGTGAATAAGATAACCATAAAAATTGCTGTATACATAAGATCAGAGAGAACCAGAATAGATACTACTGTCTTCCATCTTAAACAATAATGGTCAAGGAACCGGAAACTTGTCCTTACCTCTGGTCATCATCTCTCCAAACGGGTACAACAACATCTGCTTCATCATCTCCCAGTGCATCAGCAATACTTTTTCTAACCCATCCACTTCTACCAGATGTACCAGCTTCACCAAGATCTGCATGCGGGGGATCATCTCCCTTCTTTCTATACCCATTTCTCATTTTGCCAAGATCTTTTATCATTGAGTCACAGTTAATATAATGGCATTCTTTACGTGTCTTCCAAAACAGGACTTCCACAAAAAGAAGAGGGTAGCTCTTCATTTTTTTCAGCATTCCCCTAACCAAACTTGTAAGGAATGAAATAATGTTATCGTATTCTTTGCATGGACTTAACTTCTGCTCTTCCAGGATAGTGTGAAATATGATGAGAAGCGATAACTGCAAAGATTGTCAATATGTATAGTTACATATTGTATAGATAAGAAGTGGAAAAATGGGTGAATTGATTAACGGGTCCAAACTGGTCATTATGTAGTATGCGTTGGAACTGGTCTCATTGACTCCAAACACCTTTAGTCAATACGATTACAAAAAATATACTACTACAAAAACAATGAATATATTGAATACAATGATTTGAGGAGATTTTCAACCCGTTTGACCCATTTCCATCAAAGTTGCTTTTTATAGTTGACCCATTCATGTTAAAACATAACCGGAATCAATACGTTCTTAATTAAATGGGTTAATTTTTCCACATTTATAAGAAACCATTATAATAGGCTATACTTCTCAATATCTTTAACACAAACTCAAACTTGTACCTGGTACAGCATTGGAGAAAGTTCAAGATCTTCACAAACCCTTCTTAGTGCACTTATAATGTAATGATTGGTTCTGGCGGAATTGCTTTTGTAAAACTTCAGCAGCCAACACAAGTTCTGGATTATGGTACTGTTTGCAAGAGAAGAGACCAATGAAGATGCCTTAAAGTCAACTTCATTTGTTGACTCTTGCTGTTCATCATCAGAAGAAGCATCTGACATAGAATCATCATTATCATTATCATTAGCAGTAGCATTAGTGTTTTCAGACTTGTTTTCCATCTGTTGCATATTGTGTTCGGTATCTTGAGCTTCCAGATTAGCTGCATCAGGTTGATCAGACTTTTCAGGAATGACACCATCATCTCCATGGACGACACCATCATCTCCATAGACGACATCATTCTCTCCATTCTTATCAGCACTTGAACCTTGAGGCATTTCTTTTATTGACGTGCTCACATTTTCAGTTTTTTCAGCCCCAGAAACTGAATCATCCTTTTGAACAGTCACTTGATCGGCATTATTAGCATCCTTACTTGTGGTTACACTTTTCTTCTTTCTTTTCCTCCTTGCCTTCTTAGCAACCTATTACAAAACTATCCATATCAATAAGGATCCATACAATCTCATTCTGCTGAATAACAAAGCAGACATGAATATAGGGGTGTTCATCGAATCGAATATCGAATTTTCGAATTATTCGAATCGAATTGTTCGAATAATTTTTATTTTTCCTTGAATTCTTATTCGATTCGAATTCGATTAAAACCTATCGAATTCGAATCCAATTCGTATTCGAATAAAAAACCCAATTCGTATTCGATTCGTATTCGATTCGTATTCGATTAAAATTTCGAATTCGAATAAATTCGATTTAGTTCAGATTCTTTAAAACATGTAAAAAACTATAAAAATGAAACATAAATTTTAAAGCACACATAAAACACGATATCACATTAAAAAGTTTCAAATAAAGTACCACAAGTCTAAAATTCAAAACGAGAAGCCGGGAATAATCACTCCACATTATAAGTTAATATTTTTATGTTTAGAAATCTATTGATAGATTTGTTAATTAGATTTTACTTATGGGTCATGTAGTGGGTTTAGTAATGGGTAATTTTAATACTTGGAAGAAATTTAGAAAAGAATTTATAGTATAGCTTAATAAAAGTTATATATTTAGTATATATAAAAATAATAAATAAAAATGTATAATTTTTATTCGAATTTCGAATCGAATTTGAAATTATAGATTCGTATTCGATTCGTATTCGATTTACTTGACTCGAATTGAATCGAATTCGAATTCGAATTCTTATAATCGAAACGAATTCTTGATAATCGAATCGAATTTAAACGAATTTCGAATTTTTCGAATTCGAAACGAATCCTGAACACCATACATACATAAATACACATTTATTAACATGTGTACAAGCCCTTCCTGGTGAACCCATGTCCCAATATGATTATAGAAACAGAAGCCAAAAATAAAACGTAAAACAGTTCAAGCTTGAGATATCAGAACAAAACATACCCTCAATGTACCGCGTGATTGAAGGTTCTCCATTAGCCGTATGACTATATGAATTGTCTCTACCAAATCAGCAAGGTCGCTGATAAATAAGAAGATGAGACTATGAGAAAAATGGACCAAAGTACCAAACAAAAGATAGCAATATAATTTCTATAGAAATATGATAATAGATAATACTATCACAATCATATAGAGAACCTTTTTGGTTGTTTGTGTGCATTAAATGCTTTGATCAGACTGAAAAGAAAATGGGTCATCCCTTGATCTGTCTGATCGTAAAATAACTTATAGAGAAGAACACGGGCAGTTTGAGGTTCTTTGGAATCTTCTGGTGACAGCTTAAGTACCAAATCTAACATGTGTATCTGCAAAACCGAAAACACAGTTAAACTAATAAAAAAAAACTTTCAGTAACATTAACTCACCATTGTTTTTGTGAGAGATCCGGCTGCAGAAAGAAAGCTGTAATTGTTAGTCTCTTTCAAGCCCTCAAATGCAGAACGCCATTTAGATATTACAAGTAGAAACATTGACTCGTTCATTGTTTCAGAAATTGACCCACATATGTTTCCTTTAAACAGTGTGCTATCAGCATCATGGTTTCTAGAAGACTCAGATTTACTAGCATTAACATCAGGCTGTTCAAGAACAAAAACCCCATCAAAGAAAATATACTTATGTCAGTAAGCTTACATGAATAGACAAATATTAGAATACTCGAAATAATAACATACCTTTGAACTAAGTAACTTATGATTTTGGAAAGACATGACAAATTCTGCAACCTGAAAGAAAATAACAACATCGTTGTTTTCAATACCATGGTGTTCTTTCTCAATATCCTCACGAACCGACCGCATTAACACTGTTGAAAATAAAATACACAGAAAATATGGACCAGTCAACCAGCAATGTAAGATAGCAACAGTATATATGAGTCGATGGTTCAAATGAATATACAATAATTACCGTTATAACCTCCTAACAGAAACTGATCAGTATAATCATAGAGCAGCCGTACGATATTCTTGTTTGTTGTTGGCATTCTTCCGCTTTCCCATACCGTCTTCTTAGATGAAGCATGTGGATTTTTGTGACCTTTAAGCAAAGAATCATGAGAATCTGAACATGGATTTCCCTTGACTAAAACTTTGGAACCATCCTGTTTATCAAAATTATATATATTAACATTTAATTTTGACTCATGTATTTATTATACTAACTAAAAGTTGTTATGTTATACAAATAACACCCCTAAATTCTCTCCCGATTCAGACAAACAAAATTAAAGAAAATAGCTAATAACAAAACGAGTCAAAAGGTGCCAAAGAGTGTACTTTTCATGCAAAAAACCTCCTAAATCATTTTTTCACCGGTTAGAAAATACAAACTAAATAATAATTGATATTTCTATCAAATTTTAACTCACTAGCTGTTTATAACAAATCAAAAACCTGTTTAACGCCAACCCGACACAACCAAGCCCCTGACAACATTAAACATGTACCATAGTAACTCGAGTAAATGATCCGCTAAACTTCGATCGAGCAACCAAATGCATTGTTTGCCTTCTTTTTGCTTTTTCCTCTTCCATAATAGACTTGAGATCAGTGGCAGTAGCTTCTGCTTCTCCCACCACCTTAAAAAAAATGAAATGACCCGCTAAAAAGATTGTAAGATAAAATGACTTGAAAAACAGATAAAAAAACTACCTCAACGTTGGCATCCAAATGAGCTCTTGCAATCAATTCTGGAACTTGACCCTTGTATATATAGTAAAAAGTCTCCAACAAAAGCAAGTTATCTTGACGAAAGATACAACTTGACCCACCAACATGCTGCGTTAAAACTAAGATTAAGTCCATCACATTCTCTTCAAACAACAGTTCTAAGAACCTATCTCTAAGAAGTATAAATTCAGAAGCTAATCCAGCAGCTCTCTGCTGCGATGTGATGTCTTGAACAGCTAAAATGTTGCGAAATAAGGTGACTACCAGCTGCACCAATTTCCAGTCATCATCCGTAAACAAATCCCTGTTTCAACTTTCACGTATTTAAAATGACCACCATTACAATTACATAACCGATATGACTATAATAATAGCTTTATTTACATCACATATGTAAAATGCAACTGCAAAGTTGATCTAACATACCCTTCCAGATGTTCAAGTGGGCTCTCAAGAAGGGTGACTATCACTGGGATAGCATGACTGGAAGTTATCAAGGACTTCAAACCCCAGAGATATTCGATCTGTTGTGGTATATCTTTAGATGTTGGATCAACTGGCATTGTAAGAAACACCAAAACTTTCACTGCATGTTTAAGCAGAAAATGACAATCTGTTAGCTACAAGTCTTCTTCGAAGACATAAAATAAAGTATCTACACATTTCGAAAAGAAAGTTTGCAATTTCAAGTGCCAAATCATGTAAAAATGCACAACAGATTTGTAAACTGGTTTTGCTAGAAATAACAAAACGAACAATTCAGCAAACCAAAAACCATATTATAAATATATGCTCTTCTCCCCTAAAAACACATCATTTTAAATTTTACGTCACCCAGAAAAATAAAATGTTTCACAGCTTCCCTGGTCGCTTTCAGTAAAATTACAGTCTTGCCCGCTAGCAGCCGCTACTAGCCAGCTCTATATGCCCCTAGAATTTAAAATGACACCAAAAAACTTTTTCTTCCCTAAGCAATACATGATGGGAGCATTTTCTATACCACCACTTTCTTCCCTCACCATTGTGTGATTGGAACATCTGTTTTTCAAACTCTTTAAAAATTAACACTCTTTTTCTTAGCCACTAAACCGGATGGCAAACCCAATAGACACTTAATTATAAAACAACATAAAGTTAAATTTTTTATTGAGGCCCTTAACTAGAAGTAAAAACTCACCTAATTTAAATTCAATCCAAACATACAATTTCTAGTTTTCTAGCATCCAATTCCAATCCATTTTAAACACAATCACAAACCTACCAAATTATAAACCTGCAATTAGCACCAACGTAGTATCATTTTTACATTTTTTTCCCAGTATTCCATTTACAAACTTACAATTTCTAGTTTTCTTCCATTCAATTCACATTCATTTTAGACAATCACAAACCTAAAAAGTTATAAAAACATATACCTGCATTTAACACCAAAGTAGTATCATTCTCTAACAATACTGAATAATTTGTAACATACCTTGTTCCCTCTATATTCCACTTAAAATTTCTAGTTTTCTACAATCCAATTCTAATCTTTTTTTTTCTTTTTTTTATTCAAATTATAGTTATATTATAAATTCAAAAACAGAGACGATAATGGCAGGTAGACCAGCAACAAGTTGCGCCGCTACCCCTTCTGAATAGCAAACCCTACCCTGCTAAACACAAAATTCTGCCCCTTAACATGCGCGGTGTTACTGTTTACCACCTGCTAACCCGCTTGAGGAACCGGCAATATATAAAACAGAAACCTAACATTATATAAAACATATACCTGCATTTAGCACCAAACTAGTATCATTCTGACAATACTGAATAATTTGCAATATATCTTTCCCCACTATATTCCATTTACAAACTTGTTTAAACACTTCACGAGTCTCCGGATCATCTCGCCTTAAAAACCTCAGCAAATCCTTCAGATTATCTGTTCATCAATCACAACTCAATATTTTATAACCTAACAATAATTTTGTATTCAAATTAACTTACAACCGTAACGATTACCTAAACAATATTCTCCTGGAGTGTACCCGATCTGATTCTGGTCATTATCCTCTTCAATCGTACCTAAACCGCCGCATATGATCGATAAATTCTCCATCGAAAAGTTAGGTTTTAGATTTTCCGATCAGTTGATGTGATTCGACGAAAATGATATCGATTGATGGTAAATTGAAGAGTGATTTGATTTGATTTGATTTGATTATGATCGATGCGAAAAATGTTTGTTGAAAATGAGATTCAGTATTGGCTTTACAAAGGTTAGGGTTTGAGTTTCTGGCGCCAATTTCAACTTTTCGCGCCAAAAAGGTTTATGACGTGGGAGGATATGGTTGGTCAGTACCTACATCAGTTTTTAGTTTTGAGAAGTGTTAAGGCTCGTTTTAGGGGCTCTTTGGCTAAGCTTATTTTAGTGACATATTTACTTATTTATTTTTTAAAAAGTTAAAAGGTGTTTGGGTTGGTTTATTATATGAGAGGAATAAGTAAATAAGTCATTCCATCATGACTTATTTGCTTTTCAAATAAGCAAATAAGTAAATAATTCATTCCAATAAGCTTAGCCAAACAGCCCCTTAACATTGTGGTAGCCTTTGGTTTGAAAAAAATAGAAAGTGTAATGAAATGGATCATTCTGATAAAATGAAAAAAATATGTTTAGTTATCATGTGGTAATGGAATGGAGAATTCCAAAAGAACGTAATTTCTTCCAAATATAACAATTTCCATTACTTGATAACAGGGTGTTTTTCTTTCATTCCTTCAAGGAATGGAAAGAAATATATTCATTATTATTATTTTTATTATTAGTATTTGTATTTGTATTTATATTTATAATATTAATACTAATATTAATATATATCAAAAATTTTATTATTAATTTTTTTACCATTATTAATATTATTATTGAGTCAATTATATTTTTGTCGTTTTAATACAACTGTGCTTTGTTACCTCGTCTTTTTGGTTTATCAAATTGTATAAAGTAATGATTTGTTCTTTTTATATATGAGTAACCAAACATCACAATGGAATGGAATGATTCATTTCATCCCATTGTCCATTCCATTACATCGTCCATTTCATTACCACATACCAAACAGACCCTGTGTTCCCAAGTCTCATTAGTGGGAGTGGAAGGAAAAAGAATTAATAGAGAAAAGGTAGGAAAAGATGTATTCCCAAGTTAGGAGGAAAAGAAAAGTAAAGAACAATTTTACCATTATACCTTTAAACATAAAATATTTTCATTAGATATGAGGGTAATTTAGTAATTGATAAGATTTTCTCTCCTAATCTCTCCGATTTGGGAGGATAAATACGTACAAATTTTCTTCCCTTTTCCCTCCTTTCTACTCCCCTTCTATCATTAAAAAATCTCGAAAACATGGTTTTTTTCATATTTTCATTTTTTTTCTTTCCCTACCCCTGTTAAATGAGACTCGGGAACAGAGTGTAAAAGTTGTCTATTAGGGAGGAAGGAGGAAGACGCTTTACCTTAGTCCTGTTCAAACTCTCCTTGACCAACCATCATTAAGTGCTTAAAATACTCATTAGCTAATAAGGTGGTGTTTGTTTTTTCAGAAAAACCTCTTCTGGCCTCTTATGTCTATGTCGCGCAGATCACACGCAAAAGTTTAGCTCTACAGACCGTTTGTTTTTTAGAAGATATTTCATTAAAAATGTCTTCAAACCTCTACGCGTCCTCTTCCCTACGCAGACATGGTCCAATGTCTTCCCACCTCTTCCAACCTCTTCCAACCCTTCTAACCTCTTCTTCTTTCATAATCTCAAAACACAGACATCTCTTATCAAAACCTAGCACCTCTCCTCCACCCATGTCCTTCTCTCAACCGTCACCTCCACCTCCTCCGCCACCGCCGCCACCTCCATCTCCTCCGCCACCACCACCACATCTCCGTCACCTCCGTCGCTCCCACATAACAACCACCTCCCTTCTACACCCCAGTTGCATTCGCCGGTGTCGGTTGTTGGGTTCCGGTGTCGGTGATGGGTATTGCAGATCCAGGGGCGGGTAATTTTATGTGGGTTGTTGCTGTTTGTTGGAAAGTTCCTGTCGACATTGGTTGTGGGTGGTTGCAGATGAGGTGGTTGTGGTGGCTACGAGGAGGTGGTGGTGGTGTATGATGGTTATGGTGGTGGTTGTTTTTAGAGAGGGAGAGATGTGTTGTTTGCTTGCAGAAGTTAAAAAACAAACAGTCTTTTTCTTGCAGACTTCAGAGGTTTGGTCCACCTCTTCTGCTATAGATGTTTGCAGATGTGGTCTGCAGACTGCAGACGTTTTACCTCTGAATAAAACAAACAGCACCTAAGTGGTAGTAATGCCTATCCATGCCGCAAACTATCTTTTTTTTACTTTTCATTTAAATAAAGTCAAATGTTATATAGAAAATAAACTTCATTAAATTAAAATAAAAATACATAATTAAAATAAAAATACATAATTCAACACAAACGAATAAATATAAAATTAAAAAAATCCAACACACCGTCTTCCTCCTCGAAGTGCGGTAGATCTTGAGCTGCAATATGGATGAGAAGATCATTTTTAAGGTGATAATGCGTATCATAATCCATCAACTCCACAAGCATGCATCGTCAAAAACGGGTCCGACGATTGGATCCCTAATGTGGACCGGTGAGAACGCATGCCCCTCGTCCTTTAAGATCATATTGTGAAGTATGATGCACGTATACGTCTCGCTAATAATCTTGTTCACCGTAATAGCACGCATGGGTCTCCTGAGTATGCCCCATTTTCCTTTTAGGTCACCAAAAGGCAACTCCACACATTTTCTTGCTCCTTCTGGCAGTTACTTGAACTTCATTTCATTCGGATCGACTGCATATGGAAATGTTTTAGTAACACCCCGAAAATTTTCATCCAACTATGTGACGACACGTGTCCCAAATCTCTAAATAATCCCGACTATGTGGAAGGAGATGGACCGAATATGCCTAAATGGGAAAGATATAAAAGTCCAAGGACTAAAATAACAAAATGCCAAAATTCCATCTCCGGAGGTCCCTTACGGACCATAAGGTATACCCCTTACGGACAGTAAGGGGTTCAAACTAGTAAGGCGGTGAAAACACCCCTTACGGACCGTAACCTACTTCGTAAGGTCCGTAAGAAGTGCCCAGCGACAGCAAAATGGCAGCTGTCATTCTCTTGCTGGTCTATTGCCACTAATCTCGTGATTCTTACCACTTATCACCTCAATTCAACACCTGGAAGGACACTAAGCAAGTCCTTAACACGTGGGTGGACACTTGCCTTGGTTTGGTGACCTCTTGAGCACTTTAAATAGGTGTTCATGTAGAATACTTCACTCACACCTTCTCAATCTCACTCTAAACACTTATTGGAGCTTCTCTAGAGCTTATGAGCAATTCTATAGTGTCCTCAGTAGTCTTCAAGTCTAGTAAGTGTTTCTCTTTTGTTCAATTTCATTATTTTAACCAGTAATCAAATGAAAGTCAAACAGTTTGACTTTTCGTTTGACTTTTAGTTCTGACCACTATGGTCAAGTCAAAGTTCAATCCAAACTTTCCTACATGATCATAATAGTGTTGATATGATTCCCCTGTGATCATATCCTTCGACGATCACGTTTAATAGGCGAAATGATGAGTCGGACATATTATATCTAAAAAATTAAAACTAGTAAAATGTGCATTTTACGCTAATTGAACTTTAAACTATCAAAACCAAATGTTTTGACATCATAAGTTAAATGGGCTAATATAATATATTTTGACATACTCAACACATCATACTCAATTTAGACCTCAATTCTACATCGAAAGTTAAGCAGTTTGACTTTTGCTTTGACTTTCGATTATGACCCGTTTGGTCGACGTTAGAACCTGTTAAAACCCGACATTATGACCATATTAATATAGTGTATAACCCTCTAAAGTTATACCTCTTGTTCATGTCGTTTGGTAGGTCAAATGACAAGTCTTGTATATAAATAATAAAAAGAGCTAAATGCCATTTTAGTCTCTGTGGTTTGGGCTGTCACACCCCAACCGATGGCGGAAACATCGGGGCGCAGCACTAGGCGAATTAGATTGCTCAAGAGAATCCATAACAACTAAATTGCGACAATATTTAATGCGTTCATTATCCCATACTAATAAACAAATACAATCACATAAGCTGTCATGAATTTCATGCTCTCACAAACAATACGAATCCGACAACCTAGATTTTAGGTGTGTTTCTAGACTTCCTAGCTTGATTTGATGTAGACTGCGACTAAACCTGCAACATACTTTAAAATAACGTCAATACAAAAGTATTGGCGAGTATACAAGTTTTGATAGAGTAGCATAGTAGATAGAAAGTGTTGCGAATTACCACATACATAAACGAGATACACAACATATATACAAGACAGATACTACCAGCTAAGTCACTCGAGCTGCGATTGCGATTGCTATTCATCCTAACTAGACCCCGTTGGGTGCTATAGTACTATACTAGTTAAGGCGGGACGTCACAAGTAAAAGTCCTAGCACATATGTAACTAGCATCACGTGTCAATATGTAAGTCAGTCATTCGCAAGTGATAAAAAGTCTAAATAGTTGATTTGTTTCGATAAGGCGATTTTGATATAAACGTATGTTACACCCAAAAGTGCGATAAAAAGGGGTTCGAGTATACTCACAGTAGGTGTTCAACAAGTAAACATAACTTGATTGGATTGATTGAGAGCGCGCCTGAGTTAGCCTGATCATGGAACGATAATGTAAGCGTTGAACCGCGTGAAATAGTGCGTTGAGTGTGATGGTGGGTCGAAGGGTGGTTCGATCGGATGGCCATTCGATCGAATGGTCATTCGAGTGTGCTGTTGAAATGTTGAACTTTTGAAGTTTTCGTTGTAGTATAGATTAAGTCATTCGATCGGATGGTCATCCGGACGGACGACCGTTCGATCGGATAACTATCCGATTGAAAGCTTGTTAGTGTATAAAGAATTGGTCACCTGGTCGAATGGTCATTGGATCGGATGGTCATCCGATCGGATGGCCGTT
The DNA here is from genome assembly GCF_002127325.2 of Helianthus annuus. Classification (NCBI taxonomy): domain Eukaryota; kingdom Viridiplantae; phylum Streptophyta; class Magnoliopsida; order Asterales; family Asteraceae; genus Helianthus; species Helianthus annuus. Next base: position 70,371,633 of record NC_035439.2, read on the forward strand.
CGACTGGGCGATTTGTTTGTTTGAACTTTTGTGAAATTGTTTAAATGTTGGAAGCCATAAGTCATCCGTCCGGATTATCGTTCGATCGGATGTCAATCCGATCGGACGGCAGTCCGCTCAGCGACCTAATCATTTTGAAACTTGTAAAATTCGTTAAGTTAGGAAGTTTTGTGGTTTAACCGAGACGGTATGACAACGTATTGAACAACAGAAACCATACCAAGTCCAAGTCGTCCGATCAGATGGGAATCACCCCGTCTAATCAGTAACTGTTCTTGACGGAATTTCATGTTCAACCCGTTATGTCGGTTGTCTCCTTGATAGCCATTTGTTCTCGGACCGGCACTTCACTAAGGAATGAGTAGAAGGCCTGAACGAGCTCCAATTCTATCGGTTTTGAATAAAAAGTTAAGAAAGTTTGAAGAAAGGTTGAATCTAGTTGAAAATGTTTAGATTTAGGTGAAATAATCCCTTAGAAATGAGCTATTCTTTGGTGGAATGAGGTCACACTTTGGTGCTCATGAGAACTCATGATGACATCACCCTAAACAGCCCAAATCCACTGATTTCATGGTGAAAAGTTAAGTTTTGATAGTGAAATCGATGAGAAAATGTGTGCAGATCAAGAAAGTACAAGATTTGAGAGGAAAACTTACAAGAATTGTGAGAAATCGAGAGAAAATAGCTTGAGAACGTGCGGGTCAAATGAGGTTGTCACATCAACTGTTGTTGATGTGACAAGTGGGGTATTTATCGGTGAAAAGGGAGGAAAGTGGTGCAAGATGGGTCGGATGGCCATCCGTTCGGATGACCATTCGATCGAATGGTCATTCGATCGAAGGGCTTTGGCAAGTTGGTTTCCGACTTTTTGTTTCGGGCGTTGAGCGTTGCGATAGTTTGTTCACACATATCCATACATATGTATATTTATTATAATTAGTCATCAAAAGGTCGTATATAAGTATCCACATTTCCAAGTTTGCGATGCGATAATCGAGTTGTGCGTGATTGCGAGTGCGCGTTCGGGTCTGTGTTGCGTTGTGATGTGCGATTTAGCGTAGCGAAAGTATGCGTCATATGCGAAAATAGCGTTGTAAGCGGTATAGTTACATTATGATCTGAATCTCTGGTGCTAGGCGTAACGAGAGTAACGAGTAGTAACAACGCACAAACGTGCGGGTTGTTACATGGGCCATTTTGCCAATTTAGTCAAAAGGTTTCATTTTTCGTGTGTGAGTCCAAAAAGGTTTCCCCATTGTCATTTTAGTCCACTGGGTTAACTTCATCCATTTTTTCTGTTAACGAGAAGGCCATTTCGGTCATTTTATATGTAATTCTGATAACTAGAAGGGCAATTCGGTCATATAAAATGACCGAATTGCCCTTCCCGTTAACAGGCAAAATGGATGATGTTAACCTAGTGGACTAAAATGGCAATGTTGAAACCTTTTTGGACCCACAAGAGAAAAATGAAACCTTTGGACTAAACAAGCAAAATAGCCCAAACCACATGGACTAAAATGGCATTTAACTCTATTAAAAATGACAACAATGCCCTTTTTCGTCGTAAAGACTAAATAAATGGTTTTAAGCTAAACTAAATAACATTCTGACTTTCTAACAGAATGTATAATGTTATAAAATAGGTTTTGACACCTAGGACTTGTCATAGACCCAACCGACCTTTTGAACCCGCTTATACGCGCATAAGTAGTTATACAAACCTAGTTCGCATAAACTAGGCGTAACAGGTCTAAATATTTCAAACCACTTTAAAACCGAATGTACGGTTAAATAACCTTTATCCAATGAGTCATTGCACTAGGATAGGTATAAACCACATTCTATCTGGTCTACGCTTAATCTAGCGAAACCAAACCTATTCCTAAGTAGCAGGTCAAGTCTAAGGAACTTACCTGTGACCCGTATACATTCTAACGGATAACTAATTCTATTCATTCTGGACTATAGAACCACCCAGATAATCGGACTTGGGTCAATAATACTTAGACTTGCGGCTTTTGCTAAACTAAAATCGTTATCGGTTGGAAGCTAGTGGTGTGCGTTAAGCGTGATATGATTTTATTAATATTTTAAGTTTGTTTTACGCATTAGTAAAGTTTTAAATTTATAAAACATGATATTGTACTAACACTAAACACACACTAGGGCAAGTGCACCCATCGCGAGCGTAGTATAGTGTTGGTAAGATACCGAGGTCGTCCAAGGACACAAGAGCTTTTAATAGCAGTTTATTGTCAACGTCTAATCGATCTAAATTTTTTTGAAAAGAGTTTTTAAACATGAAAATAAATCTAAAAATTAAAAGATAAATAAAATGAAAAACAAATAGACAAGATAGAATCACTTGGGTCCAACACATCTTTAATGTACCCTTTGATGATTTTCGCACTTTTGGACTTTTTAAGAGATTATCTTAGTTATAGTAGTAGGCCCCTCTTTTGAAGGTGATGTTACCCTCAACCCAGTGGTTTGAGTCAGCAGGGATACAATCCCAATGGGTCAAAACATTAAAAGATAATTAAATAAGTTATTAATGCAAAAAGTGGTAGGCTCCTCTTTTGAAGGTGACGTTACCCTCGGCTAAGTGGTTTGAGTCAGCAAGGATACAATCCCAAGAAGCCGGTTTAATGTTTGAATAGTAGTTTACATATGAGGGGTTCAAGCTATTCGCACCCCCGCCATCCAATACCTTTGGGGCATTGAAGGAGGTCCTAGCAAGCTTGAACTAAGTCCTCGCAGGATCTATACACTAAACGAGATAACAACTTTACCAAACCACCCTTCTAACCCCCCTTCCAGGTAGTTAACGCACTTTATATAGACCGTAAAGACATGAATGAGCAAATCAATGACATCATGAAGAAATGGTAAAGAAAATTCACTTTCAATATAAGAAACTAGTTATTAAAGTCATTAATACATACCCAATTAAAAAGTGCCGAAAAATTAAAAATCAAAAGTAATACATTAAAGACTTGTCTTCACCAAGTGATGTAAGAGATTAGCCAAGCATGGCCTTTGATTGACAAGAACTCTTACGATCAATCTTGGATCACGAGACTACTACACACTCTAAAGATGAAAGATGGATGATGGTGGTGGGTGTTGGTGTTGTAGTGGTGGCAAAGTGAGAGAGAAGTGGTTTGCCAAGGGATGCCTTTGAAGTGAACCAAGCACCCCCATTTATAGTCAGAACAGTGCCCCGGCCACGGCCCCGTGTCCAGTGAGCACGGCCCGTGGCCAGCTTCTTCTCTTCCTTCATTAATTGCAACTATTAGCAGAGGGCCCCACACGACCCCGTGGCTTCTGGACACGGCCCCGTGGTTAACTCTTTGTTGTACTATCAAGATTCTGCAAATCTAAGAGTTGACCACGCCCCATGGTGAGCTAGGCACGACCCCATGGTGGGCGTAGAAGCTTATGTAGTCTTTGTCTTTTTGTAGGAGGTCTGACCATGGCCCATGCCTGGTTGGGAACGGCCCCGTGGTCAGTTTCTGTCTTCTTGTTTTTGTCTTGGTAGATGCTGCCGAGGGGTCAGGCATGTCACGTTATTCCTTCTTCTTGTATTTATGTTGGTTTTTGGCTGCTTATTTGTTCCTTTTGTTCTTTTAAGCTCATTTGGTCCTGTAAATTCAAAAGGAAGAAAGAAACGCGCTTTTTCCAATATTAGTACTAAAAAGGTTGGTTTTATGCCTTAACTGATGTAATTTATATGTTGCATTTTGTACACATCACTAGCAAAAGGTAAATACTCTTAACTTATTTTATTTTTAAACTTGGGGTATGACAAATATGCCACTTGGAGCGGGTATTATAAAAATGAGCCCTGAGATCTGCTTATAAATATAATAACTTGGTTTAATCTGTATTACTTGATAACTGAAACACATGGGGGTTAATGGTACCGTGTCCGGGCGTCCCGACTCATAAACTATCATGGCCATACTAAATAACGCGCCGGGGTAGGCATACTGACTATAAGACGCGTTATTAAACTTGGTGTGTACCTTAATCATTATAGCACTGGAAATGACCGGCTATGATTTCTGGTTCCCGACTGTATGACAAGTATTGTAAAACTGGTGACAATAATAAACCCCAAGAAATACTAAATGACTACCCATGGGTTTTCTCTATATACTAAACCATTTTTGAAAAACTATTTTCAAAAACGAGTCGGTTACTTGTATTTACCAGCGAAAGCTGACGTATTTTCAAAAGATTGAACCGCATGTACCGAACCTTGATACTAGACTGGGAATCTGGGTCGGCTATGATAAAAGCTTTGGAATTTGCAACCCCTAGCTTAAAGGTCTATGATGTCTAAAGCTCTTTTTATATTGTTCCCGCCTGTGGGCATGTACTCGAACGCTTGTATAAATATTTATATATATTCAAGCTTTTATTATTAAATACTTTTACTCAATACTTCTCTTGCATACATGTAAATTGTGATACTGTTATCCAATTGTCACGCTTAAACCCTACCTTTTCGAGCCCACCAGAAATCGGGGTGTGACAGTTTTCACAAACTTTGACCAAGTAGGGTAGATCCCATCGATTTAATAGTATCCTCATTTGTATGTATGTCCATTAACTTGAAATGGACCCTTAGGTGTGGTTCCATTCCATTTAGTGAGAAATATTGGAGACAGTTGGAGAAAATTGATGTCGTTTAGTGAATCGAGAGGTCCATAATACGCATGCCAAAACTATAAATCTTGTGACACGACCGCTTCGACCATGACCATTGGGTATTCATTATCACCTCTCATATACAGGCCTTGTAATGCTATAGGAAACATCCTCAACACAAGATGCGTACAATCAATGCTACCTAACATCTCGTGAATGTGGTGTTTTTCCTCATGGTTTTTGTTTAAATTCGCTACGTATGTGCTTGTCGGCCTAGGCATGAACTCATCGTCGTGTTGGAAAAAGAACACTGAAGGCATTCTCGTGAAGTCCTTTCAGACATTTGTAAATACTCGTCGTTCTCATCGGGAGTATTACCGATCGCGAGTTGTTTAATGGCGAATGTAACTTTTTGTATCGCCGTAAAACTTTTTTTAAGCCGCACATCATATCTCTTTTAAAACCAAGGATATTGTGTTTCAATATAACCAACAATTTTAAAGAATAATCATTTCGACATACGAAAACGGTATTTGAATGTTTCATTATCATACTTTGGTTCATCAACAAAATAATTGTTCATAAGATTTTCTTACCTTGTATACGATCATGTTTGACGATTTTTTTGAATGGCCGATGACGTTTCCGTGTCTTTCGCTTCGCATTCCTCAAGCTTCTCAAGGAAATAAAGTAGGATACGATCAGTTGAAAATCGTTTTCGTAATTGTTTTGGTCAAAAATCAGACAAGGATAATGCAACCAAACTCTCCGTTACGGGGTATGATGCTTGAATTGGTAAACAACAATGAGGATCACTCAGAAATGAATTGCACAAGTGACACAAAGGTTTGTACGAGGAAAAAGCCCTTGATCAATGAATGATCTCCGGCATAAAAAACCTCGGGTGATGGAAACTACCGATCACCAACTCAAATTAAACAATAATTCTTTTACAACTTCGGATGATAGCGTGCTAGGTACAAGGATCACTATAGTGTATCGTGTAGAAATGTATGAAAACTGCTAAGCGTTTTGCTGTAAGATGATGAGTGCAGTTGTACGAGTGTGTGTAGCCAAAATTAGCCAAGTGTTCTAAAAATAGCCCGCTATCCCCTTTAAACATAGAAAATATCTAGCCTAACTAACTATCCGCATTTCGTGCCTTCTCCCCACGTTCTCCACAACGTTCACAATGGTCAAGCACGTGCAGAATTGAAGGGAATATGCTCCAGGAATATCGCCATGACCAGGGCCAAGCCGGTACTCCTGCAAAACAATACCGAATTCAAAGTGAACAATCGTTAGTATAAGGATCCTTAGGATGATCCATGATCCTGATCCTGAAGCACTTCTGAGGATCACTATCTGTCACAGAAGTAAGGATCACCAAATAGGATAACACTTGAGGATCACAGTTCATTAGGAAATCCTCCCTTAACAATTGCCCCCAAAATATAAGGAGTGATTATGTAAAATAAATGAGTTATATTTTGTTGATCTTATCCGCAACAAACTAACGGATATATAGCCGTTAAAATCGAACTATCCGTTGCAATCCTGACGTCACTGAGGTGACTTACCCTGCAAGATCATGATTATAAATAGGAGTTAGAGATAGGATCAATTTGCATTTAAATCTAAGAGAAACTCCCTTTAAATTCTCATCCGAAGATCGATCAGGTATTCTCTTCTCCTCTTCTTCCTTCTCTTACTCTGTTTTACTTCTTTTATCATCATCTCGTCGAAAATGATGCTCCGGAACTCTCCCGCTAAGGATCACCAGAAGAACAGCCCTCTGAAAAGTCAAGGGATCATCAAAGATTCCGCAAAAGAACGTTGTTGTTTCACTGATCCACAGATCGATAGAATCCGTTATTGCTTCCCAGCGAACACCGTATTCAAATCCTTTGATCCCACTGCTTTGAGTGATCATGTTTCTGAAAATTGGGTTGCCTTTCCTGTTACCCCGTTCACCATAGGCTATACCTATCCTTTTCCAGCCTTTACCCAATCCTTCTTCTCTCTTACTGGCATTTCTTATATCCAAGCTATGCCAATGATCTGGAGGGTTTTGTGTACCCTTGAGAGGATCATTGAGCAGGAGGGGATTGACCTAGGAATGTCAGAGCTGGCCGAGATGTATGATCTCACTACCTTTGGATCCCACCGATACTTGTTCAAACGTAAGCCTGGTGAAGAACACCCAATTTTTAAAGCCACCAAGAACGACACCAACTGGAAACGACGTTTCTTCTTCGTCAAAAGAGATTCTATCCCCAATGGAAAGGATCTACCGAGAAAATGGGTCACCCATGGTAGGATAGAGGATCCTGAGAAAGATCTTCAGACAGTCTTCTATTTGTATAAGGATCACTAACACCCTTTTGTTTTTTGTTATTCAGCTGTTACTGTCTCACACCTCATACCGTCTCCTGCTACCAAAGAAAGGCTTGCTGCCTTTAGAAGACTCAGTCCTGAAACAAGATCATTCAAGACAATCACCCAGGATTCACAAGAGGTATCCTCAGGCTCAGTCACAATGTCAAGTAAGTATCCTGTTTTTTGTATAGTTAAAGATTTGAATAAATAGTTAAATAGAAATAGGATAAGGATACTTATCTTGCTTTGATTGTGCAGGTGCTGGAAAAGCTTCACGATCCACCTCCAAGTTCAGCGTGACCGATTTGGATAACGTGCGATCCACCAAGAAAAAGCTTCCCGCTAGCTGTTAGGGAGGATTTTCTAACAATTAGTGATCCTTACTTGTTATCCTAATAGTGATCCTTACTTCTGTGACAGATGGTGATCCTCAGAAGAGCTTCAGGATCAGGATCATGGATCACCCTAAGGATCCTCATACTAACGATTAGCTGTTTATGTTTCGTATTGTTTTGTAGGAGTAATAAGCTTAACTTGGTCTTGGCAACGTTACTATGGAATATTCCACGGGTATTTCGCACACGTTTGAATGGAAATGGACGTTGTGGAGAACGTGGGAGCATGGCACAAAAGTCGGACAGTTTGTTAACTTAGTTAGCTTTTATTTTTAAAGGGGTGACGAGCTATTTTTAGAACACTTAGCCATTTTCAGTTACATACACTCTCGTACAACTGCACTCTCGAAGCTTTCAGCAAACACTTAACAGTTTTCACACACTTTTACACAATTAACCATAGTGATCCTTGTACCTAGCTCATCACTATCCGAAGTTGTAAACATTTATTGATTTATTTGAGCTTGGTGATCGGTAGTTTCCATCACCCGAGGTTTTTTATGCCGGAGATCATTCATTGATCAAGGGCTTTTTCCTCGTATAAATCCTTGTGTTGTTTGTGCAATTTACATCGAAGTGATCCTTATTATTGTTCTTCATTTCAAGCATCATTCCCCGTAACTAAGAGTTTGGTTGCATTATCCTCATTAGATTTTTGACCAAAACAGTTTGGCGCCCACCGTGGGGCAATTGGTGCTTCATTCCTAAGAAACTTTTCTGTTGGTGATCATCCCGGTTCATTGCATACAAGTACATGGCTTCATCATTGAAGAATACCTCTACTGCAATGTCTGCGGTCAATTCGTCTCAGGGCATTCCACCTTTGCCTCCACCACCTGCTGGGTCTCAGAAAAATGCTGAGAAGAAACCAACTCCTATTTTCTCCAAACCTCCAACTTCTTCTGCTTCTTACACTCCCACTACTAGTGACATGTTTACTTTGATTTTGCAGATGAAGGATCATATACAACAACAGGATAAGACCAACGAAAGGATTCTCAAAGAAATCGGAGATCTCAAGAAACAAAAGAAAGCGGCAGAGTATCATTCCCCACTGGTGCCCAGATCTTTGAATTTTGATACTCCGGTGATTACTTCTCAGCCATCGGTGGTTCCAGATGTTCAATATGTGGGTGGACCAAAAGGAGTGCACTACGGATCAGCAATAGTGACTCAGGCATCAGGTTCATATTTCCAGCCAGCAGGATCCTATCCTCAGCATATGGGATCCTTCATGAATTCAGGAGGATACCCAGGAGCGCAGCAGAATCAAGGATCTTCCTTTGTTCCAGGATCATCCCAGGTTCAGGGATCTTCCTTTGTTCCAGGATCATCCCAGGTACAAGGATCCTCCTTCGTCCCAGGATCATCCCAGGTACAAGGATCCTCCTTCGTCCCAGGATCATCCCAGGTTCAAGGATCCTCCTTCGTCCCAGGATCATCCCAGGTTCAAGGATCCTCCTTTGTCCCAGGATCATCCCAGGTTCAAGGATCCTCCTTTGTTCCAGGATCGTCCCAGTTTCGGGGATCCTTCCAGATGCCAGGATCCTTGAGGAGTTTGCAAACAGGAAGTTCCGATGTCCATAAAGGAGATTTTATTCAGATGCAGACCATTGCTTCTACTGGTCCTTCCATCATTCCAGAGTCCCAGAAATATGGATTCACATCCGGTGTTCCTAATTTAAACCCGATGGGAGGTAACACTTTTAATAATTCTCTCACCACTAACCATGGATTCATGCAGGATACAGGTATCAACCATGCCATGGCCAGAGAGTTGCAAAAATTGAAGGATATGATATCAAGTGTTCCAGGAGTGGTCAAACCCATCCCGGAGATTGCAGATGGAAGCCATAAGATATCTCATTTTGCACCACCAATTTGTGATGCTGAGATACCCAAAAGGTTCCACGTGCCAACCATGAAGCTGTATGATGGCTCGACGGATCCTGAGGAACACATAGCACAATACAGGGAGAGGATGGAGATCAATCCAATTCCAGAAAGGTTAAAGGAAGCATGCCTATGCAAGGGATTCGGATCCACTCTTACTGGATCAGCTCTCAAATGGCTGCTAAGTCTTCCCCCTTACTCTATTACCTCATTTGCTAATCTAGTTAACTTATTCAATAATCAGTTTTCTTGTAGTAGAAAATTTGAACGATTAACTAGTGATCTATATAGGATAACCCAGGGTCATAATGAATCATTAAGGGATTACATTACCAAATTTAGTAAAGAATCCTTAGACATTCCCAACTTGGATATAGCCACGGCTGTTGAGGCCTTCAAAATGGGATTGCTTAGGGATTCCTTGTTCTATGATGATCTTGTTATGACACCATGCAGGAACTTAGATGAGGTAAGAACCCCGGCACTCAGGTTCATCCGGCTAGAGGATGACAAGAGGATCCAGGAGAGATTAGCAGGATCCTCAAAGCAAGAGAAGAAAGGATCCTCGTTCAAGAATAACAAGTTCAGATCCTATAATAGATCTGATAACCAGAACGTGCATGCTGTTGATCAGGAAGAGGATGATGAGGATTAGACATCTGTGGTACATCCTTCTCAGCAGCTAAAAGGCATGCAAAGGAAGCTAAAATGGATAGTGGAGAAAGACCTGTTCGAACATCAAGTGTCTCTGAAGGAAAAGTCATAACCTTTGATGAGGATGATCGTGTTGATATCCAGGATCCTCATCACGATGGTTTAGTTATTACTATTTTCATTTCTAACCATTTTGTCCGCAGGATCCTTATTGACGGAGGAAGCTCAGTGAACATTATCCAACTTGATGTTCTAAAGAAAATGGGTATCCCTGAATCAGATATCATACCAAGATCCTCCGTGCTCGTGGGATTTAGTGGCGAAACTAAGAATACCCTGGGGGACATTAAACTCCCAATATACATAGAAGGCCTACATTCTTATCAAAAATTTTGTGTTGTTGACTGTTTATCTTGTTGTAATGTTATTCTTGGCAGGCCCTGGATACACGATATGAAAGCAGTCCCATCTACCTACCATCAATGTGTGAAGCTCCCTAGTCCTTGGGGAATAGTCAAGATTGACAGTGATCAGCAGGAGGCTAAGAACTGCTACACTTCATCGATGAAACCAGCCTCGAAGTCAAAGGGAGCAATAGCAATCAAAGTATCCTCCAAGGGATGTCTTGGAGGCAAGAGAGCAGGATGTGGTAGAAATCCTCATGGATCCTGATGATCCTGAATCCAGAATCTATATCGGATCGGGGATCCTTGGCAAAATGAAAGAAGATCTCGTATCAGTCCTCAAAAGAAGGAAGACTACCTTTGCATGGAAACACGAGGATATGACAGGTATATCTAAAGATATTATAACTCATAAACTTGGCATTGACAGGTCATTCAAACCAATCCATCAAAAAAGGAGGAAGTTTGCACCCGAAAGAAATGCCATTATCCAGGAAGAGGTAGAGAAATTGCTCCGGGCAGGTATGATTAGAGAGGTCAAGTATCCAAGATGGTTGGCCAATGTGGTTGTTGTTCAAAAGAAAAATGGAAAGTGGAGGGTATGTGTCGATTTCACAGATTTAAATAAGGCATGTCCCAAGGATCCTTTCCCATTACCTCACATTGACTCCATGGTGGATGCAACGGCGGGTCATGAACTGTTGACTTTTATGGATGCTTCATCTGGATTTCAACAAATTCAGATGGAACCATCTGATCAAGAGGATACGGCTTTTATGACTCCAACCGGTTTATATTGTTATATTGCTATGCCATTTGGATTAAGGAATGCAGGTGCAACATATCAAAGGCTGGTGAATATGATGTTCAAGGATCAGATTGGACAAACTATGGAGGTTTACATAGATGATATGGTGGTAAAGTCCATAAAAGCTGAGGATCACCTAAGGGACTTGGAGGAAGCATTTGATATCCTTGACAGATATAGCATGAAACTTAATCCTTCAAAGTGTCACTTTGGTGTTAAAGCGGGTAAATTCTTAGGATACATGGTGACTAAGAGAGGCATTGAAGCTAGCCCGGAACAGATCAAAGCCTTAGTGAATATCAAATCTCCTGCCAATGCTAAGGATGTCCAAAGGCTAACAGGCAGGATAGCAGCTTTGAACAGATTTATATCCAAATCCTCAGAGAAGTGCAAAGAATTCTATGATATCCTAAGGAAGAACAAGAAATTTGAGTGGACTGAGAAGCATGAAAATGCCTTAAGAGCTCTCAAAGATTACCTATCCTCAGCCCCGGCCTTGATGAAACCAGAAAAAGGCGATGTGCTATCCTTGTATCTAGCAGTATCCTCAAAAGCAGAAACCAGAGATGTCAGGAAGGATGGCTAAGTGGGCAGTGAAGCTTAGTGCCTATGATATAAGATATGAGCCTAGGACAGCCATCAAATCCCAAGCATTGGCCGACTTTGGGGCTGATTTCAGTAGTGATTTACAAAAAGAAGCTGAGTTAGAAGTCCAGCAGCTAGAGGAGACCAAGGATCCTTGGATACTCTATACTGATGGATCCTCAAACGTCAAAGGCACAGGGCTTGGTATACTACTAAAATCGCCATAGGGGGACATAATACCCCACTCTATAGCTTGTGAGTTCCAAACCACTAATAATGAGGCCAAGTATGAAGCCTTAATTGCTGGTTTGCAAATTGCTAAGCATATGGGGATCAGGTACCTTGAGGTACATGTAGATTCATTATTAATTACAAATCACTTTAATGGATCCTATACTGTTAAAGGTGAAAAGCTAACCAAATATTTAGAGATAGTCAAAGAGTTGGCACTCTCTTTTGTTTTCTTTAGTTTGACACAGGTACCAAGGGAAGAAAATACAGAAGCTGATGCATTGGCTAACTTAGGATCATCTTTGAAGATCCCGGAGGATATAAGAATCCCCATTATCCATATCTTGGCTCCTGCCATCGAGGATCATGTGGCCATGGAAATAGGGGAGGATTCTGCAATTATCCCTAGTGAGGATACTCAATCTTATTCAGGATCAGGATCATGGATCTCACCAATCATGAGATACTTACAACACGGAGAGATTTCTACGGGAGAAAATCCTAGGCCTTTCAAAATTAAGGTATCTCAATTCACAATCTTAAATAATATGTTGTATAAGCGATCTCTTGCAAGACCATATTTAAGATGCATTGAGGATCCTGAAGTCCAAGAAGTTTTAAAAGACTTCCATGAAGGAGATTGTGGAAACCACACTGGGGGCAGGGCATTGTTCTCAAGGATCCTAAGGACAGGATACTACTGGCCAACTATGAAAAGGGATGCTGTGGAATATGCTAAGAAGTGTGATCCTTGTCAGAGACACAGCAATATCCTTCATCAGCCGGCTGAATTTCTACATCCTATATCCTCCTCTTGGCCATTTATGAGATGGGGCATGGATATAGTTGGTAAGCTCCCTAAGGCACCTGGTGGAAAAGTGTTCATGCTAGCCCTGACGGATTACTTCTCCAAGTGGATAGAAGCTGAAGCTTTTGCCCAAGTCAGAGAAAAGGAAGTTATATCCTTCATTAAAAGAAATATTATAACTAGATTTGGTATTCCTTCTGAAATTATATGTGATAATGGTTCCCAATTTATTGGGGGCAGAACTACTAACTTTTGTGACAGCTGGGGGATTAAGATGATAACATCAACACCAGTCCACCCACAAGCTAATGGTCAAGCAGAATCATCCAACAAGATCATCATCAACAATTTGAAGAAGAAGCTTGGATCCAAGAAAGGGAAATGGGCAGAAGAACTACCTTATGTGCTTTGGGCTGATAGGACAACCCCTAAGAATGCTACTGGTCAAACACCATTCTCTTTGGTATTTGGGGCAGAATCAGTGATCCCAACAGAAATGGTGGTTCCAACTGCTAGAACAAGTACCCGTGATCTTGAGGAAAATGATGAGAACTTGGCTCAAGACCTGGATACTATTGAGGAAATCAGGGATCTGGCTAGGATAAGGATGGCCAGTTATCAATAAAGAATGGCTGGTGCTTACAACAAAAATGTCAGGATCAGGAAATTTCAGATTGGTGATATGGTATTAAGGAAAGCATTTCAGAATACCACCAATCCTGCTGATGGAAAATTGGCACCAAAATGAGAAGGCCCTTATTTGATTGAAGCTGAAGCAGGAAATGGGGCATATAGATTGCTGACCATGGAAGGTGATTTGTTACCAAGAGCTTGGAATGCTGTCCATTTGAAGAAATATTTCATGTGAGCAGGATCCTCATGGCACAGATGATCCTTACATTAGGGGTATCCTGGAATGTTCCTTAAAGCATCAATGATCCTTACTCTGGTAACGTCCTAATCTTGAACTATTTCATTTCCTTATTTTCTCATATAAGGATAAGGATCATGTGTCCTTTATCCTTATCTCACATGATTCTGAGTTTTGAAAGTTCAGGTATCCTTAGCAAAGCGTTTATTATCTACAGAAGCAATCCAGTTCCTTCGGTTTAACCCCAGTTATTTGGGCTTGACCCCAGTTCCGCCTGTAGCGCATGATGATCCTGGTATAGTTCAAGGCAGTGGGACCAGTACTCGCTTTAGGGGCTGATAATTCCATTGTACTGGCTATACCTAGGATCCTACGTATAATGGTAGACGTACCATACATCCGTTCCTAAGGTTTCTAACGTTTTCACGTTAGCTAAGGTTTTGGCATTGTCATGTCACTAAGTTTGGATAGTCGCCAGTTAGGGCCATACTCCAGTTTACAAACGATCCTTGGGCTTGTCCCCAGTTATCCTTGGGCTTGTCCCCAGTTATCCTTGGGCTTGTCCCCAGTTGCTAACTCTTGTCTTATGTTGGCTTAGTCCCAAGTTATGCTCTATTTCAGGTCCTTGAAGTTAAACAACTAGGGATCCTTGATCCTTAATTATCTCTATGGTTTATCTTGTAATTGTCCTGATTATGGTACTAAGGGTTAGGATCCTAACTTGGATCCTCAGGTATGATCCTTAACTATTTTTAATTCTATTCGTTGTTTATTTGAATAACCTTTGAAATTTGACAACTAAACTTATGATCCTTAAAACATATACTACTTTTTGGGATTTTTCAACTATAGGATATTTGATCATGGATCATATCCTAAATGTTTTCAATCTGACTTATTCAAAATTGCTTATTTAATAAGTACATCAAAACAATTGAGAATTAAAGGAACTAAAAGGATAATAACACAAGATAAGCGACAAAAGATTAAGATTTTATTTATTAACAAAAAGACTAACCCTTCAAAGGTTGTCAAAATTACCTACTCCGAGCATCTACCAGCAATACGTGGCCCATCCGCTGGGGTAGGTAAAGGGTGTCCATGATAATAGGTTCAAAGTAGTGCAGGAATATAAAGGCGGCAGGATCACAATGGCTTCATCCCCCAAACAGAGGATCCCTCCACCATTTGCAATCCTACCTATTGTCTGAAGGATCCTAGATCCTTAAACCTAAAACTATTGTTCGAAATACAAACCATTAAATTGTTCAACAAACAACCATCAAACAAAAAAAATTGGGCTCCGGCTATGTCTAGAAGTTTCCATCATCGCCCAATCATGCAGCCTAGACCTTCACTGCATCACCACCTCTAGCTTCTCCACCTTGATCCTTGCCACTGCCTCCAGCCTCAATTGTCAGGATCTCCTCAGCCTCCTCATCATCCTCCAGATCAGCTAGCCTTGCCTTCCACCCTTCAACATCCCAGCTGCTTTTGTCGAAGTTAGGATCCTGGGCTTCCTGAGCCATCTGCAGTTTTGTCTTGTACATGGTGATAGCAGCAGAGACCTTTGCACCTTCTACGATTTCATGCTTCTCGTAGTCGATGTCAATCAGGATTTTGGCTGTCTCGTTCCTAGCAGCTTGGAGGGCTTTTTCAAGATCAGCGATCTTAAGATCCTTGAGCACGACAACCTGTTGGAGATCAGCGATCTTCTCATCCAGCTTCTCAACGCTCCCCCACGTAGTCCTCAATCTCAGAAAATTTCTGCGAAGAAGTCAAGGCAGTTCCAGGTCAGGTGATCCTCAAATATATGAGCAGGATATATGGTCAGGATATGTAAGCAGAACCAGTGATCCTTACCTCGTTGAAGTATTCGAGGAACTGTTGGCGGAGCAGGGGCAGGCCTTGTAGGTCCTCAGCTTCAGAACTCTTTCTCTTCTTGCCACCCCTTCCTTTGACGGGTGCCTTGGGGATGGAGACGCTCGGGCTTGCAGTGGCCTTCTTCTTGGATTTGACGGTGTCAAGATCAGCCATACCAAACTTGGAGGCAGCTTTTGAGGATTTTCCAGCACCTATACGTTCAAAACAAGATAAGTTATCCTTACCCTGTTTATATTTAACTATTTATTTAAATCCTAAATTATACCAAGAACAGGATACTTACTTGACATTGTGACTGAGCCTGAGGATATCTCTTGGGAATCCTGGGTGTTGGTGTTGAAAGTTCTCGTTGCAGGATCAAGCCTTTTGAAAGCAGCAAGCCTCTCTTTGGCAGCAGGTGATGGGATGAGATGTGAAACAGAGATAGCTGCACATCAGAAATAAAAAAGGGTGTTAGTGATCCTTATGTGAGAAGAAAATCGTCTGGTGATCCTTATCAGGATCCTCTATCCTACCGTGGGTGCACCACTCCCTGGGCAGATCCTTTCCGTTTGGAATGGTGTCTCTTCTGACAAAGAAGAAACGCCGCTTCCAGTTCATGTCATTTTTTTGTAGCTTTGAAAACAGGGTGCTCTTCACCAGCTTTTCGTTTGAATAAGTAGCGGTGGGATCTGAAGGTAGTGAGATCATACATCTCCCCCAGCTCTGACATTCCAAGATCGATCCCTTCTTGCTCGATGATCCTTTCAAGGGTGTATAAAACCCTCCAGATCATCGGCATAGCCTGGATGTAGCAGATGCCGGTGAGGGAAACGAAAGATTGGGTGAATTGAGGGAAAGGATATGAGTATCCTATCATGAAAGGGGTGACCGGGAAAGCTACCCAAGTCTCAGAGATGTAATCACTCAAGGTAGTAGGACTGAAAGGTTTGAAGAAGGTATTCACCGGAAAACAGTGCCAGATTTTGTCAATCTGAGGGTCAGTGAAGCAACACCTCTCTTGTGGGGAATCCTTGATGATCCCTGTTAGGGCAGGATTTTTAATGACCTGTGATGCTTACCTGATATCCTAATAATGATCCTTGTTTCCGTGGCAGATAGTGATCCTCAGAAGAACTTCAAGATCAGGACAATGGATCATCCTAAGGATCCTCATACTAACAATTGTTCTCTTTGAATTTAATGTTGTTTTGCAGGAATTACGAGTTGGACCTGGTCTTGGCAACGTTATTAAGGAATCTTTCACGCTAATTTCGCACATGCATAACCAGAAATAGACGTTGTGGAGAATATGGAAACTTAGCACAAATTACGGGCAATTAGTTAGGCTAAATTTACTTCTGTTTCTAAAGGGGTAACGAGCTAGTAGTTAGGTGACTTACCTAAATTCAACCACACACACTTATATAAAGGGCACTCTCGAGCATTTGGAGAAGAGAACACATTTCTTACACGCTCTAGCATACTACACCATAGTGATCCTTGTACTTAGCTCGTTACCATCCGAAGTTGTAAACATTGTTTATTATATTGAAGTTTGGTGATCGGTAGTTTCCATCACCCGAGGTTTTTTATGCCGGAGATCATTCATTGATCAAGGGCTTTTTCCTCGTATAAATCTTTGTGTCACTTGTGCAGTTTACATATAAGTGATCCTTTTCTTTATTCATCATTACAAGCATCATTCCCCGTTAACAGAGAGTTTGGTTGCATTATCCTTGTGTGATTTTTGACCAAAACAGTTTGGCGCCCACCGTGGGGCAATTGGTGCTTCATTCATAAGAAAGTTTCCCGTTGGTGATCATTCCGGATCGTTGCATACATGGCTTCATCGTTGAAGAATACCTCTACAGCGATGTCTGCAGTCAATTCATCTCAGGGCATTCCACCTTTACCTCCACCACCTGCTGGATCTCAGAAAAATGCTGAGAAGAGACCTACTCCCATTTTCTCTAAACCTCCATCTTCTTCTGCTCCAACTTCTTCTATTCCCAGTACTAGTGATATGTTTACTTTGATTTTGCAGATGAGGGATCGTATTCAGCGGCAGGATGAAACTAATGACAGGATCCTCAAGGCAATCAGAGATCTCAAGAGACAAAAGAAAACGGCAGAGGATCATTCTCCACTGGTGCCCAAATCTTTGAATTTTGATACTCCGATGATTACTTCTCAGCCATCAGAGATCCCAGACATTCAACATGTGGGTGGATCAAGAGGAGTGCACTTCGGCTCAGCAATAGTGACTCAGGCATCAGGTTCATATTTCCAGCCAGCAGGATCCTATCCTCAGCATATGGGATCCGTCGTGAATTCAGGAGCCTACTCAGGAGCGTAGCAGGTTCAAGGATCCTCCTTTGTTCCAGGATCATCCCAGGTTCAAGGATCTTCCTTTGTTCCAGGATCATCCCAGGTTCAAGGATCCTCCTTTGTTCCAGGATCATCTTAGGTTCAAGGATCCTCCTTCGTTCCAGGATCATCTCAGTTTCAGGGATCCCTCCAGATGCCAGGATCCTTGAAGAGTTTGCAGACAGGAAGTTCAGATGTCCATCAAGGAGATTTTATTCCAATGCAGACCATTGCTTCCACCGGTCCCTCCATCCTCCCAGAGTCCCAGCAATATGGATTCACATCCAGTATTCCTAACTTGAACCCAATGGGAGGTAACACTTTTAATAATTCTCTTACCACTAACCATGGATTCATGCAGGATGCAGGTATCAACCATGCTATGGCCAAAGAACTGCAGAAACTGAAGGATATGATATCAAGTGTTCCAGGGGTGGTCAAACCTATCCCGGAGATTGCAGATGGAAGCCATAAGGTATCTCGTTTTACACCACCAATTTGTGATGCTGAGATACCCAAAAGATTCCATATTCCAACTATGAAGCTGTATGATGGTTCAACGGATCCTGAGGAACACATAGCACAATACAGGGAAAGGATGGAGATCAATCCGATTCCAGAAAGATTAAAGGAAGCATGCCTATGCAAGGGATTTGGATCCACTCTTACTGGATCAGCTCTCAAATGGCTGCTAAGTCTTCCCCCTTACTCTATTACTTCATTTGCTAACCTAGTTAACTTATTCAATAATCAATTTTCTTGTAGCAGAAAATTTGAACGTTTGACTAGTGATTTATATAGGATAACTCAGGGTTATAATGAATCATTAAGGGATTACATAACCAAATTTAGCAAAGAATCCTTGGACATTCCCAACTTGGATATAGCCACGGCTGTTGAGGCCTTCAAAATGGGATTGCTTAGGGATTCATTGTTCTATGATGATCTTGTTATGACACCATGCAGGAACCTAGACGAAGTAAGGACTCGGGCACTCAGGTTCATCCGGCTAGAGGATGACAAGAGGATCCAGGAGAGACAAGCAGGATCCTCAAAACAAGAAAAGCAAGGATCCTCTTTCAGAAACAACAAATACAAATCCTATAACAGAACTGACAACCAGAACGTGCATGCTGTTGACCAAGAAGAGGATGATGAGGATTATCCTCCGATTTCTGAATATTGTTTTTCCGTTGATAACCATGAACTAATCCTTGCAATGCAGAATCTCGGAGAAAAAGCCAGATGGCCCAGAAAAAATGACAAACCAGCCGCAATTAAAGACAAATCAAAGTGGTGTGCATACCATGAGGATTTTGGGCATTTAACAGAGGAATGCATCGCATTGAGAAAGGAAATTGGATATCTGCTGAGCAAGGGGCATTTAAAAGAGTTGTTGGGAAGAAAAAAGCCAAGGACTCAGGATCCTAAAAGGATCCCAGAAAAAGCTCCAGCTCCTCCGGCAGATGCACAAGTGATAAACTTTATTTCTGGAGGATCAGACATCTGTGGTACATCCTTCTCAGCAGCTAAAAGGCATGCAAAGTGTTTTGGTCAAAAATCACACAAGGATAATGTAACCAAATTTTATGTAAACGGGGTATGATGCTTGGTTAATTATTAAAGTAAAGGATCACTTTTGTGAGAAATATGCAAAGATACAATGATTTATACGAGGAAAAAGCCCTTGATCAATGTATGATCTCCGGCATAAAAAACCTCGGGTGATGGCAACTACCGATCACCAACTTCAATATAAGAAAAATATAGTTACAACTTCGGATGACAACGAGCTGAGTACAAGGATCACTATAGTTTCGAGTGTCTAAGCGTGTGAGAATTGTGTTGTGTCTTCTTCCAAATGAGGAAGAGTGGTATTTATACAAGTGTAGGTGACCTATTTTAGGTAAAAGGACTAATAATCAGCTCATTACCCCTTTAGAAACATAAACAATCTAGCCTAAATTGCCGCCCTTAAATCAAGCTAAGTTTCCATATCCTTTGCAACGTCTATCTCTGATTTAGCTCGTGCTATAATTGTGAAGACGCGTCCCTTGATTATGATGCTAAGAGCGTATCCTGCTAGGTGTTCCTGCAAAATATCATTGTATTAAACGAAGGTAACTGTTAGCATGAGGATCCTATAATGGTCCATGATCCTGATCCTGAAGTCCTGCTGAGGATCACTGTCTGCCAAAGAAACAAGGATCACTGGTTAGGATCACGTGTAAGGATCACGTACAGTAAAAATCCAGCCCTAACAATTGCCCCCAAAATATAAGGAGTTTATTGTAAATAAACGAGTTGTATTTTGCTCTGATCCTATCTCCAACGGACTACTCGGATAACTAGCCGTTAATATCGAACTAGCCGTTGCAACCCTTACGTCATAGATATGACAATCCCTGCAAATCATGATTATAAATAGGAGATAGGGTGAGGATCAATTTGTATTTAAATTCAGGATATACTCCCTTTATAATCTCAACCGGAGATCAACCAGGTATTCTCTTCTCCTTTCTTTCTTTTCAACCTTCTCTTGCTCTGTTTTTTCTGCTTTTACTCTGTTTCTGTTCCGCCACAAGTATGTTGCTCCGGAATTCTCCTCATAAGGATCCCAAGAAGAGTAGTCCCCTAAAAAGCCAAGGGATCATCAAGGATTCTCCTACCGAGAGATGCTGTTATACCGACGTTCTCATTGATAGGATCCGTCACTGTTTTCCGGCGGATACCGTTTTTAAATCTTTTTCTTCTACCGCTCTAAGCGATTTTATCTCCGACACCTGGGTGGCTTTCCCTGCAACTCCGTTCACCATAGGATATTCGTATCCTTTTCCAGCCTTCACCCAATCATTCTTTTCTTTAACCGGCATCTCTTATATCCAAGCTATGCCGATGATCTGGAGGGTTCTGTATACCTTTGAGAGGATCATCGAGCAGAAAGAAATTGACCTGGGGATGGCGGAGTTGTCCGAGCTTTATGATCTCACCACGTTTGGTTCTCATCGATACTTGCTGAAACGGAAAGCCGGGGAGGATCACCCTGTTTTCAAGGTTACAAAAAATGATACAAATTGGAAGCGACGCTTCTTTTTTGTCAGAAGGGATTCCATCCCTCATGGGAAGGATCTGCCCAAGGAGTGGGCCACTCATGGTAGGATAGAGGATCCTTGAAGGATCACTATCAGACTTGTCTCTTATGATGAGGATCACTAATGTCTTTTTTATCTCTTGTGCAGCTATTTCCGTTGCTCATCTTAAATTGACCCCTGCTGCAAGAGAAAGAGTTTTAGCTTTTAAAAGGCTTGATCCTGAAATCAGAAGTTTCCGAGTCACCGTCCAAGATTCACAAGAAGTATCCTCCGCATCTGCCACTATGTCAAGTAAGTATCCTTACAAAAAGTAAGTTATATGCAAGACTATTTAATTAGTGAGGGAACTTATCTTGTTTTGATTGTGTAGGTGTTGGGAAGTCTGCCAAATCTGCCAAGTCTGCCTCCAAGTTTGGGATAGATGATCTCACCAATGTCAAGTCTTCGAGGAGGAAGACTTCTGCTGCCAGTCCCTCCGCTTCCGCCCCTAAAGCACCCATTAGGGGTAAGGGAAAGAAGAGGAAGACTTCTGAAGATCTCCAGGGATTTCCCCTCCTCTATCAGCAGTTCCTTGATTATTTCGATGAGGTTAGGATTACTGCCCCTGTTGGTTATCCTGACAAGTTCAAGGATCACTCGCGTCTGATCTTGTTTCCCGTTTCTCTTGCAGAAATTCACCGAAATGGAGACTTATGTTAACCAAGTTGAAGATCAGGATCGTCAAATTGCCGACCTCCAACAGATGGGTGTGCTGAAGGATCTCAAGATTGCCGATCTTGAGAAGGAGCTCCGGGCTACTAAGGATGAGGCTGTCAAAGCATTGATCAACTTTGACTATGAGAAGCATGATATCACTCAGGATGCTAAAGTCTCTGCCGCGATAGCTATGTATAAAATACAACTGCAGATGGCTACGGAGGCTCAGGATCCTTCCTTCGATAAGAGCACATGGGATGTTGAAGGCTGGAAGGCAAGGCTGGCGGAACTGGAGGATGAGGATGAAGCCGAGGATATCCCAATGCTGGAGGGTGGTGGAGCTCACAAGGATCAAGGCGGAGAAGCTGGTGGTGATGGAGCAGCAGAGGTGTAAGCTGCATGATTGGGCGATGATGGATATTTGTGACTAGGCCGGAGCCCAATTTTTTAAGTATGGTAGTGGTTTGTGGTTGTGGTATTTCGAACAATTATGGTCTGTAATCTTTGAACAATAGTTTTTAGAGTTAAGGATCCTGGATCCTTTGGATAATAGGTAGGATTACAAAAGGTGGAGGGATCCTCTGTTTGGGGGATGAAGCCTTTGTGATCCTGCCGCTTTTATTTTCCTGCACATGCTAAGACCGCATAGACAATGGACACCCTTTGCCAACCCATGTGGACGGGCCACGTTTTGCTGGTAGAAATGTGGGTTGGCAATTTTGACAACTTTTTGAAAGGGTTAAAGATCCTTTTGTTAATAATATAACTTTTAATATCTCGTGTTGTTATCCTTTATTTATCTTCTTATTTTCCAGTTTGTTTTAGAATCATATTTGTTAGAGTAACGAGAGTTGAGCAAACCATGTTTAAGAAATTTAGGATATGATCCTGGATCAAATATCCTATAATCGAAAATTTTCAAGATAGTTTATTTTAAGGATCATAGGTTCAGTTGTCAAGGTCTAAAGGTTATTCAAATGAATAATGAAATTAAAAATAGTTAAGGATCATACCTGAGGATCCAAGTTAGGATCCTAGCTTTTAATCGGGATAACCATAAGTAAAACTTTAATGGATAATAAGGATTAAGGATCCTTAATTGTTTAACTTCGAAAACCTGAAAAAAAAAAGGAATATAACCTGGGACTAAGCCAATATAAAAGATAAGTTAGTAACTGGGGACAAGCCCAAAGGATAACCGGGGACAAGCCCATAGGATCAATGGGGATGATCCCAAAGGATCACTGGGGACAAGCCCAAAGGATAACTGGGGACAAGCCCAAAGGATCGTATGTAAACTGGAGTATGGCCCTTACTGGCGACTATCCAAACTTAGTGACATGAAAATGTCAAAACCTTAGCTAACGTGAAAACGTTAGAAACCTTATGAACGGATGTATGGTACGTCTACCATTATACGTAGGATCCTGGGTATAGCCAGTACGATGAGGTTGTCAGCCCCGGAAGTGGGTACTGGTCCCAAAGACGTGAACTATATCAGGATCATCGTGCGCTGCTGGCGGAAACTGGGGATAATCCCAAGGATAACTAGGGACAAGCCCAAGGATCTGCGTTGCTTTTGAAGATCTTTGACGATATGCTGAAGATACCTGAACTATCATAACTCAAATGGTTCGTGAGAAGAGGATGAAGGATACAGGATCCTTATCCTTTGGTAAAAAGTAAGGAAATGTAAATGTTTTAAGATAAGGACATTACCAGAGTAAGGATCACTGACATCACCGGGATCCTTCGAGGATACTTCAGTGTAAGGATCACATGCTTGAAGGATCATGTTCACATAAAGTATCTCTTTAAGTGAACAACATTCCAGGCTCTTGGTAACAAGTTTCCTTCCATAGTTAGCAATCTGTATGCCCCCTTTCCTGCTTTAGCTTCAATCGAGTAAGGGCCTTCCCACTTTGGTGCTAACTTCCCGTCAGCAGGATTAATAGTGTTTTGGAATGTTTTTCTCAACACCATATCTCCGACTTGGAACTTCCTTATCCTAACATTTTTGTTGTAAGCACCAGCCATTCTTTGTTGGTAGCTTGCCATCCTTATCCTAGCCAGATCCCTGATTTCCTCAATAGTATCCAAATCCTGGGCCAGGATTGCAGCATTTTCTTCAGGATCACGAGCATTTGTTCTAGCAGTTGGGATCACCATCTCTGTTGGGATCACTGCTTCTGCCCCAAATACTAAAGAAAAGGTGTTTGACCAGTGGCATTCTTGGGAGTTGTTCTATCGGCCCATAGCACATAAGGTAACTCCTCTGCCCATTTTCCCTTCTTGGATCCTAGCTTCTTCTTCAGATTGTTGATGATGATCTTGTTGGATGATTCTGCTTGGCCATTGGCCTGTGGATAAACTGGTGTTGATGTTATCATCTTGATTCCCCAACTGTCATAAAAGTTAGTAGTTTTGCTTCCAATGAATTGGGAACCATTATCACATACAATTTCAGAGGGAATGACAAATCTAGTTATAATGTTCCTTTTGATAAAGGATATAACTTCTTTTTCTCTGACTTGAGCAAAAGCTTCAGCTTCTATCCATTTAGAGAAGTAGTCAGTCATGGCAAGCATAAATACTTTTCCACCAGGTGCTTTAGGGAGCTTGCCAACTATATCCATCCCCCATCTCATGAATGGCCAAGAGGATGGTATAGGGTGTAACAGTTCAGCTGGTTGATGAAGGATATTGCTGTGTCTTTGACAAGGATCACATTTCCTAGCATATTCTACAGCATCCCTTTTCATGGTTGGCCAGTAGTATCCTGTTCTAAGGATCCTTGAGAACAATGCCCTGCCCCCAGTGTGGTTTCCACAATCTCCTTCATGGAAGTCTCTCAACACTTCTTCAATTTCAGGATCCTCGATACATCTCAAATATGGTCCTGCAAGAGATCGTTTGTATAGCACATTATTTAAGATTGTGAATTGAGATACCTTAATCCTGAAAGCTCTAGGATTTTCTCCCATCGGTATCTCCCCGTATTGCAAGTATCTCATGATTGGTGAGATCCACGATCCTGAATAAGATTGAGCTTCTTCACTAGGGATTACTGCAGTATCCTCTTCAATTTCCATGGCCACCTGATTTTCAATATCAGGAGCCAGGATATGGATGATAGGGATACTTATGTCTTCTGGAATTTTTAAGGATGATCCTAAGTTGGCCAATGCATCAGCTTCCATGTTATCCTCCCTTGGTACCTGTGTTAAGCTGAAAGAAACAAAAGAGAATGCCAATTCTTTGACTATCTCTAGATATTTGGTTAGTTTTTCACCTTTAACAGCATAGGATCCATTAAAGTGATTGGTGATCAATAATGAGTCTACATATACTTTAAGATATTTTACCCCCATATCCTTAGCAATTTGCAAGCCAGCAATTAAGGCTTCATATTCAGCCTCATTGTTAGTTGCTTGGAACTCACAGGCTATGGAGTGGGGTATTATGTCCCCCTGTGGCGATTTTAGTAGTATCCCGAGCCCTGTGCCCTTGACATTTGAGGATCCATCAGTGTGTAGTATCCAAGGATCCTTGGTCTCATCCAGCTGTTGGACTTCCAATTCTGCTTCTTTTTGTAGATCACTACTGCCTTAACACCAAAGTGGCACTTTGAAGGATTAAGCTTCATGTTATAATTATCAAGGATATCAAATGCTTCCTCCAAATCCCTTAGGTGATCCTCAGCTTTCTTTGATTTGACTACCATATCATCTATGTATACTTCCATAGTTTGTCCAATTTGATCTTTGAACATCATGTTCACCAGCCTTTGATATGTTGCACCTGCATTTCTTAATCCAAAAGGCATGGCAATATAACAATACAAACCTGTTGGGGTCATAAAGGCTGTATCCTCTTGGTCAGATGGTTCCATCTGAATTTGTTGGAATCCAGATGATGCATCCATAAAGGTTAACAGTTCATGCCCCGCTGTTGCATCCACCATGGAGTCAATGTGGGGTAATGGGAAAGGATCCTTGGGACATGCCTTATTTAAATCAGTGAAATCGACACATACCCTCCACTTTCCGTTTTTCTTTTGGACAACGACCACATTGGCTAACCATTTTGGATATTTTACCTCTCTGATCATACCTGTTCGAAGTAGTCTCTCTACTTCTTTTTGGATAATGGCATTCCTTTCCGGTGCAAACTTCCTCCTTTTTTGATGGATTGGTTTGATAGACCTGTCTGTTAGGGCTGGATTTTTATCATACATGATCCTTATACGTGATCCTAACCAGTGATCCTTGTTTCTTTGGCAGACAGTGATCCTCAGCAGGACTTCAGGATCAGGATCATGGACCATTGAAAGGATCCTCATGCTAATAGTTACCTTCGTGTAATACAACATTATTTTGCAGGAACATCTGGCAGGATACGCTCTTAGCATCATAATCAAGGGACGCGTCTTCACAATTATAGCACGAGCTTAATCAAAGATAGACGTTGCAAAGGATATGGAAACTTGGCTTGATTTAAGGGCGGCAATTTAGGCTAGACTGTCTTTTATTTCTAAAGGGGTAATGAGCTGATTATTAGTCTTTTTACCTAAAATAGGTCACTTACACTTGTATAAATACCACTCTTCCTCATTCGGAAAAACACACAACACAACTCTCACACGCTTAGACACTCGAAACTATAGTGATCCTTGTACTCAGCTCATTATCATCCGAAGTTGTAACTATATTTTTCTTATATTGAAGTTGGTGATCGGTAGTTGCCATCACCCGAGGTTTTTTATGCCGGAGATCATACATTGATCAAGGGCTTTTTCCTCGTATAAATCATTGTGTCTTTGCATATTTCTCATAGAAGTGATCCTTTACTTTTATAATTAACCAAGCATCATACCCCGTTTACATAAAGTTTGGTTACATTATCCTTGTGTGATTTTTGACCAAAACAGTTTGGCGCCCACCGTGGGGCAATTGGTGCTTCATTCATAAGAAAACCTTTTGTTCGAAATCATTTCATAGAATTACATGGCTTCATCATTGAAAAACATGTCCACGGCAATGTCTACAGTCACCTCGTCCCAGAACATTCTGCCTCCACCACCGGCAGGATCCCAGAAGAATGCTGAGAAGAGACAAACTCCTACTAATTCTAAAACTCCATCTCCTTCTGCTATGAATTCTTATATTCCCAGTACTAGTGACGTATTTACTTTGATTTTGCAGATGAAGGATCGGTTGCAGCGGCAGGATGAAACTAATGATAGGATCCTCATGGAAATTGGAGATCTCAAAAGACAAAAGAGAACGGCAGAGGATCATACCCCACTGATGCCCAAATCCTTGAGCTTTGATACTCCAATGATCACTTCTCAGCCATCGGGAATTCCAGACGTGCAAATTGTGGGAGAATCAAGAGGATTGCACCTCGGTTCGACAGCAATGACTCAGGCATCAGGCTCACACTTTCAGCCGGCAGGATCCTATCCCCAGCATATGGGATCCTTCATGAATTCGGGAGCCTATCCGGGAGCACAGCAGTTTCAAGGATCCTACTTTGTTCCAGGATCATCCCAGGGTCAAGGATCCTCCTTTGCTCCAGGATCATTCCAGGTTCAAGGATCCTCCTTCGTTCCAGGATCATCCCAGATACCAGGATCCTCCCAGATGCCAGGATCCCTAAAAAGTTTGCAAACAGGAAGTCTAGATGTCCATCAAGGGGACTTCATTCCAATGCAGACCATTGCTTCCACTGGTCCATCCGTTATTCCAGAATCCCAGCAATATGGATTCACTAACTTGAACCCAATGGGAGGTAACACTCTAAATAATTATCTTACCACTAACCATGGATTCATGCAGGATACAGGTATCAATCATGCTATGGCCAGGGAGTTGCAGAAGCTAAAAGATATGATCTCAAGTGTTCCAGGGGTAGTCAAGCCTATCCCAGAGATTGCAGATGGAAGCCACAAGGTATCTCGCTTTGCACCACCAATTTGTGATGCAGAGGTACCCAAAAGGTTCCATATCCCTACTATGAAGCTGTATGATGGTACAACGGATCCAGAGGAGCACATAGCACAATACAGGGAGAGGATGGAGATCAATCCTATCCCAGAAAAACTGAAGGAAGCATGCCTATGTAAAGGATTTGGATCCACTCTACTGGATCAGCTCTAAATGGCTGCTAAGTCTTCCCCCTTACTCTATTACTTCATTTGCTAATTTAGTTAATTTATTCAATAACCAATTCTCTTGTAGTAGAAAATTTGAAAGATTAACCAGTGATTTATATAGGGTAACCCAAGGTCATAATGAATCATTAAGGGATTATTAACTAAATTTAGCAAAGAATCCTTGGACATTCCCAACTTGGATATGGCTACGG